>NW_020456198.1:6182874-6270971 GCF_003342845.1 Nothoprocta perdicaria | reverse complement strand
GGCCGAGCCCGCAGGCGCTTGAACCGCGAGCCCGGCGGGGGCTGCGCCCCGCGGCTCCTTCCGCCCCTTCGGGGGGTTTTCTTCATGCAGCAGCTGCAGAAGCTGCCTTGGAAAGCGGCTTGTGGGCAGCGCGGCGCGCTGGGCTCCGGGGGGGCTCCCGCTTCCCCGGCTCTCGCTTTGCTGCCCGTACGGTCGTGCCCTGTTGTTCCCGAGACCGCGGTTTTCCCCCCGAACCTGCTCCCTGCGCGCAGTCCGAGGGAGCCCAAACAGGTGCGTTTCTGGGCACGTCGGTGCAGACGTTCCCCAAATCTGCAACTCTGAACTTTGCATTGCCGCCGCGCGAGCGAAGCCCTGCGAGCGTCCCGGCTGCCGTCCCCGGTGTCACACAACGGCAGGGACACGGTTCTGATAAGCAAGCACCCCGTTCTGTGCAAGGTAGGGTTGTGCTCTGCGCGTGGAGGTCACGCAAGTGCTGTGTTGTCTTGCGTGTTAAATGCAGAAATCAATGGCCGTTACATTAATGATGTCCCTGTGCATGTGACGCTGGCAGCTAAGCTGGTGACGGAGGTGCTCGTCCTGTACCAGGAGGGAGCTGATACGCCGAGCTCTCGTGCTGGGCTGTTGTGCTGTGCATCCCGATGGGGACATCGCGCTTTCCGCCTCATTGAGAGGCTGGTTGCAAAGTGAGCGTGGAATTAAGTGAGTTTTATAGGACTCTTTTGAGAGCCTTGCAGAGGAGAAGGAAAGCAGGTTTTGGAGCAAATAAGAGATGTGGAAGGGAAGCCAGCATCAGGCAGCCGGGATCGGCCAGGCTGCCCCTGCACTCGTCGCACCGGGACGCAGCAGAGCTGGAATTCGTGAGCAAGGGACTCATCCTGAATTGAGATTTGGCTAGAGGGCCTATAACGTCGGGTGGTCATATATGGAATTTTCTCTTTAAATTTCTTCCAACATGTGAAAAGAGTTAAGTTAGTAATACGATTAGCAATATTTAATAAGATTAAAATTACCAACATAACTCTCCCCAGAAAGGTGGATAGAGACTGTCAGCAGCTGACCCTCTAATCTGTGCTCTCCCCCGCGGAGTGGCTGCCCGGAGCGGGACTCGTGGGCTCTGCTTGCCTTGCAGAAGAGCAGTGCTCTGTCCCCGTGTGCAGAGTGCTCAGGTACAGCCTTACCTTCCGCATCCAGCAAGAGCATCGCATTCCTGATGGGGCTGGGATGTTCCCTTATAAGGGCAGAGGGAAGAGCTGAGAGCGCCTTGCGATTCCCTTTGCTCCCCTGCCAGTCCCTGCGGAGCGGGGTGGCTGCTGCGAGTGCCGGCGCGCTGGGCTCCCTGGCATCCTCGGGAGCTGCAGCAGGGGCTGCCCAGGCCCGGAAAGCGTCTCCTGCTGGGAAAGGTGGCCCCGGTGCCCGGGGAGAGCCCGCTGGCTACGGCAGAGCCTCTGCGGTGCTGGGGGAGCCCCACAGGAGGAGCCACCCACCCGGGAGGCCTCCTGGGGTGCTACCCGGCACTGGCCAACTCCAAAACAGAGGCATTTGCTCTTGTTGCTGTTTGTTTTGTGGAGTTTTCTGTCTAGCAACAGGATTGAGTATAAGGAGGCATGATATCATCTGTGCATCCTCGTCCTTTCTGCCTTTCAAAGGAAGCTCCTACGGGCTTTGCTTTCTCCTCCCAGGCAGTCCCTCTTGTCTTATTATTTCTTTTTCCTCCTTCCCCAAACTTTAATTTGCTGCTGTAACCGAGTTCTGAACTGAACTCTCCCTATCTTGTGTCAGAGCATCCTGGGGGAAGATAAGACTTTGATTTCCTCCCAACTTGAAAGCTTTGCAGGGTGGCAGCAGTCAGAGGAGGCATGAGCCTGCCTGCTTTCTGCTAAGAATTAGCCCTCTGGATATGAGCTGGTTTCAGGAAGCAGGGCTTGGAAGGGTGCCCTTGTGCTCACCTGGATCTTCAGCGAAAAGCCTTTGTGCTTTGAGCGTTGGAAAGCTGGTGTGTTCTGCTGACTCTTGTTGGTGTTCCCCATCATCTGTTAAAGCCTTGGATTTAATTCATGTTTATTTGCAATTCTCTTGAGTATCTGATCACTGATTTTGAAAAGATTCCTCATTTGTTGTATGTCAAAACTTTAGGATGCTGCTTTTGCCTTTATGTGAACGTGCCAGCTGGTCTTTCATTGTGGCAGTATCATTTTCTTTGTCCTGTTACCGAAGTCATCTTTGACCTGATGGTGGTGGTGGTGTCTTTAGAAAAACAACATTTCATATTGATAATTTATTCCAGTGTTGTCTAGTTTGGTCTCAGTGCTGGCAGGGACTAGTCAGAGATTCTTGCAGGTATCTTTTAGGAACAAGAATTAGAGATGTCAGGGACACACTGTCATCCTGTGACATGATGCAGTTGCTCCAGGAGGCAAATTAGGTGCTCGGTTCAACAGGAAAACTTTAATCTCAAATTTTGCAGAGGCTTCAATCGAGCCCTGGTGAGAGGAGAGAGCCAAAGAGCCTTCCTGCTCAGCATGGGGAATCCAGGGAGCCCTCCAAAAACCACTTGGAGGGATTTTTGCAACCTCTGTAGCTATTTCTTGATCCATGCAGCATCAGCGTTGGTGCCGTGTTGGGAATTGGGGTGTGCTGTGGTGATACCCGAGATGTGCCCTGGTTCATCCAGTGGGCTGGGTTCCCGTTGCTGGAGCTGCAGACTTGCTGTGCTGCAGAGATGCAAAAATGTGAAGCAGGATGTTTGGACCTGTCCTGACACGCACCTTTGACTAATGGAAGAACCGCGGTGCTTTGCTGTCCTCTCTTTAAGACGCTCCTTTTTCTCCCCAGTCACTAAATAATAAATGTGGAGGACTTGTTTTCGCTGCTAATAATTCAGCTAGATAGGAACTAAGACATCTCAGCTATTTAGAGGCTGCAGGAAGCAATTTACATCTCTTTTTTATTAACCAGAAGGAGTCAGCATCATCTCCCAGTGCCTG
Organism: Nothoprocta perdicaria; assembly: GCF_003342845.1. Classification (NCBI taxonomy): domain Eukaryota; kingdom Metazoa; phylum Chordata; class Aves; order Tinamiformes; family Tinamidae; genus Nothoprocta; species Nothoprocta perdicaria. Next base: position 6,267,987 of record NW_020456198.1, on the reverse strand, counting down.
CAAACAGCCAGTTTCTGAGGAGGAACAATGATTTCAGTTTAGGTAGGTTTGGTTTTGATTTGGCAGGAATTAAATTAATTGTGCTTATGAATCAGTTTTACAAAACACAGTTTATAATGGCCTGAGCTTAAGGATAGGATTTCATCTTTCATCCTGCTTAAAAAAAAAAAAATGGGTGGGGGAAAAATAAGCAGAAAACACTTTGTGGTAACATGATCAGATGGAAGACTTTAGAAGCCAATCAAACCTGTGCAACATCTTCAGATACTGTGGATCCCAAGGAAATTCCCAAGTGCCAGATTTCAGTGAGATCTGAACTTCACTTACTCGTTCCTTGCTTACAGTGTAAACACTGGAAGTGCTGTGGAGAACACTCCTCTCCCTGGCAAACAGCAGCTTTCACGTTACCTTGCTCTTTGAAGCTGGGTCTTTGAGCAGCGTTCAGTTGCCAGGTTAGGTTTCCCCAACCTCTCCTTATGACGGTGCTTCCGCTTCCAAACCTCTTGCATCTTCATAGCTAATCTCCTTCAGGAAATGATACTTCCTTTTCCCCCTAAAGGATCTGACCGTTATCATTTGATCGTCCTACTTATATTAGTTTCTGCTTTGTCTTTGTGCCAGAAGTCTCTTTCTGCTTTCGTGCCTCTGGGGCATTTTTAGGACAGGCTGGGAGTGTATTGATTTTTGGTGCTGGTGGTGGTTTGCCTGCCTGGCTTCTGAACTGGGGGCTGGAACTCTGTGGATTTTTGACCGTTTGCTCCAAATATCCATCTGGAATCAGTGGCGAGCCAGCAGGACACACAGGTGTGAGCAATTAAGTGGATTGCTGCTGTTAGCAAGCATTGTATCTGCAGGTGCAGAGCCCTCCCTGTTCTCATTCTCTTCTGCATTTTGTCTGAATTGTGGATTTGAAGACAATGCAGCCTTTGGAGCTTCTGGGCTTTGCTGAGGAAACACGCACGTCGGCTCGTCTCAGCCCCACGCAGTGTTGCCTGTCCGTGGAGTTGCAGTGGCAAGATCCAAACTTCTGCAGAAGCTGCCCCAGGAAAATACTGTTCTCCTTGGTCCTGCCCTTGCCTGCAGCCCTGCCATGCCTTTGTGCTGGGAGAGGAGCCGTCTCCAGGACTCTGCGCTGGGGGAGTTGCCTGTGTTCGAGCGTCTGTTTATGCTGATGAAACTAGTTTTCTGTCTAAATTGCATGTAGTTCTATAAATAGAGTGGGTATTTCAGCATCTTATTCCTCTGTAATCATTGTGGAAATTACTACCGTAGCAGTAGACTCTCCAGCTTAAGGTTTCTGCACGTGTGCCCATTTCACAATGATTTTTTTTTTTTTTTTTGTTTCAAACTAGTTCCCATAGCTCTCTCTCACTGCACTGCTGCTCATTTCAGATAGGTGACCTCCCCATTCTTTGTGTTGACCCATGCGGTGGAGTTAGCTTAAATGCTGGAGTGGTTCCCTTGGTTGTGACTGCTGGAGAAGGCACCCCCCAGAAATCCATGCTCATTTACAAGTGCTTTGCCCTTAGATTACCACCAAAGGTAGCATTGGGATTTGGACAGCCTGAGTTTAGGGGCCCAAAGCACCTCTCTAACACTTAAACCTTTGGCACGGTGGTCTTTAAATGGAGGTACCTGCTGAGGGTGCTGGGGAGGCCCCTGTCCATAAGAGGAGAGCTGGGCAGATGCCAGCACGGTGGCCACGTGAGCGGCTGTGCTGCAGGCGTGAAAGGGCCATTTAGCCCCTTACGCTTCCCCTTGGCTTGGGACAGTCACGTCCCTGTCCCTGCAGCGTCCGAGTCACAGTGGCCCCTTCCATCGTTGTGCTCGACTAATCTACGAGCAAGATGGGAGAGCATTGGTGGCCTCAGTAACGAGCTCAGCAGACAGCCACTAATGTGAAGGCTTCTAAAGTAGTTCTGATAATTGCATTTTTTTCCTTTATTTTATTTTAAAATGCAGGCCTCCTTGCCATCAAGAGCCTTGCAGAGAATTGTTGTATCTCACTGCAGTAACGAGGGCTGTACATTAAGGATGGTGGCAACACAAAGGTCCTTGAGGACCCGTGTAGGTCCAGGGTAGTTTCCCACAACACACGAGTGGCCTTTGCACCTCCACGGAGAGCCGTCTTTGTTGAAGTCTATGAAGAAAAGCTGCAAAAGGGCAGGCGAGCTGGTGCCCAGACTGCAGTCCCGCGTTATTTTGAAGTCAATTATTCAAATCATCCACAATGTCCTGTTACTACAGCCGCTCTAACAGTGGATTTATGAATGTCAAACTCATTAGCTGCAGACAAATAACAGCTGACTAGTGTTTACCTTCCAATGATGACAATGATGGGTTTCCTGCTGGGAGATGTTCGTACCTGGCATTCTGCTCAGGAGGCCCCAGGAAACGCAGAACAGGAGCGTTGCTGGCTAAGTAGCAGGGGCAGCAAGTGAGGGTCACACCGCAGCTCTGTGTCACCATCTGGGCTGGTGACAGTGGCAGCATTCGAGTCCCGCGGAGGTGCTGGCGAGCGAAGCTGATGGAGGAGGCTGAGCCGCGCTCATGGTGCGGAGGTGTCGCTCCTCACCCAATGAGGCTGCACATCCATCCGTCCGTCCATCCATCCATCCATCCATCCATCCTCATCCTCCTGCTGCCGCACGGTCCCGTCAGCTGCCCTGTGCTGCCCGCGGCGCCGTGCGAGCTGCTCAAGTGCCCAGGGTCGTCCAGGCTGATGACACCGGGCAGCTCCGTTCGGTGAGTTTAACAGGCACGTGCGCCGTGGGAGAAGTGCTGGAAGGCACAAGTCCTGCTGCAGCTTTGCCCACAGTGCAGGGTGCTGATTGGGAACAGATGCAGGTCGGGTGTGCAGGGATTCATGATGCTAATGGTTTCAGCTGATGCAAGCACACGGAGCACCCTTGTAATTCCAGTAGTATGGTGAAAAATGCATTAAAAAAAAAAAAAGTTTTTGTTTTCTTTCTGTATAAAGAAGGCCTCAGACTTGCTGTGTATGTGCAACTGTTACCTGTGCCCTGGGAACCAACATTGGTGATACTGCTTCACTTACTGGTACCTGTTAATGTACAAATTGGGACAGCTTTACTATTTGGTAATCTATAGACCTGTCTATCCCTTGTTGTGTTTGTCTCCAGGCTGCTTTTCTGTATATGCTCTGAGAAATGTTGTCTTTTTTGCCTGTTTTGAGCAGAAAGATGAACATTTGGGAGAGAGTGGTGAATTAATCTCTTGGAAGTTGCAGGAGAAAAGGGGTGTTGCAGAGCTTTACCTTGCAAGTGAGCAAAGCTCTGCCCTTTAAAATGAAGCTCTCTTTGTATGTGATAATTCCTTCTATTTTGTGGGATGTAAAGGTCACTTTGTCTCTTCCTAAACTATGAAGAAATCAATAATCTAATCAGTTTCTAAAGTAATTCAGTTAAAAGGACTGCTGTGGGGTGGTTTGGCCTCGACGAGTGAAGGTGTCCCCCAAAGCTGCAGGGTGTGCGAGCCGTCGGCGCGCAGCACCGCTGCAAATAACTTCCAAGAATTTGTAGGGGAATTTTCCGTCCCATTCACCGTGTCCATGGGATTTTCTCCCTCCTGGTCCCAGCAGGGCTTCCTCCTGGCGTTGCTGCTGAAAGAATAGATTGCTGTGAGGAGATCAACAAAAGCAGCCACGCAGCTCGCTCGGGCAGTCATGCATAAATATGGGCAGACTTTCTCCTGTTAAAGCAGATGGGCGGCCACCAGTTTTTCCAAGGCCGCATGCCCCCGCTCCTTGGAGCTATGCTGGGAATCTCATCCAAGAGGGTCGTGTCCCTGGCAGGTGGCCAGGTATTTGGGTGCCCAGGTAGCTGGGATGGGGATTTCACAGCGGCAAGTAGACGTCTTGCTTTGAAAACACAAAGTGAAGGTTTAATAAAGCCCCAAGTGCCTCGTTCTACCCTGTCGCCTATCACAGCTGCCTTATGTTCTGAGTGATAGAGTGGGCAGAGCCCTTTCTGCCTTTCCTCCTGCTGACCCGCACCCAAATCTCTGCCCTTGGTCCTGCCTGCACCCTAAGGATGAGCTCTCTGCAAGCTCAGATGTGCATTTGCAGTGTAACACAAAATGAAGACAGTCACGGAATTAAAGTGCTGGCTGGAGGGGGAAGTTCAATGAGCTTCTGTTCATTTAATATCTGGAGATGAGAAAATAGAATTGTTTGATGCATAGCTTCTGTTTTCCACTAGAATAGAGGCAGTAGAAGGTACTCGTCCTCGCGATGTGGGATGCCTGGCTCCCGAGTTGAGGGCAGCTATTTAACGTCTAGAAGGGACTGATGCTTTCTAAGCAGTGGACCTGAATAACTGATTTCTGAAGAGTCTTCTGACAGGTAGTTATTGCGTTTTGATCTATATTGAGAGCTCTTCTGAAGCCTGCGTTTGTCTGGTGCTCTCATTCAGAAAGGGCAGGTGGAAAGAACCAGGTAAGTGCCTGACAGCAGGTAATAACTATACACATGTAATGTTGTTCTTATGGTGTTTGTCTTGGAATTGTGAAGTGGCATAAATATTTGACCCATGCCAAAACCAACAGTGTAGCTCGTAATCATTAAAAATTGGCTGATGCATCTGAAATTGCTAGTTAGTGGCAAGATGTCAGAAAGGGATCTCGCTAGTACCTGTCTTGTGTGGGCATCGTTGCTAGCCCCTGTGCTCTTCAGTAGTTTGTTCATGTTCTGGAAATTCAAGTCTGGGCTAATGCTGATTCAGCAGAGAGAGAGGCAACGCAGAGGGCAAATGCAAAGCTGGGCATAGGTGGAAGTGAGGAGTCTGCTTAGATTTCCTTGCTTGAAGATCCTGCACGGAATATAACACAGAGTGGGAGAATGGGGTTCAGATAGCAATGTTTTTCTTGGAGCTCTTTGAGAAACAGTGTTTTAAAGAAGGTGTGGGGTTATCTTTGAGCTGTGAATTCTTAGCAGAGTCAGACAGTAGATGGTTACGAAACTGCTGTACTCCTTACAGCCTGGGATTTCTGTAGCTCTTCTGTTATATAGTAAAGCAAGTGCAACAGAATAAATCCACCTGATGCAGGCAAATACAGACCTCTACATGCTGGAGATGCTCCTAGTTTTCCAGTCATATTTGTCATCAGTGCAGTAACTCTGAAGTGTAGAGGGGGTGGGAAACCCTGGTCAGATCTGCCAAAAGAGCCTGAAGTTATTCACAGGCTGAAGAAAGTGCTTTGTAATGAGAGCCCACACAGGTGCAATCTGTTGGTTGTCAAAACACCATTGAGCAGTGACTTGGTTAAAGCACACGCAAGGCAAGACTGACGGAGAAGCTGCTCTTTAATTCAGCAGAGGAGGAATTAATGGCTCGAGGCAGAAGGCAAACGGAAATAAGAAATTAGACTGACCTTGTTGCGAGAGAAAAAAAGAACCATGGAGCCACTGGAAGAAACTTGTAATGAGCCTCTGTTTTGGCCTTTAGTCTGGGTATGATAAACCACTGGATTTCAGGGAGCCGCTTAATGGGCTGTGTGGTGGATAAAATGAAACGGTGCTTGTGCGTGCAGGAAGGCACACTGGTCTTATCTTAAATGATGTGGATCTGATTCGTCTTGTTGCAATTGATTTCTGCTGTCCTATCCTTTAGAAATAACCCCAAGACTGATGCAGTTGTGTTCCTCACCTCTTTTTTTTTTTTTTTTTCCTCCCAAGCTTATGTGCAATGCGAGTGGTGCATCCTCAATAGGAGTCTGTTCATGACAGGAGCATCGAGCTGTGGGTTGTGTTTGAGGTGTTTCCTGAGAACGGAAGCCTCGGAGTCTCACAATATTTTTTTCACTGTGATGTTCCTTTAATTTGACCTATCTCGTGGTGCTCATTGATTGTAAACTTTCCAGGAAAGTAGAATTTTATTAAGCAATTTGTATATTTAACCACTCGGTGTCAAAGAGCGGTGTTAAATCTCAGCTTCTGTTACTTTCTTTCATTGATCCTGTCTTGGATTCGATGTGAAAACACTGTAAAAGCAGCAAACCTGGTGAATTAGATAGTTTAGTCCAGAGCAGCTTCTGAATGGTTGTTTACAGACTGAAAACTAAATGCAGTTTTGTAAAGCCAGATAAATCATCAGGAACATATAGTCTGATCTCTTATGTAATGCATAGTGGACTTCCATGAATTTAAGCCAAACATTTAAGTCAAGACTGAGTGTTAATAGAGTTGTGGGCGATGGAGAGCTTGCCATACTTAATGCTTTTCAAGTCATATTGAGAATCTTTGGGAAACTAGTCTTGGTCTGCTCATTGCAAATACCAAATGATTTGCAATTTGCAAATCATTAACTTTGTTCAGAGTTGGTTAACTAGCATGGTACTCATTCCCTTGGACTTTTGATTGACTATATAACAGCCAGCATCAGAGATTTGGGGCACAGGTCTGCTAAGTGACACAGCCAAATCTTGCATTAAAGGACTTTGCTTTTTTGGGGCCATATAGGTGGGTAGCAATATCAAGATGAAATGATGACTCTGGTCATTCGTGTGTGATGGTTTATGCTGTTCTTTTTCCTCAGAGGTCTAACCAGACCCAGGATTGAGCAGTGCCACCTCTGAGAATCTTTAACTGAAGGTCAAAATAAGCACAAAGAGGGTTCTTGGCAAGGACAATCTGTTTCTATTGTGTGTGTCTATGAACACAGATATGCCCAGCTGCCAGTGAGGGTCTTCCCAAACAGCACCCAGCTCTTTGCAGCCTGAATCTGTAACCAACTGTGATTAATTAATTATAACCAATATATAATCCCACGTAGCAATCAAAGGGTTTGTTTATTTGTCTGATTGCTCCCAGCTCTGATCTATTGATTGGGCTGCTGGCTTTCTACCATTTCTGTGTACCATGAAGAGCCAAGCATGTCCCTGTTAAAGCTGTCTGGGTAGACCAGGATAGATGGATTTCTCCTAAAGAAAACGGTTGCTTGTAGACTGGGATTTTGTTCCTCCTTGAGGGAGTGGCAAGGAAAATATACATAAAAATGGCCTCAAAGTGCTGGTTCTAGGTGATGCTGTGGAGACTGAATACTTGGGTGTGTTGCACAAATCAGGTCTGGTGCCTGTGGGATTTGTTCACACCCTACCTGTGCCAGAGGATCTGCCTAGAAACCCTTTGTGGGAGAGCACAGCTGTTGGTAGTGCTAGATGTTGAAATTGGAGTATTTACTGCAGCTCTCAGTGTGTATGCAGGTAAGACATCTTTGTTTTAGTAAATTAGCCAATTTATTTTTAAGGACTTGGTGTGCCTGTGTGTGGTATAAGAGCTTTGGGATCCAATTGACTTTTGAGTTTTGCTCTCCTGTTACTTTCACTGTTTCATTCATGCCTTGGCTCCTGCTTCCCCTTTCTCCCCAAGTGCATCTGAAAATACAGTATTTAAAGGCCCTGAACAACCCACCAAGTTCTTCTCGTGCAATCTGGCACACTTAGTCTTGCTGCTCATCTGCTACCATCGGCCTCCGTTGTTTCCTTGGCTGCTTTTTGCATCCGATGTCTTGCTTTTCTCCATGTGGGAGGTGGTCTGCCCATAGACATGTGCCACCCCACCTCGTTATTCTCTTTGAAAATCCTTCATCAGATCTTTCCTGGTGTATAGGCTTTTTCTTTCATTTCTTTCTTTCTTTCCTAAAGCCACTTCCCGTGCCCTTGGATACAGCAGTCCCCTTGTTCTGCAGAGCTGCCCGCTGGCCGCGCTGCTCAGCACCGTTCCCTTTGTCTTCACTTATGTTAGAGTTAAGCTGTAAGCTGGTTAAGGCTGGGCTATTTCTGCTCTCCGTTTTTGCAGCGTCTTTCACGTGAGTCTGCTAACCGGCCAAATAAACGTTCTCCTTAAAGGCAAAATGACCATCCAAGCCCAGCACAAAGGAATTGCTGCTCTCAAAGTGAAGCGCTGTGTTTTTGTTCCGCTGACCCAAAGCACATTTCTGTGCAGATGAATCCCCAGGCCAGGACCAGAGCCGTGGCCACCTCTAATAAGCTGGACTGGCTTTTGTCAGCCCCGTTCTTTCAATCCCCACCTTCTCTCCCGGTTACTTTTTCCACAGTAGCTGCGGGTGCTCAGCAGGGACTCGCGGCCGTGTTTGCTTTAGCCAGGGAGATGTTTGCCTTTCCTGCAGAATTCCTGCTCCCAGCTGCCGGGGAAACCTGGAGCAGCCCCGGTGATTTATTAGGGCCCCGTGTGCCTCAGGAATGCCTCTGAAAGGGGCTGCGCGTGATGGAGCGGGTCCGGCCTGGCGCCCGGCGTGGAGCCGTTTTGTTTCCCTTTACACGGGCACGAAGCAGGAATTCCCCAAACTGAGGTAAGGGAAATGGTTCAGCTGATTATAGTGAGACAAAATGAGATTTCGGTCAGTTTTCCCTGGTGTGGAATCCAGCAGTTGGGCAATAGCTGGAGGTTTAAAAGCGTGAATTTGTGAGCTGGTGGGGACGGTGTCGTTGGCTTGCCTGAGCAGGGATTTGTGTGCTTTTGGTTTGTGTTAAGAGCTGGCATTCCTGTGCTACTCACTGGGGCTTTCTTTCCGGGACTTGGCTTGGTGCCACCTGAATGTTTTGCACTTCAAGAAGCAAGTTTCAAACTTCGGGGATTTTGGGCAGATTTTTAAACATTTTCCAGTGGAGATATAGCAATAGATTGGATTTTTAAAATTATCTTTGCAGGCAGCTACCATCTATGGGCTGCGAGTTAAAAAAATCACCAATGTGGCTGTTTGTTCTCCTTGGTGAATTCACTAGGATACCTTTACCTCTCCTCAATTTGTCGCAGTCATCTCAAGTGCTCCCTTTCCTTTCCTCTTTGGTGTATACACGAAACGTGCGTGCAATTAACTTTTCGTTTCTCCTGAGATCTTGAAGGCAATTGCTTGAGTTGATCTGAAACCAGCAACTAGGAAGCTGCCGGGTGTTGCTATGGGGCAGGGGGGGCAGCCTGTTGCTTCGTGTTGCCCCAGTGAGTGGTACTTGCAGAGGAGGTGGTGTTTGGGGGGCATCAGCGTGGAGAAGGCATTTCCCCTCCTGGCTGGTAGAAAGGCTGGCCGCGCACGTCTTTCTTCCTTTGCCGTATAGGTTTTTTTCCCATTTTACAAATGTATCTTTTGAGAACTGCCAGGAAAATGCCTTTCTCAAAGGGAAATGGAAATTTCTGAGCTGACGGGGGAGAAAACCTTTGGGTTCGCCGGCTGAAAAGGGGATTAGGGAGCAGCCGTTCTGCAGCGTGCAAAGTGGCAGGGAATGTCTGCAGAGACCCCCAAGTTATTGGCTTGCCTGCAGAGACTGCTTGTGAGTAAAGCTAAATGAGATCAGCTCTGTCCTATTTTAGCTTCCCTGCATCATTATGGAGAGGACAATGTAACTTCAGACTCAGGGGAAGTAGATGTTTTGCAAACAGGTCCAGAGCCAGAGTTCCTGTCTTGCCGTACGTAAGGAACCGGTGATTTTGTGAATGTGTTTGGGCCTGATAGAAAGCAGAGTAAAGGCAGCAATGCCGATTTCCAGGAACTACTGAAAGGTTCAGAAATGAGGATGGTCTCCTGGAGAGATGCAGATGGCTCATTTACACCGGGGACTGTGAAACCTGCCGTAGTGCAAACTGCATCTTAATAGAAAGATGTGAGCCAAGGCCTGCACATCTCTTCCTCCTAATTACCGCAGCCCAGCTGCTGCTGTCTCTTATGCTTACACATCTGAAAGGTGACAATGACAATGTCTTGCCTTGCAAAGCAGTGGCAGGGAGGATCCTTTTTTTTTTCTTTTTTTTCTTTTTTTCCTTTTTTTTCGTTTTTCAGCTCTGCTTTAGAACAAAGAAGTCAGCCAGCAAATAGAATACCCGCATATCCTTGAGAATATGAAATCTTTCTTCTGGCTCACAGTAGCTCTTCGTGAGACCAGTGGGATTTTTGTAATTCTCAGCCATTTGACCCCTGGGTGATGCAGCAGCCGCCAGCTTCCCCCTCTGTCCCCACTGACAGCTCTGGGAATGTCCGTGCGAGCAGAAAGGCTGCTGCTTTGGCTGCTTTTCCTGCAGCTCGGCACGGGGTTATCTCGGCACACGCTTTTTGGACGGTGGAAGGCTCTTCCCCAGGGTTATGGCAAAGCTTCCTTGTGCCTTGCCACAGCACGCGCTTTGGGAGCTAAAGTCAGGACCAGAGCTCAGCCCTTCTCATCCTCATCCTTGCCCGGTCAGGGCGCCCGAGGAGGAGAAGAGCCTCTTGGTTTTCACCGTGACTTTGCCCGGGAGGAGCGGGGCCTTTGTGGGCAATGATGGTCCTGCAGCGGTGAGGGTGCCCAAGGGGTGGAGGCGGCCGCTCCGAGCTGCCCTGCAGTGGTGCCAGTGCCCGTTCCAGCAGGCAGGACGGCCCCGACCAGGCACTCTGCAGCAGCCTGGCCGGATTCCTGTCACCTGGGAGACCGAGCAGCAGAGGGAAGGCCAAACAGAGCTAAAAAATGTGCTTTTTTTCCTTTTTTTTTTCCCCTGTTTTTTTTCCCTTCCCTCACCAAAGGGAGAGTGCCCATGCACAGCCTCTTCCTGCTCCCGGGTAAGTGCTTTCTCACAGTGCTCACACAAAGCTGAAAGAGCGACCTGGGCGAAGAGGTGGCTCCGCAGCAGTGTTTGCAGTGGGCTCCCCTTCCAAAGCTGCTTAGATCTGTTCCCTCCCCTGTGGGAACCCTCGCTGCGGCTCTGCTGGACCCTAGAGCTCCTCCATCCGTCTCTGTAATAGCCTCTCTCAGCAAGAGAGGGGGAAAGTGGTGACGGGAGGGGGTGTCTGTCTGTTTGCATCAGCCAGGGAGTTGGAGGGCTGCTCTCCTGAGGCCTTTGCTGCAGGCTTCTTGCCAGAAGGCATCTAGGCTCCTTCCTTCAAACACATGCAGTCCTGCAGCCAGAAATGTGCAGAAAGCCGCTGAGCTGTGATCAGCCTGAGGCTGGGCTGATGCCACTAAAAAAAACCAGCTTGGAGAAGCTGGGTGCTTGGGAGGTGTGAGGAGCCAGGGACACCCGCCGCGCAGCGGGAGCGCATTGCGGGCTGGGAGCTCAAAACGGACCTAATCCGTGTTTTTTATATGAAAATATCCTGAATGCTGATCTGAAAGAATTAGGAGTTGTTTAGGAAATTGAATGTTTAGGCAGACGCGAACGAGTAATTGCCTTCTTCACAAAACCTGCATGTGAGTTGCTCGTCCTCAAAGTGTGAGAAATTTAATGCAAATTTCAGCTTGGAGCTGAAAAGCGTCTTGCTAGCAAAGGCAGCACAGGCCTTGGGTATTCCCAAAGAAGCACAAGCTGCAGAAAGGGCTGTGGCAGCTCAGCCTGTTTTGCCAGGGCAGTCCCGGCCCGGCTTGCCCTCGCTCCTCCACAAGTGACCCCTGTCCCTGGAGCAGGGATAAAGAGCCTCAGTGAGCCTGGCTGAACGGGGCCTTTGCCCGTCTGCGCCGGAGAGAGTAACCTCAGTGTTCCCCTGCCTCCTTCCCTCACCACAGTGTGCCTGTGAAAATGCGAGCTCGATTCAGCTGCCAGAAAAAAAGACGTTTGGAAAATATACATTGCTCTCCTGTGTCCTAACCCCTGTAAAATATGGGTTCTGGCTGGCTCTTGTGTGTGATGCTCAGTAATTTTACAGAAGGGAAAATATCATCATCACAGCACTTAATACAGTGAGGTCTTAGTTTGTGCCAGGGCTCCTGAGTGCCATTCGGAGCATTATTAAATGGATTATATTACATATAGATGCAGATAGAGGGCAAACGGCCCAAGGCTGTGCTCGGGATGTTAAATGTTTCTATTGAGCTCTGCATTCGTGGGTCTTGGTGGCAGAGCAGGGTTACGCTGGTGGAGGGAGCCTTCCTTCACCAAAGGAAAGCTTGGGAGTACTTTGCATTAATTTGCACGTGGGGTAACCTGCATCCCAGAGCTTGCTAACTTCTGTGGAGCTTGTTGATACAGCCCCAGGCTTGTGACAAGGCTGCTTCTTAACATAGTTGTATAGAAGTGCATCAGAAACCTTGCGAGGTGCTTTGGCTGTATCATAAATCATGTAGCACGTTACCTGACAAAGCATGTACTAAGAGCAGTCACTGTGATTATCTGTAATTCTTGATAATTGGTAGAAAAACATTGTTAAGACTTGGCTTTGTTCATGAGAGTGATTTTAGAGATGTAGAAGGGTCTTTGCAGTTTTAGTTCCCTGCAAAAGGATTTCTCTTCGTGATTCGCATTTTAGTTGTGCTTTTGCTGATTTTTAGGTAGGTTAGTGGGATAAACAAAATTTCTGAGTTGTACACTGACTGAATATGCATTGAGTCCTGGGTGGGAACTGTGCAGCTCCTCATCCATCCCCAAGAAGTGCAAAAGGGGTAAGAAAAACACATGTGATTTGGTTGTGCCCCAGAGTGAATGTGAAATTCATGCTGCCAGCAGTCGAGTACGCTGAGCTCGGCACCCGAGTGGCTGCTGGCAGAGGGAAAGGGGTGCAAGGAGTGTTGTGCTTGCTGTGGATGTGCTGGGATGGGGAAGGTTACTGTGGGGCTGGGAGCACAGCAGTGCTGGAAACAGCAGCAAGGTGTGGTGTTTTTTTTTTTTTTTTCCTTTTTCCTTTTTCCTTTCTTTTCTCTCTTTTTTTTCTCATTTTTTAATGAATATTCCTTTTATCAGAAAGGCACCAGCTTTACCTTGCAAGGGCTTTGCTTTCTGGGCTTTGAAGGGCACGTGGTGACCTTGATGTTTCTGTCCCTTCGCGCCTGCTTTCTGCCTTGGACTCCGCTGACCCTGAAGTTTGGATGTGTTTCCCTCTGCTGCTTCATGGCTTTAAACATAAAGAATGAATTCTAAGGCCGGGAAGTAGTCTGCTAAAATAAACCTGCAGGGTGTTGCTCTTGGAAGGGTTGTGGTGGGCAGTGATAACTGGGCTGGATACTGCAGTAAAGGGGAGAAGGGAGGCTGAGACTGGACTGCAGTGGGAACCAGTGGCTGGAATAAATATCGCCCGAGTGGGGCAGGAAGGGGCAGGTTGTCTCCCGCAGATCAGACCCGGCTCCTGAGCCTTTCTGCCGAGTTCCCAGCGATTTAGACAAATGGCCAACGTCAGACTTCTCTAAGTGGTGTTTGTGCTGAGCACTTGCAAGGGCGACTTCCCATCCAGCTGCTAAGCAGCAATCCTTGTACTTCGGTCTGGCTGGGAGCTGCTTTGAGCCTTTCTGTGGCAGGAGCTTTTGCAATTTGAGCTCCCCTCCTCCTACCCCCCCAAAAAAAAGGATGGCTTCTTCTGTGAAAGAAAGCAGCAGAGCCAAGCAGACATTATCCCCTCTCCGGAAGGAGGGATCCAGGCTCCCTGGGGAGGAGGGGACGGGGGAGCAAGTGATTCATTGCAGCTGCCTGTAGTTTGGCCTCCTTCTCTCCCGCTGCCCTGGGTGCCAGGGAGTGACAGCTTGTGGGCAGCAGGCCAAGCTGTGAAAAGAGGAGTGTGTGAGGCCTTCAGCTTTCTCATGCTTTATCAGGCTGCAAAGAATAGCTCGATATTCAGGCGGCGTTGCTGCAGGTCAGGGGAATGGAAATGGCGATTTAACTCCTGACACGCCAGCTGATTTTATTTTTTTTTTGAGACGCTGGCTTGACCACCCGCTCTGCGGGGAGCAGGGGCCGTTTTCCTGCGGGGTTTTTTATGCAGCAGCGTGCTGAGCAAAAAGAAAGGAGCATTGGTGCCGCGATGGAGGTACCTCTCTGCTAGCTGGGCAGGCTGGGGGAAGGACGCAAGGGGGGCTGTCCTCTCCTGGCTCGCTGCCCATGTGCTAACAGGGGTGCAAAAAGGCAGTGGGAGCCCCGGGCGCCGTGGGAAACAGCAGCGGGAAGGGCCCGTCCTGGAGCCGTCTCCCTTTTCCCGAGGGCCCCGCGGCGGCCGGTCGCGGCCAAGGGCTGCCCGTCGGCGCCGAGGGGGTTAAGCGCAGGCGGCTGCCGGGGGCTGCCCACCCCGGGGGTGTCCGTGCTCCATTCCCACGGCTTCTCCTTGCTGCCTACGCCTGGGGGAGGGATAATTCCTGGAACAAAGTAAAATGCCCCGAGGCCGGAAAGCAGCATCCCGGGCCCCTCTGGCCTTGTGTGTTGGGCTGGGAGAGATCTGCGCTCCGACGACCTGGATGGTGCTGGCGCTGCTCGGTCAGCTGCTGTCTGCGGGGTAAAAGCACGGATTTATTGCCCTGCTTTAGGCAGAGCGAGAGGGCCTGCGGGCAGTCAAGTTCCTGCCAAGGGGCTTGAGATAAATTGTTGCTCAGCTGGAAGTCTGCAAGGTGGGAAACAAGGTCCAGCACTTGTGCGAGCAGCTCGTAGCCCAGGGTAATATACGGCCTTTCTGTCTGAGTGCTTGGAGGAGGGCTCTTCCCTAAAGGACGTGCAAGTTTCCCAAAGGCGTAAAACAGCAGGGCTCGTTTTTCCCAGTCCTGACTCCACCTTCTTTCGCGCTCTGTTGAGCTGTTTGAACCCGCGGGAAGTGGGGAAAAGGGGGAAGACTGGGGGAGGTTTGAGGGGATGAAGGGTTAATGCTCTCTTTGAGTGTGGCCTGCGGCTCCCGCGGAGCCCGAACCCTTGTGGCTCCGTTGGCGCTGCCAGAGGGAGCAGGCCCTGCGGCCGGGCGCATCCCCCTTCTGCATGTGGTGCTAGTCCTGACCAGGAACAACCCGCGAGCAGAAAGGGAAGGAAATACCAGTCCAGACCCCAGAAATACCAGTCCAGACCCCAGAAATACCCTCTGAAGTCCTCACTGAAAACCAAGGTGTTGGGTCAATGTTCTCTACAGCTTCTGGAGCAAAGCACTGCTGCGGTCTGCGCAGCTGGGACTAACAATAGCGCAAACGGCGGCTAATAACGGGGCTGGAGTGCGGTTCCCTGCGTCGGTCTGCGCTGCAGACCCTGTTGTGCCAGGAAGCATGGCAAGAACGTGGCTGGAGGCTGGAGTTTTGCTGCCCTGTGGGAAGTGCTGCCGAGCTCGTGCTTCCCCGGGGCCCGCGGGGGAGAGGTCGTGGGAAGCAGCGTGGTCGGCTCGGGGCAAAGACCTGACTTGTGAGTGCAAGGGAGCAGCACGGGTCAGCAGCTAGATACCAGCACAGAGGGGAAACGGTGTCTTTGCAAATGTTTTACAAACAGTTTGCAGAGGTTCTTCCTGGCGGCAGGATCTTGCTGGCTGTTCAATGGCAAAATCCTAACGACCAGTCAGCAGCAGCGCGTGTTCAGCTGTGTGCTCAATGGTCACTACACCCTGCTTCCAAGCATCCCGCTGCTCCTTGCTCTGTCCCTTTGCCCGTCCAGCAACGGGAGCTGTGGCTGATCCGAGCGCTGGGGCACGGAGGAGCCACTCTGGCTTTTGGAGGCACTAGCTCATGGCCAGGTGCGGCACGCCGCATTTGCCGCCGTGCTGCTGGGGGCCATTCCCATTGTGCAGCTCCTGGCTCGCTCCCATCAAACCTCTTCCCTTATTACTCCTGCCTTGAGCTGTCTCGGGCCCTGGGGCTCTGTTAGACCTGCCCTTGAGAGCCGCGCGGTCCTTGGAGAGCGGCCGCTCCGGAGAAGCGCTGCAGTGGGCTGAATCGAGGCTGTTTCAGGCTGCGCAGCCCCGAGCTAATCTCCCAGAGGCAGAGACATTACTCACCAATCAGGAATGTGTCTGTATTTTTCCTAATGAGAACAAAACATTTTATCCCTGTTCATTAGCGGAGAGTTGGGGGGTACTGTTGCTATGCCAACAGACTCCTCTCCCTGCAGACACACTGGGGGTGTCTTCCATGCCGTGGTTCGAAGGGTGAACAGGAAGGCTCGCTCTGGAAAGAAAAAGATCCCATTGTTTTCCCCGGCTGCCTGGACTTTGTGCAGCTGGCCAGACTTCGTCTCCTCAAGGGGAAGGGAACCGCAGCAGGAGTCAAGTGCAGCAGGGATTTAATTTATTGGAAAAATAGTCTTTGCATTTCATCTTATGTTGTTTTTTCCAGCTTGAGGCACACTCTTCAATAAGAGAAATGAAGGTGTCTCAACGTTCACAAGAGTCCAAATGGTAAGCAAAACACGCCGGGAGTCAGCACCGGGGCACCCATGGGTTGTGCAGCCCAGTGGTCCCTAACTGTTCCTCATCATTCTGTGCACTGTGATACTGGGCAGCCTCTGGATGCTGCTACGTAATAAACGTGCCAAAAGAACTGCACCAACTGTGGTTAGTCGAACAAGGGGGTTCCCACATGCGCATGGTCCATGGGAATGGGGGGGTGGCATTATGTGAGAATGGGAAGTCATTCCCTTTATGCTGGCTCCTGGAAGGGATGGGAGGCCATCCCTTCAGCAGCAGCAGCATTATCTGCAGAGCTCTGCAGGAAGCCGGTGCATCCAGTGGTTGTCTCTGCCTTTTCCCCTCCCTGTTTGTCTTGGTCCTTCTCCCCAGTGACCACCGCTCTTTGTGAATAACCAGCTGGGATCTGTGGACTCAGAGGTGCCATCACCCTGCAGAGAGGCCTCTCTGCACCTCAGGTGCTGCACTGCTCTATCTCTTGCAATATAACAGGGGATATTTAAAATTTGAATTTTCTAGAGAAGGGAAGAGGTGTAACTTGCAGGCAATGGAGTATTTGCAGAGACCCCAAGGCTAGCAAAGTACCAGAACTGAAAGAAATGTGCTCTTTGAGCACAATATATTGCCAAAATGGGCCAGCAAGTGTAGCCAAATCTGCAGACAGCTCCCTGGAGTCAGGGGTGATGTTCGTATGTGGCTGCCAATAGGCA
Source organism: Nothoprocta perdicaria (assembly GCF_003342845.1). Classification (NCBI taxonomy): domain Eukaryota; kingdom Metazoa; phylum Chordata; class Aves; order Tinamiformes; family Tinamidae; genus Nothoprocta; species Nothoprocta perdicaria. Next base: position 6,251,213 of record NW_020456198.1, on the reverse strand, counting down.
GGCAACGTGATGAGCTGCTTTGCACTGCCGGAGCTTAGTGCTGACAGCTAGAGACCCTTGAAGAAGTGACTGCCTGAAGCTGAGTTCTCGTTCGAGGCTGCTTCCCTGCTTCCTGTTAAACTGGATGGCTGCAACTCCTGTTTCAGCTAGCCTGGCAAAACACACCGAGTGAATGTGTGGAATTTGAATACTGGAATTTGAATATCAAATGCAGGGTGGTACAGCAGAAATCTCAGATGGAATGAGAGGCTGGAGATCTGCAGATCTGATGGGGAATGAAACCTTGGCACCTGGGCCCCGGGTGCTGATGTAGATGAGTCACCAAGCCTTGCATTAGACAGATGTATATCATAGAGCCCTGGGAGCTCAGGAGCCCTGGATGAAGAGCCCTGGGAGCTCTTCATCAGGAGGATGGAGGAAATCTGCTGGTTGGACATATAATTATAGCAGTAGGAGGGTTCGGCAGAAATAAAAGCAATGAAGAAAACCAGGGAGAAACTGCCGCAGTCTGCGTGTACGCGGCCAGTTTGGTTTCAGTTGGGTAGTAAAGCTGGATTAAAGTCTTGGATGTTAAAGAGCAAGCTTTGGGAAAAATCTATTTTGAACTGCAGCCTCCAAGAATAAATCCTCAGCACACATAACACATGTACAAAGGTTGGGGAGTCTGGTTTCCTCAGCTTTGCATTGGCTCTGGGTGGTTCAAGTAAAACCAATAAATCAAAGCTGTTTGAAATAGGGAGTGAGTAAGTACTTGAGATTTGAAATTCAGGCCAGTTTCTTTTGGATCCATGCTTTTAGGATGCATAAAAATAAAGGACTGCAGAGAGGACAGAGGTCTGTGTACTGCCTATATGCTGTGTTTGAGAGATCCAGCTGATTCTGTCCAGATCTTACTGAAACAGCGTGTTCCAGCTGAAGTGCAGGAGAGGAAATGCCTTTTAGTACCTTTAAGTGCAGAAGTTCATGGCTGAACAAACTAATTTCTGAAATGTGGGTTGTTATTATCTAAGTCTCTATCTTATTCTCATGCAGCAGCAATTCGCCTGGGAATTTGCCTCTCCCTTGGTCCCTATGCTGTTTAAAGAGGACGAAGGAGGTTTTGTGTGCTGCTAATTTGTTGTGGAGCTCCTCTTTTTCTCCTTTTGAATGAGAATAGATATGTACCTGCTGAGCTGCTCTTGAGTGTGAGTTTGGAAACCCTTGGGAGAAACCCTTCACCTGCAGTGGGGTGGGAGGAACATGACCTTTTTTCCCAATATAGCAAGTGCAGTGGTGCTTTTTGGCTGTAGACCTTTCTCTTGGCTTCCTGTGCCTGGCAAGCTGCCCCTTCTATGTTCTCTCTACATTTGACCCACGGCTCCCTTGGTCCATGACGTGATGCCTCTGCAAAACTGCCTTAACCTGCTGCTTCCATTCCAAATGAGATGTTCCAGTGAAAGACAAGTCCAAACTGCTGTCTGCTCCTGCATCTTGCTGGTTTTCAATCCTATTTTCCAGATGTCTTCCACTGCCTGCTCAGCTTTTCTGTTAGCTGGGTAAGCTCCATTTGTTTAATTATCTAACCTCATAACAGCTAGATTCTTGTTTTAGTAGCATATGAGCTTCTATTAGAGGAAGAATAATGCAGCTGTGCGTATATCCACAGTGGGATGAAGAATAAATTTCCAAATCTGTTACTGCTGCTTGCCTGTGAGATCACTGCAGGTGTAATGCTGGTGATCGGGTAGATGCTTGTGTGAAAATCATCTCTTTTGGTATGTTTTCCATACAGTCTTTGTGTAACTTCCAGGGTTGGCATATCCTGATGTCACCAAAGATGTGGAAAGCTCTGTTGAGCTGAGTTCTGGTAGCCTTTTAGGAAAAGCTGATATCTTGCCCATCAGATGCAGTAAAAGAGATGGGAATAGCCGAGTTGTACTGGACCATAGGAACCTTGAGTCCTATTTGCTGTTCAGTCACCCTGAGAACAGGGTTCCCTTTTGATCAGAACCAGTAATGAGCCTGTTGGGAGTTGTTTCCTCTATCCCTTGATAGATAATGATTCAAAGCCTCAAATGATGAGACAAACTTTTATTTATTAAAAAAAAAAAAGAAAAAAAGAAAAAAGAGATAAAAGAAAAAGCTAGTTGACATTCAGTAGTGTAACTCTAGGTAGCATGTCTGCCCTCTTTTGAATTCTGTTTTTGCTTTCAGTGGCCTCATTTCTTTATTTTATTCTAGCTACAATTCTGCATTTAAACATTTCTGCGCAACTGTTAATATGGAAACTGGCAATGGATATAGAAAAGACAGATGTTTCAGCCTGACAGGAGAGATTAGATTACTTAGTGAGTTGGGCATGTGTGAATAGGGGGGTTAAGTAAAGTCATACATCAGATAATCAAGAATGTCGATAGTGATTAGGAAGGAACTTTGCATTTGTGGGGAAAAAAATGGGAACTTTGGGGGTATTGAGGTTTTACATGGTATTTGGAAATTGGTGAATACTGTGCCTATATTTAAGGGGGGGAAAGTTGATATCTTCTGTTGTTAACAAAGGGTATATGTGACGGAATAAAGCTCTGGCAAACAACCTTTGTAGTGTGGTACTTATAGTCAATTTAGCTTGCCCTAATGAAGGATAATAACATTATTTGTATTTAAAGTGTTAATATGGAGGAAGCTTTTGAAAAATGCTGCGACTTGAAAGTAAATCTAAAAGTAAATCTGGAAATCTGGAAAGTTATTGTGCATGTTTTAACAGAGAACTAGATAACTAGCAATTATAGCAGATGGGGAATCTGGCTTTGAAAATAAACTAATTTCTCTAACTCATTTACAAGTTGAATTTTTTGCAGTTTGAGGAAAATGGTTGTGTTTCTGGGAGGGTATCTTCAGTCACTCGAAATGGAATAGCAGCAACAGTCATCAAAGCTGAGAGGTATCTTCCATGCAAAGAGCAACTGATTAAACTGGGACACTTCAGTCTGAGAGGAGATAAGTAACAGATACCTTCAAAATCTTGAATGACGTGGAAAGGTCAGAGGGAGAGCAACTCTTCCCTAGCAAGTATGAATAGGTATTGAATGCAGCCAACATGTACTAGCTTAAAACCAAGTGAAGACTTGGTCCTTGATGTGTGCAGTTAACGTGGTAAGCTTCTTGCCACAAGATGTTGTCAGTGCCAAACATCTATGTGTATTTGAGGACGTAGGGCGGTCCTATAGAGAAGGAATTATTTAGGGTTACTACATGCATAGAAAATATCTTGGTCTCAAGAAATCCCTATGCTGCACGTTATTGAAGTTTGGGAAAGTATTCAGAGAAATGCTGCTGTGTACTTCTTTCTTATGGCTTTGGGCTATTTGTCGGAGCCCGAACAACTGCAATCTGTGATTTATCAGTGGAAGAGGGAGAGAAAAAGACTTCTGAAAACTGAAAATGGCATAGCTGGCTCAGTTGCTTCTGTGCTGCATGTGCCTATTACTTGCTCAGATCATTGCTTGTGGACTACTGAAAGCTTCAGGCTGGCTTGGGTTTGAAGAGAGGTGGGCAGTGTTGGTCAGGAAAATGAAGCGAGGTCGGAAGGGCAGTGTGAAGAGTCTATTAGCTGAACAGTTGCTGAGTTAGCTGCCTTCCCATCTGTAGGGAGCTGTTGGGTGCTGTTCCTCGTTTTCCAGTTGCTGACGAGCTTTGCTGCTTTGGGGAATGCAAAGCTGCCTGCTAGCAGTGGGATGACTAGAGGCATGTTCCTGGAGGTATGTCCCTATGACTGAAAACAGTTGAATTAACATACTTGAGAAATTACAGCTCCTCTGTGAAGACACAAACCAACTGTTTGCTTTGGCCTTAGCTAAATGCCCGCACTAACTTTTGTTCCCCTCCTGTTGGTAGTTATGTTATCTTCTTAACATATTGCATCCATTTAGTCAGCATTTTGGTGCAAGAAGTCATGTTTCTACCTAAACAGAAGTTTCCTTGGTGGGAAGATTCCTTCCCCAGTGGGTCCTGCGGAGGACTCAATTGCCACAGCATTTAGAGGGTGACTTTCTTGTTGCACTCTTTTCTTCAGTTATTTTTTTATCAGTAGCTACGTGTTCCAGCAATAACTCTGTTCTTGTCACAGGGTGCTGGACATGTCTCCCATTTTCCGTGTAGTCTGTCAGGATCAGATTTAGTTAAACTCAGTCTTTAACTTGTGTGATCTTTTCCATTGCTAGCTGTTCTGTGATTTCAAGTAGTCTTTCCCTCTAAGCCCTGAGAAGGTTTAATTTAAAATAGTTAATGCTGTTGATTGTGAGCCAGCCCCGCTCTGAACAGTCTCTTAGGTTCACATTAAGTAGCTGATTGCTGCTCAGTTTGGTCATTTTATGTCCCTCTCGAGTGCCATCAGAGACGTATTTTTGTAGTTCTTGATTAGTTACCAGTGTCATGGCAAAAATCGACATTTTCCTTTCCCAGAGGAAGACACAGTCCCGGCTATGAGGAGTATAGTGCTTAAAATGACCGAGGAAGGGCGTGTGGAGCTGGCTGAGCCTGCAAGCTGTGGTCACCACGGGCTACAGTTTGTGTCTTCAGTGTGGATGTGCGGATTGCTGCTCCATTCCCCTCGCCAGCTTCCCTGCCCTGGCCAGCCGTTCCCTCCTGTAAAAGCAGCCACTCGGAAGCAAAACAAACAGGGCAGAGGCCGATAGAGCTGGGTGGCGAGCAGGATGCTCGGAAGAGGAGGACGTGTCTGGAGAAGAGCAGCTGTGGAGCAGGTAGTGGACATCACTCTCCTGCCCTAGTAGTGTTTGCAGGTTGCAAAGAGTTCCGCTTGCTGTTATTCATCAGCAAAACTTACTTGTGTTTTCTCGGGCCTAATCTCTGTGCATCTGGGTCTTGGTTCTTAGTTACTTTCTTCCTATTTTTTAATATGTGGACTTAGGCACTTCCTGAAGTACTGTGAAGATGAGTCATAAGTGCTCTGAAGGCACAGCAACCATCTCTGCAAGGAGTTCAGGCCGTGAGGGAAAGCAAGGAGTAATAAATACAATTTGGGGAGTTCTTGCTACAAGGTCACCTTGTTAGATGAACAGAGGGTCCCAACTGCCAGACTTGCCACAGGCCCTTGGGTTGTTCTTGTTGGCATGGATTGCTTTTCTTCTATAGAAATAAGTTGGTGGTTTGTTACTCAAGCTTCAGCATGGCTTTTATTTAACCCCTCTTAGTTCTCATTAGTTGTGTGCAACGGAGCTGAGTGTTGTTGCTGACAGTTGTGATGGACAGAGCTGTCCTATCTGCATCAGTGAGGAGCCTCAACGAGGAGCTACTCTGCTCTGCACTGCACTAAAGCCAGCCAGTCCCTCTGGGGTGTCTGTGGCGAAATAACTACTGGGAAAACAGGAGCGCAATGTGATCAGCAAGTAGGGAGGGAGATTACAGTAGTTTGATTAAAATCCTGTGATATGAAACCAGAGGGAATAATTGCAGAATTAAGGACTTCTTTGCAGTCTATATTTATTTTAGATTGCCTTAAATAAATCAATGTGAGAATAAAACTATCTTGTACCTTTGCAACTTCCTTAGTTTTCTGCCTCTTTATCCCTACACAGCTGCTGTCTTGGGGCACGTCAGCTCCCCTAGCTGGGGACTGTTCAGTGGCAGGATGTGGATCCGTCTTTGTTTTGTCTGAACAGACTCTTCTCTTCCTGGTCGTCATCCTCCTGCTGTCCCAAACAAAGTGCTGCAGACCCGGTTTTCCTGTCATCTGGAAGCTTTTGCTCGGGAGACACCTGGCAAGACAGTGCTCTCCAAGTGCCACCAGTTATACCGGCTGTGATTCCTGCTCATAGCAGCTTGCTTTACCAGACTGGCATCTTGGTTTATGCAGCAGAGCATAATCATATGTTGGAGCATCTCTGTGGCCCCAGGGTGAAGGTCTGGGCTGCCCAGAGGCAGTTGGTCCCGTCCCACCAGTGGCTGCAGAGCTGGGAGAGGAGCAGCCTCAACCAACAGCCCTTTCAGATCCACTGCTGCCAGGAAGAGGTAACTGGTTCTGAACCACAGGGGCTTTAGGAGAACACCTAAAAATCCTCAACCCCGCACAAGACCAGGGGCTCCAATATTTTGCCAGAAACTTTTAGCATTGCCCTGGTTTGAAGGCACAGACAGCACTAGAAGCTGCTGCTGCAAAACCACCTTGCAGTGCTAAAATGTATCTCTCAGTGAATTCTGTATTGTATTAAAATTCCTTGTTCTGAATGTGGGAGTAGATGCTTGTCTGTTAACAAGGTCACTGGAGAACTCCAGCTCCAGATCGCTTTGCAAGTGCTCAACTGTGGACATCTCAAGGGCTCCCGGGATGTCTCCTGCCCCACTCCATGTAGGGCTGCATTTGGGGGAGCTGGGCGGTGAACTCAGTGCTCTGGGCTGTTCATGGTGCTCCAAAGCTGGTCCTGGCTCTCAAGTAGACTCAGCTCATTCCTTTTCCTGCCTGGGAGCTTGTGTATTGTCTGCAGGTTAGGCCCAGCTTGGGGAGCCCCGCAGGCTTTTTGGATGGCAGGGAGCATTGCTATCTGCTCTTGGCCTTATGAATATTTTGGTATCAGCTTATGGAGGTGGGAGAGAATGCCTGGCCACCCCAAATTGGATCATTATCTAGCAGACCTGTGTAACCTAATTACTGGGATATTTAGCCTGATAGTTTGTAGCTGACTACCGTAAGTCTTCCAGGCTTAGGTCCTAATTAATGGAAGGTTAATTGATCCCAGCTTTGTTTCTGATACTGCTTTGAAGTGAGCTGAGTAGCACAAGACAGAGTATGCCCCAAGTTGATTTGAAGGCAAACCACAAGCTGATTGCGGCAGCGATGTGGAATCTGTTGATTTTGCTGCCTGTGCTGGGTGGGAGGCGGTGAGGGCTCCATGTGTGGTGCATTGCATTAAGGTTATTTGCCTATTACTGGCTGTGTTCTTGGCTGCAAGCTGAACTGCTGACAGTGTTAGAGGGATGGGAAAGGCTGTTAAACTGCGGCTGCGTTTTGTTGTTCTGCAGAGTAAACTAAATGGTAAAAAAACTAAATCTTACCTGAAGGAAATCTCCGAGGAGAAGAGGTCCTTCCTGTCCAGCCAGGACATACTACAGCTTTACAGAGCTAACTAAGATGAAGACACATAGGACATCAAGAAAATGTTCTGTTCTTTACCAGGCCAGAACATTCTGCAGAGAGGATTTATTCAAGGCCAGCTCCAGTGCTTATTAGGGTTCTCTTCTGCATCTTGATAAGTAGATATTGGAGCTCGGTTTGTGATCTGTAGACATGAGTCCTGGGGTAGGTGTGTGTCTCCTCTCTTCCTCTCAGCAGCCTAGCAGGGCTAGTGCCCTTATCCATTATTCCTTATCCCCTTATCCTGGATGAGAATATCTGGAGCTCAATCCTGCTCCCTGTGTGCAGTAGAGGAAGGAGAAAATGATCTTGGCCATGTGCTTAGGGATTCTCCAGAGCTCTAGTGTTGGAATGGGTAGGGAAGCACAGGGGATGTGTCAGGCAACCTCTGCATTAACAGTGGATGCAGCTGGGGCTGATGACCAGTTATCTCAGCTGGGGCTGATGACCAGTTATCTCAGCTGGGGGTGTTGCAGATCCCCTAGCAGAAACATGTTTTAAAGGTGCTGGCAGGCTTGCACCAAGGCCAGGCCATGTAGGCCGAGTGTTGCCTGGAGAGGTGGCCTTGGCCTCTGTGTGGTTTGGGTGCCCTCACCACATGTGTGCCAGCTACGGGAGCGCTTTCCCTGCCTTGGAATGGCACAGAGCCAAGGAGGAGGCTCCAGGATGGAAGCAGTTACACCCAGAAGGTCAGGTACTGGCCTAGCTGCTTCTAGAGGAAGCAGTTGAGCATTTCTTCTCTCCATCTGCTGGCCCGGCTGTCCTACGTTGCGGGAAGACTCCCAATTTCCCAGCAGTTCTGTGGAGACGAAGCCAAGAGCAGGAGGGATCCTGAGCACGGTGAGAGGTGCCTGTAATGACAGGGAGGGCAGTGTGGTTGGGAAGGCGTGCCACGTTTGAGGTGGAGGCCGCTAAAATATGAATCACGTCTGTTTGAAGTAGTGATGAAATCCCCGATGAAGGATTTCTCTAATACCTGGCCAAATAGTCTGGTGTGCTTTAACTTTCCTTTCTCCCTAGTCAGAACGTACGGTCCTGACCTACTTTCAGCAACAGCAGTTCTGTTAAACACTGCCCAGCACTTAGCTGCATTTACACGTTTTTATCTCTATTTTGTTCAGTCAGCCCCTGAGCGAGAAGCTTCCATCAAGTGTTTGGCAGGGAGGGAAGAGGGAAGTTGCTGGAAGGGAGGCTGTTCATGTTTTAAACCCAGTTCTACCCCTGCTGTGCCCAGCGCCTTAGGCCTTTGCTTCAGTTTCGGAGCTTGTGCCCTGGCGTGTTGGACTTCCACGCTTGTGCTGCCCTGTGAGGATTCAGTGAGATGCTATCTGACTGTTAATATAGCAGAAAGCACCTTTAGAAACAGTCTGTGAGGCTCAGTTTCTAAATAGGAGATTAGGAAGGCCTCAAGTTACGCTCCTAATATGCAAAAGGAAATACAACTTATGTACGTAAAATGAGAAGTTTAATTATGAATGTCATCCCAGGGCAAACTGCACAGCTCTGTCTAGCTCGGTTTCTTTGACGATAACCAGAAGGAGAAGCTTAATGAGTGGTGTAAGAAGCAGGGCATGTGTAGTGATGTTCCCCCCCTTCCTCTTCCTTTGATAGTCCCAGCTTAAGGCCCTCCTCGGCCGGGAGTTGTATCTGGTCTCTACTTCATCTATTCTCCATTGATTTATATAACCCTCTTTTAAACCTGTTTATGCTTCTAGCCTCCATGACGCACTACAGCAGTGATCTCTGCAATTTAATTATGTGTTTTAGATGTAACGTGAAAGATTTTACATTTAACACAAATGTCCTTGCACTGGCTTAGAAATGCCGTCTTTAACTTCGTGGATGTGCTCCTTGTTTCTGCACTGAGAGATGGTGGTTAATGAGGCCATGTTTTTCATCTTGATGTATTTGTTGTGTTACAGATCTGCTGCATTTTCCTTATCTCCCTGCCCAGTTGTTTCTTTGTCCATGTGAAGGCCCAGGGAGTCCAGGCTCTCCTTATCCGGCAGCTGCTTTGTGCTTTTGATCATCCTTGTTGTCATTTTTGTCACACTCTGCCCTTTTTCAGATGTTGTCAAATGCTGCAGACAGCTCTGATTCCCACATGATGGTGATTTGATTTTCCTTTCCCTGTTGCTCCTAAGGTTATTTGCCTTTTGCGTGATACTACATAGTGAACTGAGCTGCAACATTTGGAAACTTTTCTTGATTGATACCAGCTAATTTAGCTACTAGTGTATTTGCATAATTAGTATATTGTGTGATTTTTGTTTTTTTAATTAACATTTTAGTCATTGTTTAATTGCATAGGACCCTGTGAACAAAGCTGCTTTCTGTGATCTGTTCTCAATATGATTGTGCTGAATAATTTTTTTCTTGGTCAACTTTTGTCACATTTGGACATCATCCTCATAGATCATGTTATGGATGTGTGGAGTGGCACAGGTTGCAGAATCTTGCCCATTACATTCATCTGAGTAGGAAACTGCCTGTTCCTACCTTTGCTTTCCTGTCTTTAAACTACTTATTAAGTCATGACAGGACTATAATTCCAATTCTGTGGAAGCTTAATTTTTTTTTTCTTCCCCAAGAGCCTTTGCTGACCATTTTTTAATCAGTTTAGTTCCCATTAAACAGACTAAAACCTGGGTTTTGCCTGCAAAATGGAGAAGGAAGATCTGTGCTTGGAATTCCTTGGGTACTACAAGGTTTTCTCTCCACCCCAATATTAGTCTCTGTCTTGGTCCTCAATTGAGTTCCACTTGTGTGGAAAGGAGGGATTTGTTCAGCAGGGTGGATGGAATGGGTAATTTCAGGCGAGCTCAGCTTTCCCAGAGGGATTCCAGTACAGCTAAATTAAAATTATCTGGGCATGCTACAGGATAGAGTGCTGGTTTCTTTTTTTTAATTAGCTGCCTGGAAGAATATATATGAGTGGTGGCTGTTAAGCGACAACACCTGAACTTGGCGTGAGATGGGACAGCTGGGAGCGTGAGAAGCTCTGGGGCGCGTAGCTGGGGGAATGTCAGTAAAGGGAGCAGTAAAGATAACGTTTGCTTTGGGTGCAGCCTTGGAGAGCCAAGGGATAGCAGGTGTAGGCCAGGTGCTTTGAAGGAGGGGCTGACAAACTGCACCTGATGCTTCCATCAAGAGGATCCAGTCCGTATCTCAGGAGGGCCCAAGGCTGGAAGGATGGGTAGGGTAACGATTGCCCAGTGTCCATTTACGCTTATACTCCTCCCTAGGTATCTATGTCTGTTCCTGGAGAGCAGGTTTCTGTGTAGGTGGACCTGTGTCTGGCTTGGGACAGCTGGTATCTCCTTCCCCAAGGAGGATTAAGAAGAAGGATTCGTTTTCAAACTGCTGCAGAAAGTGACTAGAAGCATCTTCGACTCAGAAAATCTTAGGACAAGCAAAGTTGGACAAAATGACAAGGTGCTTTTTTCCAGGTAAATAGCCACAGGGAACAGTTAGCTAGGTTAAGATAGTGGCTTCTCCAATTAATGAAGCTGAAGAAAATGTCTACTTCTGTTGAAATATAAAGGTTTGGGGCAGATCATAAAGGATTCAAACCTTAGATGTATAATAAGAGCAGGAAGTTATCTGTTTGCTGTATTAAGTTACTAGGAAATTGACAGTTGGGTAGCGTTTCCCATTTTAAACTGTAGATACAATATAGCACTTGATTCTCCTTTTTATTGTCAGTTCTTGAAAGGATGATAAGGTGAAATCTCTCAGTCTACAATTAAGATATCTATGAAGATGGTATTAAAAATAAGTTAGTTGCTTTGAGGTCTTAGTAGAAAGCGGCAAGTCTTATTGTTGAACATAGGATATTAGGATATTTAGAAGAGGAGCAGCAATTCAGGGCTTTTGTGCAGAAATTACAATAGTCATATTCTTCCTAACGCTAGATTTGAATGTGCTGGAGTCCGAGGGTCATTGCATGGCTCAAGGAATTATTATTTGAATTTTGAAGGTGCCCAGAGCTCTCGCTGAAGGCCAACTCGGCGCATCAGGGCTCTGCGGATGCTGAGGTGGCAGGTGCTAGTGCAGGGACCTGCTCTTTCCCTGGCCGATTCTGCCAGAATTGGTGGCAAGTATGAAATACAGCCTAGGAGCCGTGACATTATGTGACCTCTCTGCATGTTTGGGGGATAGGATGTGGCATTAAGGAAATAATCTAGGAGGATTGGAATAATCTTTATGTGTTGATATGCTGTTAAAATGCGTCTGAGTGAGGTCAGGATTTTTTTTTTTCTTTATAATAAATGAATGAAGTCGTTTAAGGAGGATACTTGAGGTCAGAGAGGTAAAAATAGTGGTGCAGAAAACACTGTCGTGTTTCAATTCCCAAGTAAGAGAATAGTGCTGTTGCTTGTGCATTATTGGTTGTTATTTGGCTGATGTGATATAAATATTCTGTGGCAGAACTGACTAATCCTCCAGCCCTTCTGTTGTGATCCAGATTAAATAAATGAAACTCAGAAGGATCATTTTCATGTTAATATTTTACAGTATGTTAGACAATGTTCAGAATTGTCTGGAGCATTTTCTGTTTAAAGGGAATTCATCAAAAATTGAATATTTAAGAGAATCTTTAAGCTATGGCAGTTGCCTTTGGAATTAATTAAAGGCCACACACTTACAGTGCAATCTGTCTGTAACAGCTGTGTTATACCCTAGCAATGAGTACAGGAAGCAGAATAGTTCAGTAAATCCATACAGGGCTCAATCTCATAGCTTGTCGTGAAACTATCAGATTTAAATGTAGGTTATCCTTCTTCATGTCCTCCCAGAGAGGTTATGAGGGGCTTAGCTGAAGAGTAAGAAGGAGGCACTGATGCCCATGCTTGAGAATAATTTGGGAAATTGAATCACAAGCTGGCTGCTTTTCTCTCATTTTTCAAATAAAAGCGCAATAATGCCTCTGATTTAGCACTGGTGGTCACACGGGCTTATGTTCGCTTCTAATGTATATGTTTGTTTATATAGCAGTAACTACAAGTTCATCTGCTAATGGCTCTTCAGCAAAAAAAAAGAACAAAGAACCCATTCAGTGTTTATCCACCACTCAGAGTGACTGGAACCAGCTTGCAGAACTTGTGCTTTACCGACTATTTCCAGCCTTGTGAGCTGATCTGTGTCGAGTGTCTTGGGGACTAGCTAGTTTAGAGCTATCCTTCATGAAGATCTTCCAGGTAAGAATCTGCTAAGTTACTTTTAAGGAAATATTTGTGAGGGAAAGAGGAAAAATAGTTTTAGGTCCAAGCTCTGACCAGAGCAGGATCTAGTTATAGCTGCTGTCTGCTGGAATAAAAGGCTGCTTGGCTCTTCTATCTCTTTTCCAGTACGGATGCTCCAAAAAGCAAAGTGCTTTCTCTAAGACAGTAGTGTTAAGTTCAGCTTAACACAGATCAGAGGACTTCTGTGATCTGTGTTGCTAGTGTTAAGCAGTGGGTCTTGAATCCAAGCGAGGGTTGCGCATATGAGTGTTAGTTCTGCCCCTGGCACTTGTTGGTCTATGTTGGTCAGAGCAGAGTCTTCCATATTAAAGGCAGGACCACTAGTCAGAAAGCTGGTATTTCAGAGTTAAATTCCCAAGGCACGTGCTAGTTTTACTGTAAGTGCTAGCTGGGAAGGCAGCATTAGCTAGGAGGAAGATTAGAGGTTTTTGTAAGTGGTACAGTATAATGATGACTCGTGATCCTCGGCAATTCCCAGATCAAAGACTGCCATCTCTGTGTCTGTTTGGCCCTGTCACAACATAGTCAAACTCCTCTTAGATGATCATCATCCGCCTGTTTTGTTTCTGGCTGTTTTAAGCTTTGAAAACGAGGAAGCTCCAGGCAGAGCTGCACAGCAAGCTGCCGTGGCATCTGCATGACGGCTACGCAGAGGCACCAAAGCTGTTGTTTCTGTTAAGGGCTTCCTTGGATACAGTGTTCTCCAATAAAAGCAGGGAGAATGCGTCAAAGCCTGCAGGATGCACAGATCTGTTCAGAAAATGGATCTGTTGCATTTGGGGCAAGATCTGCTCTACTTACTCCTGTGAACCGGAGGCGATTTTGTTAAGTCGCTGAGCTCCATCCTGGCAGTCTGCGAGCAGCTACTTGCTGACTTTAAAAATATCCCTCGTCACACTTTGGAGATAACACCCCTTGTGTGATGAGGACCTCTGTCCAACCCCACCACGCATTCCCTCTCCAGCTTAGCAGGAGACCATGCAAGGCCAGTTGAGGGCTGTCTGTGCGCCTGGGTGAAGCGGAGTGCACTGGTAGCACGGAGAGCAGAGAACACTAAACGTCTATTATCAGTGCAAACAAAAGCCCTAGTGTGTGCACGTAACCTAAACATAGCTGGGGCTGCCGTGATGTGAATCAGTGCCTCTATGCTCGGAGGAGGGCACGCTGCCAGCGGAGCGCCGAAATTCCTGCGTGTGGGTGTATCCTGACCGTGCTACCTACCTACCTACAACAAATGTGTGAAATGGAGCTTTTCCAGAGCTTCACAAAGCCCGTATTTAATAACTGATTGTATTTATAATACCTTCCATCTGCTGGATTTCACAAGTAAACTAATCCTCTCAGCTGCCCTTTTGGAAGGGCAAAGATGGCTGTGTTTTACTGACAAAGGAGGTGGCAAGGAGGCTGTTGTGCCTCTACATTAGCAGTGATGTAAAAGATGGATCTAGATTCTAGCACTTACTCTGTTACTACGGTGTCTTCTGCACGCTGTGTGCTGGGTGTTGCACAGGATAAGTGGAGGACACAGTTTGCGTGGTGAGGAGTTCCTGATAGGAAGTCCTGCAGTGAAAGCCAGGGTAGCCTTTTCTTGAAATGCTGCAGACCTGCTTTGCATCTCTGTGCCCTTAGCCACTTTGGAGCTAATTGCACCTTGAGCTCACTAAGACCCAAGAGGTATGAGGCTGTAGGATGGAGCTGACAGTAGCTTTAGCTACCAAATAGACCGGGTTGTTGAAAGGAGCACGGTGGATTACAGGGCAGTTCTGGAGGATGCTGTGTGGCTAGGAGCTCTGTTGAACCCCTGGTCCATGCTAGTGTCTGTACAGCTTTGATACCCCGCTGCTTCATGATGGGGATGGAGGGAAGGGGCTTGATTCTGCTGCCCTTGAAGCAGCACACCCACTTCTCCATTCAGGCTTTCATAAGCAGATGATGGGTACTTGCAGCTGATGCTGTAGGGATTTAATAATTGAAATGTGACAGATACTTATTAGCGCATTTCCAACTTATTAGCTCATTCCCAGCTTGCTGTGGGACACTCTGCTGTCCAGGCCAGCAGTTCCCAGCTTGGGTAGATCCCAGCTGCTTCTGAGAGTGACTGGTGCAAGGCTTTGCACACCAGGCAACATCCACCCCGTCACACACTGCCTGTGCTTTTGAGGCACGGGGTGGGAAAGGCATGGAGCCTTTTACAGTGTGGAGAGAGGTTCTGGGGGCACATGGGTGGCAGCAAGTGAGTGCAGTGTCTTGTCCAGGCCTGCCGTTCCGCACGAGGAGGAGTTGGGCTCGCAGGAACCAGCTTGTCAGAGCACACGGGTGGTGGGGGATGACTGGTGGCCTGTTGGCTCCAGGGCAGCGGCTGGAGGCCTCACAGCATCAGGGCAGAGCACTCCTGCTTCACGTGGCCCTTGTTCAGTGGAGCGATGACATGGAAAGGTCTCACCTGAAACACTAGTGCCAAGGCCTCCTTAGACCCAAAGGAGGACAACAATAGCCAAAAGCAGGACGAGAAAGAAAGAACAGTGTTAATTAAGCACGGTGAATTCTGGAAATATTAATTTCATGCTATATCAAATGCAGACCAGAGGAGATGTTTGTTTTCTGTAAGTGGGAGCCTGCCTACGATTTATTTAAACAATAGTCCTGCAGGGTGTGTTTGTCTTGGACAGCAGTGTGTTTGTTTTACTGTGGTGTTACCCATTAACAATGCCTACAACGAGCTGTGGGATGTGGGCCTGTCTTGGAGTACTTATAGCATCACATCAAAGAGTTGTAGAGGAGTCTGGTTAAACGTGGCTCACTTCTGAAGGCGCAAGAATGGCAGGGAACTGAAGCTGCGGTGTTTGAGGCAACCCTTTAGTGCAGTGTAGATGGGACCTTCCTCCTTAAGTTGCATCCCTGGACTAATGGGACTGTTTCTTCAGCAAATTTAGTACAGGTCTTAGGAGGTGAAGAGCAGCTTCTAGCAGTACCTCCCAGCAGAGTCTGGGGTTCCACCAGTACCTTTCCAGCTCCTCCTGAAGATACTGTGCCTGTCACCTCAATGCCAAGGTGACTGAGCAAAGCCTCTGATGCTCCTGTAGGCTTCTTTCTGTTGGTGTTGCTAAGGAGGTACTGTTTTGCCTCTTGGAGTCAGTTCTCCAATGGAGAACTGGCTTTCTTTATAGTGATCTATGTCCTCTTTGCCCATCTCGCACAATAAGAATACTACTGAAGGAGTTTGGGGTATGCTAATCTTCACTCCTGGTTTCAGAGGAGTTATAACAGCTCTTTTTTTGTTGTTCCTCTTGCAGAGTGTTTACCATGCCTCTAGGAACATCCTTCCTTCCTGTTCTTTGTTTCTTGGGAGCAGCCATTCCAAGGGGACTGCAATATGTCACGTTCTCACGCAACACTACAAAATTCCTCCACTTGTCAATGGACTTGGAGTCTGGGACCATTTACCTGGGGGCCACCAACTTTCTTTTTCAGTTGACATCTGACCTGCTGCTGGAGAACGTGGTTCAGACGGGGCCGGTTCTGGACAGTAAGGATTGCCTCCCTCCGGTCTCCAAGCTGGAGTGTCCTCAGGCGCACTACACCGACAATCACAACAAGCTGCTGCTGGTGGACGCGGCGCATGAGGAGCTCATCGTGTGCGGCAGCGTGCACCAGGGCATCTGCGAGAAGAGGAGCCTCACCTCCATCGACCACGTTCTCTTCCGACCAGAAAGCCCTGGTGACACCCAGTACGTTGCTGCCAACGATCCCAATATCACCACCGTGGGACTTGTGGCTTACTCGAAGGACGAGGTCCCTCTGCTCTTTGTGGGACGAGGGTACACTAGCCGAGGGGTTGGAGGGGGGATCCCTCCCATCACCACCCGAAATCTCAGGGCCCTCGGGGGGGATATTCAAGGCACCGACTCGCACTCCATCTTCTCCTATGAAGAAACAGCAAAGCTGGCCGTGGGCCGGCTCTCCGAGTACAACCACCACTTCATTAAGTCCTTCACCTACCGCTCGAGCGTCTACTTCCTCTTCTACCGTCGGGACCTCAAGTCGCAGTCGCGGGAGTACAAGACCTACATCTCGCGCATCTGCCTCGATGACTCGCACTATTACTCCTACGTGGAGCTGCCGCTGCTCTGCCAGAGCGAAGCCAACACGTACAGCCTGCTGCAGGCCGCCTACGTCACCCGGCCGGGCGAAGGCCTGGCCCGAGGGCACTTTGGCACCGAGGGAGAGGTGCTCTTCACTGCCTTCTCTGCCTGGCAGGCTTCGTCCGGCAAGCTGAGCGAGGAGTCCGCGCTCTGCGTCTACGCCATGGAGGAGGTGGATCGCCTCACCAACTGGACTAGGGATGTTTGCTACATGAGAGATGGGAGGTCAGAAGACGGGACGGAGGTGGCTTATATTGAATACGATGTCAGCTCCAACTGTGTCCAGCTGCCAGCGGTAAGTTTGGCACCTTTGCCAGGGTGAGGGGGAATCTTAGTGTGTTCTGGTGCTGCTTTGTGTCGCTGGAATGAGCTCCTTTCCCACAGATGTGTGGTGAAATCTGCTGCTGCTGTGGAGCCCCTGGGTCCAGGCTGATTTTCAGCTCCTGCAGCAACGCGATGCAAGAGCTAATGTCTCCCATTTAAGTGTGGTCTGTGTCGTTGCTCCTGCAGCTCTGGGTCGTGCCTGGGCACATTCGCTGCCCGAGGGCAGTGCGTTGCCTGTGGCCCTGGGGAAGTCACCTGGTGAGACCGGACTCCAGGGCTTGTCTTGTGGAAGCACCAGGCAAGAGCACTGAAGCTGCCGTTTAAGTTGATTTTGATCAATATCCTCACATCTTGGGTGTGCTGTGCGGGGTTGGAGGCCGGTGCCTGTGTGCTGGGGAGGGGAATCGGAGGTGTGCCTGAGTTCGAGGTGTGCCGGGTCCCTGTTGCTCACAGGGCAGTCTTGCCTCACAGCAGCTCCTATGAGGACACCCAGAACTGAAAGCAGAGCAAAAGCAAGTGTGGCAGGTAAATCCCATTCCCCCAGACTGTATTTGTGCCCAAAGATGATTCATTCTTGATCTGGTGGCCCTTTGTCTCCAGAGCTGTAAGCCGTAATAATCCTCTTCATAGGCATAAACTTAATTTCTATGGTTGAGGCATGGTGGGACGTTGCAGGATAGAAAGGTAAACTGCAGTGCCTGCCAGCCCGAGTGCTTGCGCCTTGCTGGCACTGCTGGCTGGGGCTGCGACATCGGGGACGGTGCCACTAGCACGGAGCAGCAGGGCTGGCCGAGGCGGTGCTGGGGACTGTCCTCACAGAAGACTCTGTTGCTGTGAGCAGCTCGTTTGCACCTCGGTCTCACTAGTCCTTAGCAGAACAGCGCGTTATCATGTGCCTGCTTTTTACAGAACAGGCCGTGCAGATCACTTGCCCTTGCCAGCCTTGTGCCATAAATAGTGGTACCACAGAGCTCTGGAAATCTCTGCAATTGGATGTGTGGTCAAAAAGCAGTTTATTTTTTTATACCTTTTTTTTTTTTCCTTTTTTTTTTCTTTGCAGTATTTAGAGCTGACTGTAGACTACTTGAGGGCAAACCCAAGGGTAAAGGAGCAGCCTTGGAGCAGGAAGAATGTAAGGCCAGGAGGAAACATAAAGACTTCCAGAAGCAAGAGATAGGTTTATGTCTTGCCTTGGAGTATCTTCCTGTTCCTTGTGTCTTCTGTTGGGACAGCATGGAGGGAATTGTCAGAGGTGGCTTTGGTTTGACAGTGAACTCCCTCAAACTATCCTAGCCTCGAAAACCCTTCTTTTGTGTGGAGAGTCCCACTGTGGTTTGATCTGGGAGAAAAAGACCGGTCTTTGCCATGAAAGTCGTGGTGCTCTGGCCCAGGGTGCCAGCTGCGCGGTCTGGCGCTCAGCGGGCTAATTAAACTGTGGCACCTTATTAACAAGTGTGCCCAATGAGATGTAAATGGCCCCACAAACTGCATCCTTGGCCTTTCAGCACGTGGTCGCGGCTGTCGTTAAGATTGTCCCCGACAGCGCAGAGAGGCCTGTGCCAGCCCTGGCCTGCTCCTTTGAGCCCGCGTGGAAGCGCCTCTCAATGACCGTTTTATTTAGGAGCAGTTTTAGCGCTCGGGCTCAATGGTGGCAGCTCGTGCTTTACGCAAGGGCAACGCTGCTGGATCTCCCGTTCTTCTGCCTCCCGAGCAGCCTGCGTGCAAGGTATGGCCTTTTCCCTAGTTAGCACTCGCTGCTATTTTTAGCACGTCGGGAAGGACTCGCGTTGGGTTTTACACTGCAGTACAGTTTCAGCCAGGAGAAGCACGCGGTTTTATGGGTGTTTCAGGGCTGTTTCATGTGTTCTAGAGCACTGGAAGCATACAGGTTTTTCTCATAGGTCTTGGGTTGCAGAGGACTGTGTAGTTGCTGTTAGTGTCTTGATAATTAAAAATACGAAAATGGTTTTTTTGCAAGGCATTAGAATTGTTTTTATCTTAGGATATAGTTTTCCAAACATGCAGCTTGCACTTTTGCACCAAGCTGCCCGTCCTCTTGTATAGGCATAGATTTCTCTCTCTGGATCCTGTCCCAGGAGCTGCAGCCTCCAGGCTGCCTGCGTCGTCGGAGGACGCTGGACGAACCCCTCCGCCTCATTGCCAAGATATTATTCCCTGAAAACTGCTCAGATGGTTGATGTGTGGATTTATATAAACACATTATACACTTATTGTGGCTTAATCTTGTGAAACAGAACAAATTTCACCCTTGATTGTGATTAACTGCTCTGCAAACAGTCCCTGGGAGGCCGTGTGGGTGCTGGGGAGCTTCACACCAGTCACTTTGTCACAGAGTCCCTAGGTGTTGCGTGTGAAGTGACTTGCCCTTGGCGTTGTACATAGGCAACAACAACTCTGAGCACTTTGGGGGCACAAGTATTCCCATTCTGTATTCATACTTAAGCAAACTTCAAAAAAATTGCCTTAGAAATGAAGTTATTAGGTATCAGTGTTTGTCTGATTTGATGAATGTTTGCAAAAGGTGGTTACAGCCCCATTTAAAGTGGAGGTTTTGGGGGTTTGAATATGAAATTTTGCCAGTATCTCATTTGCCGTTAAAATTTATAGGAGCTGGATAGCTGGAGAAACAGAAATCCTTAGCTGACCAAGCCCAGAGGAGGTCGGGGGGAGCACGAGAATAAAGTGAAAGAGCTGATAAGGAAAAGAGCACTCGCTCTCAATGACAGATTTTCCAGGTCGAAGGAGGGCAGACCCTGGCAGCTGCTAAAAGTCTGTCCTGCTCGGAGAGGTTAATTTAGAGCTTACACTAGTACATAGCAAATTAGCTGAATTAGTGTTTGAGAGGAAAGGAAAGCACCAGAATGAAAGAAGTGATATTCTAGCATGGTTTCCCCTATGGAAATGTTGTGTTGCTCCCTCCTTGCCTGCTGCAATAGCCGTGAATTTGAGGTGAGGTGAGCAGGTTAAATATATTTTACCGTTGAATTTTAATAGACTTTGTCAGAAGCTCCTGGTAATTAGTTTCTCCAGCGGGATGTCGTGTGGGAAAACAGAAAAATGGGAGGAGAGCAGGGAAAAGGCTGGGGAGTTTGCACCAGGATGGTGTAGGGAGCAGGGAGATGCCTCCAGAGTCTCCCATTGGGGATGTTTGTGCTGACTGATGCCAAGGTCTGCCTGGTACTCAGTGGTACCACAAGGCTCCATGCTGGCAAACGGGAATTCGGGAATGGCAGACGGGAAGAGTCCCTGCTCAGGGAGTCTTGATTTAACCTGTCGCCCCAGGGTAGAAATGGAGCTGTAGCCCATGCAAACTGCCCCGTTAATGCCCTGCTCCCTGCACAGCTGCATAAAGTAATCAGCAAAGGCCCAGAGAGGAGGGGGAAAATGCTGCCCGTAAGGAATTCAGCGATGGAAAACCATTAGTTTGTACAAACAACACTGCCTGAAGACAAACCATTAATTGATAGAAATGTTGTTGGTAATTGTTGAATGAACAATACCACATTCAGTCTCAGAAAGAGTACTGGAAAATTAGATTGGATACAGAACAAAGTGTCAAGAAAGACTCTAAAGCAATGCAGAAATTATCCTAGACAGGATTGGGTTTGTTATTTGGTGGTGGTGGGGGAATAGGAACATAATGAAATATCTTCTCTCCACACATGCAAATAGTGAATCACTTGGCAGCTTTTATTCTCTTTCTTTTGCAATTCAGTAAGTGAATATTAGGTGGGATTGGAAGGTACCTAACTGGAACAGAAAGATAAGTGTTTTCACGCAGTGCTTTGTACACAGTGGAATTAATTTTCAGATATCTAACAAAGCTCTGAAGAACTGAGGTGATGTGCGGAAAAGACTCTTGTTTTGACTTTTTATGGCCTCGCTATAGATCTATGCACTCTGCACCCATTTTTTTGGGTGTAATTTGTAAGCTCTGTTCCACTAGGTGCTTATATATGTCCCAATGCTTTGGGTTTCTGCTTTAGAACTTACATTGGTAGGTAATGTGATACAGCACGACATAAACAGGGCTAATTCGTGGTGGTGCTTGTGGCCAGGTAGCTGCTTTCATTTTGCTGTGGAATCAGGAATTCTCATCCCCTTTTTGGTTGGTTGGTTTGTTTTTCTTCATTCTGAAAAACAGAGGGAATTTTCCCTAAGCCCATCACTTGGGAGACTGATAGTTTAACCGAGTTTAGATGCATTTCATTAGTGATGCATCTGTTATGCTAAAAGGACTTGGCTGAAATGTCTGCAGGGTCCCTTCAAAAGCAACAAGCAGCAAACAGCTAAGCTAATTATTAAAAGCTGGTTTTCTATTCTCAGTCAAAAACCCCAGCGGGGTTCAAAGCTGAATTTACTGTTAGGCACCTCTGAGGAATTTGGCTGGAAGAAGCTGGTGACAAAGGTTGAAGATGCTAATGTGATTTGTATCTTCTCTTATGCTGTTCTCCGTGCTTTTTCCCCTCAACAAGGACACCCTGTACGCCTACCCCTGCGGCTCTGACCACACTCCCAGCCCCATGGCCAGCCGGATACCTTTGGAAGCAGCTCCGCTCCTGGAGAAGACAGGAGCCCGCCTGACAGCTGTGGCGGTGAATGTGGAAGATGGCCACACCATTGCTTTTCTGGGAGACAGCAAAGGGAGACTGCACAAGGTATGAGCGGGATGCAATGAGGAACAGAGGGTGAAGCAAACCAGGGATGCTCAGGTGAAGGGAGAAGAAAAAAAAGCAATTTCTCTTGTCCCTCAATCCCTTAAGCAGTTGGGTTCCTGCTCAGCATCAGTGCTATCATATAGCCCCTTCTCCTGCTGTCTGTGCTGTCCTTTGAGAACATGAACGCTCCAAGCAGCTGTCCTGCTGCTTGCCACTGAACCTGGGTCAGGACTGCTGCGTCCTCCAGTGTTTGTGCACACATTGCCAAGCGCCTGCTTCACGTCACTGCAACTGTTGCAGGGGATTTTGGTGGGAGGTAGAAACCCTTGCACGCAGCAGCAGCTCCAGGTTGCTCCCGATGCAGGACAGATGCCTCCTGCTCCTGTACTCTGCCCGCACAGCAGTGTGTCTCCTTCTCTTGCAGGCATACTTGGGAGCCATGGGAGATACTAGGATATACGCTTCTTTAGCCATCCAGGTGAACAGCATGGTGAGTGCAGACCTGCTATTCGACCAGTTGCAGCAGCACCTCTTCGTCATGACCCAGTCAATGGTAAGAGCAAGAAAATCTTTTACATCAAAGCGTTTGTGGCCCTGTTTAGCTGCTGAGGAGGGTAGAAGAGGCAGAGCACAAATACTGTCTTTAATCAGATAGAAGATTTTTTCTTATGTATGCACATAACCTATGTAAAGAAGAAATTGTGGGAAATATTTTCTGTTAAGAGATAACACCAGGTAAATAACCAGTCTTGAAGATGAAATCAAGATGTGTAAGGAACCGTGTTAGGCACTGTTCTGTCTTCTCCTGTCTTCTGTAGTTCTCTGTCTGGTGGCAGCAGGAGAAAGAGGCATGGGGATTGCTGAAACTTTTGAGATCCTGACATCTTCAGAGTGGAAAATCCAACTACAGAAACTTTATTTAAGAGGATTTATATAACACTCAAATCAGCTTCTTGAGGTAGAAAGAAAAGCAGGCCCTGAGTTACTCCATGTCTGAAGGAAAGGGCAAACTTCAGATGAGAGCATACCAGAAAAGGGCTGCTTCTTTTCATCCCCCTCTATGCATTTTGTGGGATTCAGAAATTCTGTAACACTTCAAAGGAGGAGTTAAAATTTCTGAGTAGAAGAAGATTAGGGAAATCTGAAATATATCCTTAAGAGTAATTGTTCTGTCAGTAAAGAATGCAAATAACAAGATGTATTTAGCAAAAGTATTGGGTTAGGGATTAGAAGACGACGTTTTAAAGTAACTGGCAGCGTAGTAGGTGATTAAAGAGAGGGCAGAAGGCTGAAATCAGCAAGGTGGGGAGGGATAATAAAGCAAAGCAGGAGTGTTCTGCAGGTCAGACGTACCCCGGATGGATGGCAGGAGTTTATTTTTCCACAGTGATCAAAGCCAGTTGCTCTAATTTCAGTGAAATGGTAGTCCTGCCAGACAGAGTTGGACAACAGAGCAGATACCCTCAGAGACTTCAGCAGGAGCTACTGTGTCCAGCATTGGACACCTGCGTTTCAAGAGAGATGATCAGACATATTGGAGACCAGACAAGCAAAAGAGTGGATGGTGGAGGAATGAAAAGCAGGGGAAACTGAAAGAATAGTGTCATTAAGTCTAAGGGAAAAGGGAGGAAAAAGAGAGAGGCAAGTGATCACGGAGGAAAGGAAGGAAGCAATGTTTCTGCATCATGCTAGTGAGTACCATATGGAGTTATGGGTTCAGATTGCAAGTAGGGAGATTTAGAGAAAGAAATAAGAACTGCAAATGCTGAGGGTAGTTGTAGCGGTACCTTTGTTTTAGGTTTGTTTCAGTGCCTCTGTGGAAACTGATGTTTTACTGCTTGTTCCTTTTTGTTCCTTTAGTTTTAAGCAGTATTGAGAATTAACACAAAGTCAGGGCAATAGAACTTGTTAGTTGGGCAGAAATCATGAAAGTGGAACATGTTTTTCGTGTGCTGTTCTCACTAATGTCTTTTCTGACAGGTGGTGAAGGTTCCCATCTTGGAGTGTTCCCTGTACTCGGACTGTGAATCCTGCCTGAAACTGCAAGATCCTTACTGTGGCTGGTGTGTCCTTCAGGGCCGGTAAGAGACATCCCTGGTCAAGGGTTTTGAAGGGATGGTGCTTAGGGAATATGTCTACTTACTCTCGTTCCTGTATCTGTATTTCAATCTGTGTCTCTGTACCTGGATTTAATCTGTGTTTAAGTTTCTTTATATGATGTTTGGCCTACAGATTCACACTGTCTTCTGTCTACCTCTCTAAGCATTGCTATCACCAGCCACAGTTGCACTTCTCTTTCCAGCACACAGAGTGTCTTTCTTTTGCTTTAGTCACCGCTCGCCGTGCTCCCCTGCAATGGATTTCTGCCTGTTTTGTCTGGCTGCAGCTTGAGAGCTGTCTCATTTCAAATACAGAGAAACTATCTGGGCTCTTTAACTGATGTCACTTTCTTACTCGCACTCACTGCTTAATAAGACGTGGTTTATTTGAGTGTATCTGCTTGCTGACTCTGTCTCCCGGTGGGATGCCACAGGAATAGTTTATGGCCCTGGAAGCCCAGTGAGTGCCTACTCATCTGTATATACTGGCATCAATTCATCCTGTTATGGATGGTGGTGGGAGACTGGAACTTCTGTGGCTTGTGTGTTGGGCTCCCTGACCCTCCAGCAAGGTTTCTGAAAGCCAGTATCTACCTAAGAACCAGAGAATGGGTCTGCTGTTTAGGAGACCTTCCATAAAGCTTCTTGCTGTTTCTCTGCAGGTGCAGCCGTCGCTCTGAATGCCTGCGATCCAGACTCAGTGAGCAGTGGCTCTGGAGCTTTAACTCTACACAGCAGTGCCTGTCCATCCAATCACTAACTCCAGCCAATATCAGCAGAGAGGAAAAGAGAAATGTGAGCAATGTTGTTCCTTCACGGTCGTGCTCAAGCATATAGAAGGTCTCCTGCAAGCTCTGAGGGGTCACAAGTCCTCCTGTTGCTTTCAGTGGTGTACTGAATCACTAAACTTTCAAGCAGATTTGTCTGTCTCACATAAGGACCTTAACATGGTCCAGCTCTCAGGAGATAACTTCATCATTGTTCATTTAAACCTACAAATCTCTGTCTGCTAATAGGAAGTTATTAGGGGTTTTGCACTATTTGGCTTCTTGGATGGGATCTCTCCTTGGCTGAGTGTGTATTGAGTGCCCTTCTCTGAGGAGTCAGAGTATTTCTGACACTCAGAAACATCTGAAAGAAGCTACCTAAAGTTACAGCTCCAGTCTGGTAATGGACAGCTGTTAGAAAAGCTAATACAATGCTGCAATATTCCTGTTAAAGTGTCAGGAGATAATCAGAACCTGTCTCCATTTGGATGCTTGAGCAAAAGGGGAGATTTTGCTGATAAATGAGCAAGTTTGGTTTGGGAATGGCAAGACAAGATGAATGGAGTAGCCCAGTCTAAGAAAGTAGAGCCATAAACTATATGAAATAAGGATGTTAGGGGGCAAATAACTTATTGGACATTATTGAATTGTTAGATCTTCCTGGCTATCTCGGATTTGCCGTCTCTGCATGAGGAAGAATTTTACTCGTGCTATTTTGAAGATTATGAAAGCCCAGCAGTCCTGACGGAGTCGGGAATCATGTGCCCCTCGCCAGATCCCAGCCAAGCACCAACTTTGCCAACTGGAGCAGGTCAGTGAAGTGCTTTAAATGGAGTGTGATAGCTCTGATAACATTGTCAAGAGAAAGAACATTTCAGATCTACCAGATTGCCAGGCTTAATAGTCATGAATGTACGTGGTCTATCAGCAGGTGCTCACTTCATTCTGTCATGTGTTTGCTTTCTACTCGTGTCACACACATCCTGTGCTATTCTGGGCTGCTGCCAGATTCCAGTGCCAAATTCTGGCAGTTGGAAAGGAAGTTCTGCTTGAAGGGTTATACGCAAATCTGAATATGATCTGAAATGCAGTTTAGAGTGGTGGCTGGTTTGGCAGCCTTGTCAAAAATCTGGATATAGGACTCTCTGGTGCACGTGCTCACGCATGCATGTTCTCTTTTATTTCTTTTTTTTTCTTTTAAAAATGGAGTAGTGTTTAAAACCAAACAAAACACAAATGTTTTCAAACCCCACGTGTTAGTGGAACAAGAAAGTACTTGTAAGGAAAGGCTAGAAGAGATCCACTGTCCTAGGAGAGATTAGAAATGAATCTGCAATGCAGCATAACCTCCGAAAATGCACTGTCAGCCTTCTGGGTATCCATAAGTGGCCTCTCTAAACACCTGGAAAGTTCTCACTTGCCTTATTGCCTTTACAGTGGATTTTGCAGTATTTAACCTGTCAGTGCGGGCAGTGATAAACTGATCTCTTCAGAGCACTTGTTCATCTGAAGCAAAAGGCAGGTACAGGTTGGGAAACATTCCACAAGATTCATCTAGTGGCTAAACAGATCTTCTGTGCTGCTGTGCAGCTGGCTGATAGGTCTAAAAGGGCTTCTATGGATGTAACATGACAGCCAAAGTTAATTAGCTCAGTCATTCAGTCTCACATTCCTTGATTTTCGATGATACTTGCCTGTTGGCTTGTCGCTCTGCCGTAGCCTAGGAAGGAGCAAGCATTCAGGGTGGAGAGGCACACAGGGAAAATGCTTCCTGTGCTGCCACTGTAGCAGAGTGGATACGCTTGGCTTCAACCTTTTGGTTGTGCAAAAGTGAGTCTGATTTTGAGCACAGCTGGGAAAATTAGGGTAGATCGTGCCACAAGCTGGTTCCTGCTACTTCAGCTTTCAAATACTCTTATTGATGCCTTTGCAAGCCAGCCTTGCTCTACTGAATCTTCTTAGATGCTTAACCTATGCTGTTTTCATGTCACTTCTGAGGCTTCACAAGCCGTTTCTGCTTTCTGCCTCAAGTTATCCATGGATGGTTTGTGTCCATTTAATCTCATCTATATTATTGCTTTGCTTCAACAGCTCTTTTGCCATCTAAGGACTTAAGGCCAGGCATTCTTAGCATTAGAGTTCTGTTATTTTAACTGTGCCAGCTTTTTCTTCATGTTCTTTTGTTATGTAGGTTTCCTCTTTCCTTCACTGCATTTGTAACTCTTCTTGGCTCTACTTCAGTGCTCTACTAAGATGAATTGAAGCTGGTAACTAGAATCATACACTGCTTTCTAAAAGAGGTCTCATCAGGGCCTCAGACAAAGGCACTGGAACTTTCCCATTCTTATTTGAAAACACTTTCCCAGATCATTGAAAACTATATATATAAATATATAAAAATAAATATATTTCTGCCCCCACTCAGCTTTGCTATAAGGCTTGTTTTTACTGGATCATCTGTCACTTTAAGCTAATGAGCTCCAAGTCAGTAGCAGAAAGCCTTGTTTTTAGTTTGCAAGCATTCATCCTTGTCTTCTGCACTGTTGAGCAGCATTATTGGCAGTCATGGGAAATAACAGTCTTCTTGGGGAAAAGAATATTTATAAACGTGGTGCCAAAGCCCTAATCCTGGGAGGTATTGGCCTCTCCCTGACTGCTAAATACCATCACCTCTGAAACAGTAATGGAAGCTGGCAATACTGTAGTGTCTTTTGTCTCCAGCCACAGATGACGCCCTCCCTTTCTCCTAGTGTTTTTTCATAAGCAGCATGTTACGGTTTTCATAAGCAGCACATTATCAGCTGTTTTACTAGCATACTGCTTCACTTGCTATTCTACCAGGAGTCCAACTTAGACCACGCTGATTTTCTACAGCACAAGAGAACTGCACTGCTGTGGTTCAGACATATTCTGCAATTCTGTGACTTGCAAATAAGTGGATCCTACCTGCAAGAGAAGGCACTGAACTCTGAGAGGAAAGATGGATAAACTTTTGACTTTCATAGCAAAACTGTCTTGGAAAAATGGCAGTTCCTGGAACCCAGCAGAGCATGCAATATATTCTCATTATTGAGCAAGCTAACATCTGATTCTAGGGCTGGGGGCATTTCTATGCATCAAGTTTAAATGGTTTCGTTTCTATTTTATTATTATTATTATTATTTCCTGGAACCCAGCAGAGCATGCAATATATTCTCATTATTGAGCAAGCTAACATCTGATTCTAGGGCTGGGGGCATTTCTATGCATCAAGTTTAAATGGTTTCGTTTCTATTTTATTATTATTATTATTATTATTTGTACTATTGTCATGTGCAAAATTCCTTCAGGCTCAGGGTAACTACTCTGTCTATGACTATCTCAGCAGTTCTCCAGTCTGTTGGAAAACAGTGATAGTCTTCCCCCGCAAAGAGAAAGAGGCTATTCTGAGGCTGAGCTAATGAGAGACATCAATCTGAAGCAGATAAAAGCCTTCAGTCATTGAAGCTGAGATTAAAAGTTTTATAAGCTCCTTTACTTATTCACTTAGTCTGGACATATCACAAGACACTCAAGATGATGGCAGCATGTGAAGTGCTTGTCCCTTCTAAGGGTTTGGCTTTAATCTGTCTGACAAGGGAAAGCAGTCAGCTTTGAGCCTGTGATGTTAGTTCTTTCTGTAATATAGAGATGACAGTGGAATTACAGCAAATAAAGATGGGGGGGGGGGGAATCTTCAGAGCCATCTTCCTTTCCACAAGCTGGCAAGAGTTGTCATAAACTGTTCCTGGTAGACTTGTCCAACCTGCTTTTAGTGTCTATGGGATAATCCTGGAATGAAGATGCTGCAAGCAACGCAAGGGAATCTATCTTCATGTTTGCTAGTGTCTTCCCCAAAACGTGCTGCCTCTCCTAACAGTATTGCAGAGTTAGGATGGCTCCATTTCTAAGAAATTTTTATTTTTGCTTTCAGATCATGTCACCATAAAGCTTGTAGTGCGTTTCCATGACATCTTCATTGCCTCTGTGGACTTCTCTTTCTATGACTGTGCTGCTGTTGCCCTGCTATGGAAATCAGCACCGTGAGCACCTGAGATTTTTTTATAGTTATGGGGAGGGTGACTGTCCCCTCCTGGGTCTTCTCAGCAGCTGTTCTTCTCTCGCTGTCCCAGGTGCCAGAAGTGTGTGAGCAGTCCCTGGAGATGTAACTGGTGCATCCAGCAGCACCTCTGCACACACAAAGCAGCCTGTGAGGAAGGAACAATTATTTTCAATGAAAGGGTGAGTCTCCTAGTCGTTACTAACAGTCTCCTCATGTTCAGGAGAGTCAGATCTCTTCTCAGGTCCAATAGCACCTCTCAGCTGTTTCATGCACAGAGCTGAGCTGCTGGAGCTCGCTGGGTTTCGGGGGAGGTGCCATCAAATGAAGCAGGTCACCCCTTTCCCTGGGACATCCAGCCTGGGTTCTCATCAGGGTGAGGGACAAGGGGAAACCTGCAGGGAGCTGTCAGCAAGGTGGCGGAACAACTGTTTTTGTGGCAGCTGCAGGTCACTTTGCCATGTTGTGGGAGTGAAGGCCTCAGGTTCCCTCTGAGGGTGAGCACAAACATGTGTAGGATAGAGAGATTGCTGCTGAATCTGTCCCATCCCAAGGCTGTGAGGTCTAGTTTTCCTCCCTGAAATTCAGTGGATGAAGCAGCCTCTAGGAAACATTGCTACAGGAAGGAATAATCTGTTTTCTATTTGTCTTTTGTTCTGTCTTGTTCTTCTCACTCCACCATGTTCTTTTCTCTCTAGGCACAGCTTCCAACCCCAAGTCTGTTTCTGTCTTCGGCAGCTCCCCCCAGCAAGTCCTCTACGGTAGCACCAACGGCAGCCACCAAAGCCGTCACCCCCGCCGTGCGCGTGGCGCTGAGCACTGTGCCCCCCACAGAACCTGTCCCTGTCACACCCTCGGCAGTCTCGGACACGACGACGGAGCCCGCAGGTTCCCCCAGCTACACGTACTCGACTCCCTCATCTGAAGCTGCCTCTCTCCAGGCCTCCACAGAGTCCCCCCTGCCGCCACCAGCGGACAACCCTGCTGTCACGGAGCCGGACACGACTTCCCTTGCTGCATCTGTCCTCCCCAGCCCATCACAGCCCGTGGGTGACACAGACCTGCCGATCTTGGACACCAGAGCCACTGCCCGGGAGCCCTGGCCCACCAACCCACCCACCACCATGGTGGCCAGTCCGTCTGTGGCAGGAGTAACATCATCTTCTCACGTCAGCAGTTTCACTTGGCCTCCCAGTTCTGTTCCTACTACTGAGGCATTGACATCTGCCACGTCATCTCCCCAAGCCCACAGCCATCAGCCGGAGGTGCCTGTTGCCTCTGATGACTCTTCCAGAGAGATGGAAACTAAACTACTTGCCTCAGACCTCCCGCCATCAACTCCCTCAGACTGGCTGCTAAGGGAAGGCACGGAGCTCCAGGACACGGAGGACTGGATGGATTTGCTGCAGGCAGAGAATGACACATCTCCCTTCTCTGCTTCTACACTTCTGTCGGGCGATGGGGATTCCTCAGAAAGGGACGCCCCTGACTTTCCCAGGATCCTCCATCCTGACCTTGACTATCAGTATGATGCCCCTGGGTTTTGGGAGGAGGTAAGTCACCGGGCTTTGCAGTCCACAGTCTAAGGCTGTAACGCTTTAAAATTTCAGTAGAGATTGCTGATCTCATACATTTCAGCACACAGGAGAGGCTGTGGTCCTCTGGAGAAGAGAGGCTGACAGCTATAATGGGCAGGGTGAGAAGTGACACCCTGAGAAAGGAGAACGTGTGAGAAGAGGTTCCAAAGCTTTGTAGAAATGCTGCTGGCCTGGAGGTCACAGCTGCTGTGATGTCTGGCATGTTCACAGCTTTCTGTTGGTCACCACGTCAGGCTCCTGCTTTGCTTTCTGTAACCCCATGGTAAAGAAAATAGCTTCCTGTTTCTCTGATGGCCTGTTAGGTTCTGATTGCTGCTGTCAGAGCCATGGAAGTCCCTTTCTCTAAAGGTGTGTGTTGGTTTTCAGAATGAAGAGCTTAGCTGGGGTCCTGATGCGTGTCCCTGTGTGCAGAGGATCCAGGGATCTTCACTGTTTCCAGTCAATGTGGCGAGGAAGATAACTCTTCTGGGAAAGAACTTCCACCTCTATCAGGTTGGCAGCTGCTCTCTCCATTAGCATGGAGAAACGGAAACTTTTGTAGAGCTGAGCAGGTTTGGGGCAACCTGTTCACTGGGCTGCTAAAATACTTGAAAGAGAGGATTGGGCTCTGCCTAGGTTTTTGCTACTGGAGAAATAGCAGATCTGTAGATAAGAAATCGCATAATTAGACCTAATGGTGAGTAGGAGGGCAGCCAGGGAGGAGATTTACAGGCATGGACAAACCTATCAGAAAGAATCTGCATGTGTTAGCATTAAATGGCACGTGTCACACTGCAGGTGACAGATTTTGAGTAACTTCTGCTGAATCTCTGCTCATTCTTTTTCGTGTGTCTATAAGCTAAAGATAAGCTGCTCCTTTTCCTCTCTGGCCTACTAATATTGATGTGGCTGTTCCTGTCATACCTGAAACTTCTGCAATCGGGAAAAGCAGCCCTTGAAAGCTACATTCCTTGGGTGTGCCTCTGATAAAAATTCTGCTTGCTTCTCAAGACAGAAGACTGATTTACTAACTTCTTACAAATGATCACCTTGGAGCATGCAGCCCACAGACTAATTGCTACTTTATACGTTAAACCTGATATATTACATTGCACAGAGGAGCAGAGCTGGTTACAGATCCATATCTGTCTTTTTACAGGGATTGTCTAACACAATTAAGTAGAAAGTCTGTAGGAGAGAAAAGAAAAATACCCTTACTATTTTTGAGGTGCACTGTGTTAATCTGCACACACAGCTCTTTATTTCCAAGCTAGTCTCACAGACCTGTACAGGCATAACCTCTCAGTCCAACTGTTCTTTCCTTTAAATTTTCTTCCTGGGCTGAGTTCTGCCCACACTGACATTCACATGCTCCCTCCTAGGGATGTTGTTTTGTGTTTGTCCTGATTCCTTTCATCAGAAGCAGTGAGAGTGTAGAGAGCCCTTCAGTATAGCTTAAAAATGGCTTAGTGAAGGGAATGAGGAGCACATTGCCTGCATAGTAAGCAGCGAGGTACAGGGAGGCAGGAGTCCACTGTCACCACTCCACGTGGTTGAGAAGTGGTGCTCTATGTGTCTTCCCATCTGCAGGACCAGCAGTGGGACTATGAGTGTGTCCTGGACTTGGAGGGGAGGACGGTGGTGATGGATGCTTATGTGGAAGGGGAAGAAACCAACCAGTCCCTCTGTTATATCACCTGTCAGCTGCACCAGGTGAGTGCTTGGGGGGTGATGCCGTTTCAGAGTTCACACTGATGTGTCTTGGCTCGGCTTCTTTATCTGGCAGGCTGAGAAGCGAGCGCTTCCGGGGTGCAGAGCATGTTTTGCTAAAATATTTATACCATATTTAGCATTATGAGACCCTCATCTGTGGTGCTGGTGGTAGTGGCATCTTCAGCCTGTGGAGAGATTGTGCTGTCTGAGCCACTGGGTCTCCTGCTGCATAGAACCGTGCTGGTTTTGAAACATCACTTAGTGCTGCCTGCACGGATGGTGCTGTTTCTGCTTTAGCTTGAGTCACTGTTCGTGGCTTTATAGACTGTGACTTTTCTTTGCAATGCTGATCCTTTTGTGCAAAAACAACAAAAAAAAATACAAATATAGGTTTTGGTGATGGAAGCTAGCCTGTGAATTATAAGAATATCAGATGCAATAAAATAGCAATGCATTTTTCCGGATGTGTGAGTTTCACCTGAGGCAATATGTGTAAGCGGAGGTGATAATTTTAGTTTGCAAACTAATCTAGTTGAGGGAGAGGAACAACATAAGCTTTTGTGGACGAGCCCTGCAGAGCAATTATAATATTGAAATGAATTGTGCTGAATTGCTCTCTTGAGCAATTCTGTGAGCAGGTGGCTTGTAGGTAGAAAGCTAGGTATTTAAGAATACAATTAGCAAGTTAGACAAGTAATTGCATGAGTAGGCGAGTGTGTTCTCCATGCTTCCCTGGTGAACCAATGTCTGCTGCTCTTTCTAGTACAGGTATTGTGGCTGTGGGAACTAGTGAGGGCAGGTTTATGTTGCTGTTGCCTCAGTTAATGCTGCCTTGACGAGTTTCGCTGCCCGAAGAGGTCTGCCTGCATTCACAGGAAGCTCCATATAGGCTATATATGTCCCAAGGTGCTGCGTGGGATAGACCCTGAGTTTGCTTGTTCAGCTGGCTCCTTTGTGCCTCCTCTAAGTCCTTGACTTTGGTCTCTCTCTGCAGTACAGCTACACGGCACCTCAGCTGGAATTCAATGCTGTGGTGTTTGTGCAGAGGCGGCGACACCTTCGAGTGGACAGTGCTGCAGATCTTCACGGTAGGAGTGAACACCCCCCACCCAGCAAGAACACAGCAAGTGGGATGGAGGGAAGCTGAAAAATCCTTCACCCTTTTGCACCCATAGTGGTCCTATCATGGGGAAATGGAGAAAGCTCTACAGCCTAAGAGAGGGCAGGGGAGGGTGACTCTGTGCTCTGGGAGGTGCTTGCAGATACCTCTGAATATTTCTCCCCTGCAGTGACTTTCTACAACTGCTCTGTGGGCCACACGGATTGTAGCCGCTGCCAGACGGCTGACTCCAAGTACAACTGTGTGTGGTGTGGAGGCGAAAACCCCAGCTGTATCTTCAGGGATTCCTGCAAGGAAGAGATAGAGGACCTGTGTCCAGCACCTCTCATTCACTCTGTGAGTAATGTGCTCGTTAGTGTACAGCACCTGGGACAAAGAGGGCTCTGGTCTGAGACCAGAGGTCTGAACTCATACTGCAAACAGTGCAGCTCAACTATTCATTGGCCACCTAAAGAACATGTTAGTCTTGTTCTGCTGTGGTCCCTCGGTGTAGGGGAGCAAGATACTAGACTTTTCTGCTGAGCTTTCAAGGGACAGATAGAAATCAATGGGAAAAGATGCATTTGTACCTCCTGTAAGCTGAAACTGGCACGCTGGAAGAAACAGAATCATCTGGCAGCTGGGAAGGGCTTCACAGTTGGGATTCTCTGACAGTTCTGAAGCAGATTGGCCCAGTTCAGCCTGGGGAAAAGGAAGACAAAACCTAATGGTAATGGCCCAGCAGGGATGGGAAAGACACAGCGGGTTCCTGGGATTAATGACTTTTGTCTGTTTATTTTGAATGTTTCTTGCTAACTGCCACATGACAAATGTCTGTAGCTGTGTGTCCCTTTTGCTGTCAGCTTGTCCTTCCTCTGGTGACACACAACTTCCATGTGCTGCATCTTGTCTTAGCTTGTCTTGGATGCTATTCATGGCCGGAGCTTTGAGGTTTGTGCAACATGCAATTCATGTTGTACTGATGCTGAGGAGGAGGATGGTGCCTGCTGCTTCACTATTAGTATCATGTATTAGCTTGGCATTGCTACTCCTTTAGCAGAAATACCCTATGGAGTGATGAGCAGGTTTTTGAGAAGCCAAAGCAGAGCAGCCCATACTTAGAAATTTGTAGTTTCTAGGGGGTCAGTTTGCAATAGTGAGGTATGGGAAAGTGGCTCTGATTGTGATGTTCTCCTCTCTGGCTTTTCCTGTGGTGATGGTGCAAACTGATGCCAGTCCTGGCCAGTAAAAGGAATCCATTGCAATGCCCTGACAAGGCAGAGTTGGCAACAGGACAGTTTTGAAGGACCTTGTGCTGCAGACCAGTTGCCAGACTGCAAGGATTTGAGATACTGTGACACTTACACATGCTCGGATGTCTTTGCAGGTATCCCCCCTGTCTGGACCAGTGGAAGGTGGCACTAGAATCACCATCACTGGCTCAAACCTCGGGCAGAAACATCAAGACATTGCAGAAACTGTCACTGTGGCAGGAATTCCCTGTGCCGTAGATGCTCAAGAGTATGAGATCTCTAGCAGGTAGAGTATCTGTGCACGTCCTCCCAGAGGCAGGCCCTGGCTTTCCCCTTGGCTGCTGATACTGGGCTGGAATGTCATTACCTTCGCTGTAGCACATATCGAGCCTTACTCGTTCCCTGGGGAGTGCCGCTGAGCAAGGGCACTGTCTGATCACTTAGGGGATGACCTTGGAGGTGAGGCAGTGTGAAAGGAAATGGCCAAGCGTGACCTGGTGTGATGAGCACACTGCCGGTGCAGGGTCTGCAAGGCGGCTGGGAGCCCCAGCCCAGCCACGGAGCCGCAGGCCAAGCGCTGTGCAGTTTCATGGATATATGGCCCTGTTGGTGAGGAACTTCAGGAAAGCAAAGAGGCAGTTTCTGTGAGTGGTGGTGCTAGGAAAATCTCCTGAGCTTGTTAACACAGGCTGAAGGTGGGCACGTGTGGCTGGAGGTACTGCGGTTTCTAGCAGTACAGTGGATGTGCCCCAGACTGTCAGTCTTCACTAGCTGACCAGCCTTCCAGGAATGCATCCAGGGGAAGGAGCCTCCTGACCGGGGACTGACAAGGGAGTCCTGCTGGGCCCTAGGTCACTCTTTGTTGGCCAGCAAGTCACACAGTGTCTGTAGAAATAGGGGCTAGCAGACGGGGGAAAAGGTCCTGCAGGATAACAGCTGATGTCTGTAATAAAGGGCGGTGGGTATCTAGTATGTCTGGCTAGGAAGGGTCTTGCAGAGCGAGAAGCTGCAGTAATCTGGCATTGAGAGATATGACTGGGGCAGGTAGATGGCAGGCTTGGATAAGGCAGAGAGAGGAGCCAAGCAACCAGCAGGAGATGTGGACAGAAGAGCAGAGCAATTGTGAGTACCCTCTCATCAGAGTTACCCTGAACCCATTTTCCATTCCATGTTAGCATTAGCTGTATTAGCATTACCCTTCCCTCTGGGAGCCAGGTAAGATCCTGCTGGGAAGTGGCCCACTGTGAGCAGTGTTGTCCTGTCTGCGCTCCTTGTCTGCCTGGTTCCATCTGCTTTCTGTTTTCATCCTAGATTTAGAACAATATATTTCTGGGGTGGCTCTGCCGTTGCTCTGTAGCGGCACGTCACCAGGTCCTGCATTGGGATGGGCTCCCTGCACTGCTGAAGTGAAAATTGGGTTGGAGGATGTAACTGTGAACCTGGAACCTTCTCCTGAGCAAGGCCAAGCAAAATTAGTCTTCTGCTGTGTAGGAAAGCTGAGGAAACCCTTCTGTTGTAGTAAAGGCTTTCTGTTGGCTGAATGAGTGCTGTAACATGGGATTCACTGTTGTAAATGCAGCCTGACTTTACCCCCTGTCAGTTGTCATATCAGATTATGGCTGGAAAGAATGGAAAGAGCAGATCGGGGCAGTGGGCTGCTCCCAGAGGCTGCTGGCTGAAGACTGGTGCCACCGAGACCTAAAGCCTGAAGGGTTTCTGCTGCATCAGGCAGCACTAACCTGTGGGGTGACCTCTTGAGAGCCTGGGGATGCTCCAGGTGTGATAATGGCACCGTCCTTGGCCTCTCGTGTTACAAAGGACTTCATCCTGTGTGTTTGAGAGACAATTTTGGATAGGATGGGCCTGTTGTAGAATTGCCCCCTGTTTTTTGGGGGCGTTTTGTTGTTTCTTTCTCTTTGTTGCGTCTAAATCAGCCGTTAAAGCTCCTTCCCAATGTTCAGTCCTATATTCTGAGCCTGTGGTAGGGCTGCAAGAGGGGAGCTGGGGCTGCTAGATGTATTTTAGAGCCTGGTACAGCAGATTCAGCTCATCTTCATGGTGTGACACTCTGCTCGATTGCCCTGCAGTATCGTGTGTGTCACTGGCGGGAGCTGGACGGAGCGATTTGGGCACGTTGTGGTGGAAGTGCCTGGAGGAGGACGTGGAGTTTCTGGGCATATTTTCACCTACCAGGTAATACCATTGCTGCTTAAATATCTCTCTGTTCTTCCAATGGTTTTGCTGCAGAACCATTTATTGTATGAACTTAAGGGGCTCTGCCAGATGATGTAGCTGGGATTTTTATTTGAATTTGGTGTTTGGAGTTATAGTTTCCTAAGACTCTAAGAACAGCTGTACTGGATCATACCAAGCCCAGTAGCCTACAGTTTTGTTTGTCAGTGAGAACTATTAAGTGCTTAAGGAAATAGACTAACTATAGGGAGTACAACTTTACGGCAATCTGCAGATTGGACTTTCTAAATTTAAGATTTTTATTGATAACTTAACATTTTATTAGGACTTAGGACATTATGTTAATTTTTGAATTGCTACTTGAACATGTGTTTTTACTTCTGACCTGCAGCAGCAAAATGGCAGTAAGCCCAGAGTTACTCTGCATTGTATAGGAAAAAAGTTTCTTATTATTTTTAAACTTCTGTCTGATAATTCCATGATAATTCTTAGTTTGTGGTTAAGATAAAATCATGTTTGTTGCTCTTCTCTGTTCTGGTTTTATTATCCCCATTCTGAGGCAACATGATCAGAACTGCATGCAATAGCCAAGATGCAAGTGCAACATAGATTTGTGCTGTCGCATGAAAATATTTGTTTTTCCAAAATTTCTTTCACAATAAGTCCTAGTGCTTGAGTTTTTATTTTTTAGTTTTTTTTTTGTTTTGTTTTGTTTACTATGTGGAGCAGAAATTTTAGCTGTTGTAGGCACCCAAGTACTCCTGAATGGACAGTAGTTCAGCTTCAAACCTCCCAGCTGTGTGCATGTATACTTAATGTCACTTTGTCGCAATCTTCTTGCTCCTTCTCCCTTCACACATCTTACTTTGCACTTGTCAGCAGTGAATTACCTATGCCACACTTGTCAACTGATCCCTCTAATTTTTTTCTGCAGTCACTTAGTGGGATTAAGTTTTTGTTACTCTGAATAATTTATCAAATTTCACTTTTTCCTTTCCATGTTACCTCCAAGTATGTTTAACAGCACAAGTCTTGACTCAAATTCTTAAGGCTCCCTGCTGGTAACTCCCTCCTTTATTGGATAAACAGACAATTTATTTGCTACCTTTTGTTCATAACTTGAGTTACTGACCTGGACAACTCCTTTGAACTGTTAATTCCAGGCTTTGGGTGTGAGGCTCCCAGCTCTGCAGTGTGCAGCATCCATCTGCCTTTTACCTTATGTGGAAAGACTGTGGTCCCCGACTCATGTTTCCTAAGTTTGTTGAGCCCTCCTCTGTTGCCTCTGCTCCATGATAAAGTGGCTGCTGGAGCCTGTCTGTGGCCTGCGTGTCATTGGGAATGCTAGCTTCTGTTTTCAGAGCACTGGAGGTCGTTGGGCATGGACATGTTCTGCTGTGTTCCTTCTTTGCCCTCTCTTATGAGGTCCTTGTCACTCTTTTTTTCTCTTGCAGAACCCGGAGCTGAAATCCATAGTTCCGACTCAGGGCCCTAAAGCGGGAGGAACCTGCCTTACTCTTCTGGGCTCCAAGCTGCTCACGGGGCATCCCAGCGAGATCAGCATCCTGCTTGGAGACCTGCCCTGCAACATGTAAGATGAGGGCCTGTGACCACAGCCTGCCGTGCTGGCTGAGCACCATCCATCCCTCAGCCCTTCCCAGGGAATCACAGGACACAGTGCTGCCTGCTCAGCCCTTCCTGTGGGCTGTGGGGTCTGTTCCTAGAGATCCTCTCCTCAAGGGTTGTAGCCACAGCCTCAGTTCTCCTTCCTCCCTGCTTTCCCTCACATAAGGGCAATGCTTCATGGTCTCTATTCTTCATGCCATGACTCTTTACTCCATCCCAACAGCTCTGCTTATGCTGATAGGAATCCATCCACAGTTGGCTCCTGCAGACTAGCACTAAGGGCTGCTGCTTCTCTGGTGTCCTGGGACAAGGAAGCCTGGCAGCTTTTATGGTGCTGGTGAGAGGGCACTGTGTCTTGGCAGCATGCCCATGCTCTCAACCATCTGGGCAGTGGTTGTACCTGCTTTTTGTTTAGGTGCTGCTCACTGACAACTCTCCAGCAATTGTTGCTTGCTTACAAATGATTTCCAGATTAGAAAAAAGTAAATAAGCCGCAAGATCTTCCAGCATCCAATTTAGGGAGATGCCAGAGAACAGGCTGCCAGCAAAGAGCATGGGTAGCATTAAAGATGCTGTCTCTGCAGTGGCTCTATTAATCCCTTGTTGTCTCCTCTGTCTCCCTAAGCCTTTCTGAAATGAGAGAGGATCAGCTGGCATGTCAGACGAGTCCCAGCAACGTGTCTGCAGAACTCCCCGTCACCATCAAATATGGGGATCAGGAGCGGAGACTGGAAGGATCCCTCTTCAGATATACCCTGGATCCCAACATCACTTTCGCAGAGCCCCCTAAAAGCTTCCTCAGGTACAAAGTCTGACTACTTGTGTGTCTGTGACAGGCAGGTACTGCAGCATTGATGGCTTCTGTCCGTTGTATTGAACTCTGGAATAAAGCCAAGGTTGTGACATGAGTATAAATGGACGTGTGGGAGCACAGGGGGGAGAGCTCTTGGCTAGCAGATGGATAGGATTGATGGCTTTTCTTTTGCAGCGGAGGGAGAGTGCTCAGAGTTCATGGATACAACCTGGATGTTGTGCAGAAACCGAAGATTCGCGTTACGGTTTCTCCGTCCGAACGGCGGCGCCGGGGGCTGGGACGGTGGCGCCGAATTATCCCGGACACGGAGTGCCCTGAGGGCGCTCTGTGCAGCATCCAGCAGGTAGCCTGGCAAATGCCCCATGGGGTTAAAAGATTTGGTGTGCCGCACTGGAGAGATGAACTTGCTGTCTCTAGGGCCTCTGGACCCCCTGCAGTTATTGCCTGGGTTCCTGCTGACTAACAGCCCTGGGTAAATGGAAGTGTTCTCTGCCAGGCTTAAAGGTTAAGCAGTTTCATAAACATTTATCTCAGGCCTGCTTTTGGCTCAAGTTGTGCAGGACTTGTGGGAGACAGAAACAGCAGAGCAGCAACATGGAGATGAAGAAATCTGCAGCAGATCCTGTGTTGTTTAGTATCTCTGAGCTCCAGGCTCTTTCTGCATAGTTCAGACCTGTCCCGGGGCTATATTTCACTCTGAGATGTAAAAGCAGTTGGAGTTCAGTGAAATGACCCATTCCACCAACGTTTTTCTGCTCTCCTCCTGTCAGATACCTGAGATAATGGCTGCGTCAGGACTGTAGAGAATACAGCAGAAGTTGCAGAGCAAAAGGGTACTTGTTAGCTGAAAATTAGTTACCAAAAAGTGGTTGCAGTTACAAAAGGTTATAAGATTGGCCCTGAATTGGGCCTTGAAGCTCCCTAGCCCTGTCCTGTCTGAGCAGTGAGTTGAGGCTGATGCCTCCTGCTGCTGTATTCCCACTGAGTATTCACAGCAAAACTTATAGCTATAAAGACTTTTTCTAGAGAATTCCTCGGGTCTCAGGTTTTCCCGGTACAATTAGCAGAGCAGCTTTTGCCTTGCTGCAGGTGAGATGAATGTGAGCGGAGCCCAGAGCTCAGCGCTGGGGATTACTGCAGGACTGCAGCAGCCCTGGGGTGTTTCAATACTGAATGTTCTCTTTCCTTTGGCTTTTAGTTTGAAGAACCGTGTCTCATTAACTCCTCCTACCTTATCCTGTGCAAAACGCCAGCCATTAACTTGCTGCTGCAGAGTGTCCACGTCAAACTGGAGTTTATTCTGGATAATCTGAGCTTTGATTTCAACTCGCTCCATCCCATGCCCTTCTCTTACGAAGTCAACCCCATCCTAAAACCTTTGAACTCTGAAGACCCTGCCAAACCGTATCGCCACAAGCCTGGAAGCGTCATCTCTGTGGAGGTAACACAAAAACTAGCCGCAAGTTTTACAAATCTGTTGCTAACCTGAGACTGTTTTTAATCAGTTTGATCCTGCATCCAGACTTTTAAAGTACTTGACAGACCTACAGGCTGTCACAACTGAAAGCAGTAAGGAAGGCCTGTTTCTCGGTGAAGGTAGGAAAATCCTGCCACAGCAGCAATGCAAAAAGGTAGATGTTAGTGCCTCTTTTCTTTATATGTATAGAAAAGGGCTCTTGAGTTGTTTGTGTAGAAAAGTACTTGCTGGTCCGCTAGAAATGGAGAAGGATAATGATTGCACCAAGAGGCACACGTCTTCCACTGATTTTTAGTGTGCTAATGAAAACTACCAGGTTATACCAGTTTAGAAATGTCTAGACTTCTGCTATTTGCATTTAATGCATCTTGGAGGAGAGGAAATTAAGAAAGACTGGAAGGGAACCAACATGACACCAGCTCTCAAATCTCATGGAGGAAAGCCTAAACAAGCAAGCAGAAGCTGGATACATTTGAACTAGAAGTGAGGTGCAGCACGGGGGCAAAAAGGGGCCAGTGGGGCTGAGAGTGGGGGTTGAAGACAATAGACATGATGTTAATGTGAGACACAGAAAAAGGAAACTTTTCCAAGATTAACACACCTCTGGAACAAGATCCTCTCTAGTAGTTTTTAGAGGTGGAGTGGATTTTTGGTTTATCTAAATACAGATCATTGCCTTGGAGTGTAGGCAGCAGCGTAGCTTGTGATGTGGAGGAGATTGACCTGGATGGTCTAAAATTCCTTTTTGATTCAAGGCTGAATGTTTGCTGGTAGAGGAGGCCTGTCTGGGCCGAGTTGAAAGGAATCAAGGTTGGAGAGTACTCCAGAGTGTTCATAATTCTCAGAGCTGTTCTGAAAAGCGACTTTGCATGGTAGATGTCACCCTGTGTGACTTAGAAAATAAAACCAAGTAGCTAATTCAGGTGCAAGCTCGGTCAGGTAAGATTTAAAAAAAAAAAAAAAAAAAAAAAAAAAAAAAAAAAAAGGCAACTTTCATCCTATGCTGTTGATCTCAGTCTACTCTGGAGTAATGGACAGTGCAGAGCTATTTTTATTTATTTATTTTTCCAGATCTGATATGTTTCTTCATCTCTATTCTAGGGAGAAAATCTAGATCTGGCCATTTCCAAGGATGAAGTTATGGCCATGATTGGGGAAGGAATCTGTGTGGTGAAGACACTGACAAGGAATCATCTGTACTGTGAACCCCCCTCTGAGCAGCCAGCTCCACGGCACCGCACCAAGCGAGAGGGCACCGACCTGCTCCCGGAATTCACGGTAGGGACTCAGCAGTAGTGCTAGAAATCATGATTTTTGTGAAAACATAAGCAAGAGGTGAACATGGAGGCAAGGATGGCAAGCGGAGGAAAGGCAGAAGCGCTGCTGGGGGAGAGGAGATACTAGGAGTGGCAAGGAGCAGATGTTGTTCCCAATTTTACCCTTAAAAATGCAAAGCAGGATCTGGAACAGCTGGTACCGCTGGATCTAGGAGCTGTGTTGTGGCTTTTACAGCTGAATGCAGCTGCGCTCATTCTGGAGAACAGCAAAAATATGGGCTTCATCTGATGCACTGAGCTAATGTTTTGGCATGTGCTTTCCTGCAGGTGCAGATGGGGAACTTGAACTTCCTCCTGGGCAGAGTGCAGTATGACACAGAAAGCCAGCTCACCTTCCCGCTGGAGGCGCAGATCGGCCTGGGGGTCGGCGCATCATTTGTGGCACTGATTGTTCTGGTCATTGTCTTCATCTACAGGTGAGAGGCCGTGATGTTGCGAGATCCTTACGCTGCTGTACAACGCTATTCAGTGGATGTGGAAAAGCTCACACATCTGGGACTTAACAGGGTCCCAGTTTTCTCTATTTTGTGCCAAATTGTGAGAGGCACGAGCCTGCTGCTCCTGCTGGCTGCAGCCTGCCTTGTGGTTCACTCGGAGCATGAGCCTCATGGATGCTCCAAGAGTTTATAGAACAGTTTGCTATCTTGTAAAGATAGAAACCATCTCAACAGCACTGCCCTGCTGTCCTTGGCAGCAGTATAGCAGCTGGCAAGGACAAGCATTGGGCCGGGAGTGCTGCAAATTATTCTACTGCTTCTTTCAGGAGGAAGAGTAAACAGGCTCTAAGGGATTACAAGAAAGTTCAAATTCAGCTGGAAAATCTAGAAACAAGCGTTCGGGACAGATGCAAAAAGGAGTTCACAGGTCAGTCACATTGTTCCTGTGTTCTTGAACCTATAGAGAAGTTTGAGAAACCACTTTTGGCCCTACTTGTCTTCCCGTTCCTGTGTCCTTGTTTAAATAGCTCAGAGCAGACAGTCACTCTATCCCGTACAGCCAGCGTACTGAAGCACCAAGCAAATTCTGCTGCCAGTGAGAATATCTGTGTAGTTCAGAGTACAGTCCTATACATACACTCCCCTTGTTCATCCCCAAGAGATGAAAAGCCAAAGGTCATAGCGTGTTTGGAGAGACCTTAGAGACGCCTAGTCCAGCCTCTGTTGAAATTGCACCATGACCTGGGCCCGCAGACCTTGTGCTTCAGCTGATTACAGCAGTGAGCACTGATATAGCTCTGCTGGCCCAGATGCCCACACTGTGACTTGAATTGTGATCTCCAACTGGTGTGGGAAGCCATGAAGAGCAGGAGCTCTGTTTTACTGTAGATGATGACCAGAACCACCAATTCCCTGCTGAACAGTGACCTCCTAGCTGTAAAACTGGAAGTCAGACCTCAACTGTGAAAGAGAATAATGGCTCAATTCATCTTCTCAATCCTCCTCATTTTTCCCAAGCATCTAGTCTAGTTTTAAATGGGACTCCAGTGTCTTCCTATCAGGCGACATCCTCCCTTTTCCTCAGTCTCACCACACGGCCCTGGTTACACTAACCTCATGCTCGTTACCACCGGTTGTTCAGTCACGGGGTCAGCATCACTGGCATTTCCTTTCCCTCAGACCTGATGACTGAGATGATGGACCTCACAAGTGACCTCGTGGGCACAGGAATCCCCTTCCTCGATTACAAGTCCTATGCAGAGCGCATTTTCTTCCCGGGCCACCGTGAATCACCGCTGCAGAGAGACCTGGACATCCCCGAGTGCCGAAGGCAAACTGTGGAGCAGGGCTTGGTCCAGCTCTCCAATCTGCTCAACAGCAAGCTCTTCCTCACCAAGGTAACGTACCTGTCTGAGGGACTGCAGGATGCAGGGGTTGTTTATCAAAGTTCATCCCTGAATATCTCCCTGCAGCACCTTTTCCTTCATGAGCCAGTAGCTATATTGCCTTATTTACAGTGGATTCACACCCTGGCTTATCTCTTTCTCCCCGCCAGTTCATACACACTCTGGAAATCCAGCGCACTTTCTCTCCAAGAGACCGGGCCTATGTAGCATCACTGCTCACTGTGTCACTCCATGGAAAGCTGGAGTACTTCACTGACATCCTCAAAACGCTCCTCAATGACCTTGTTGAGCAGTATGTGGCCAAAAACCCCAAGCTGATGCTGCGGAGGTGAGTCAGCCAGCCAGTGTATTCCTTTCTCATGGATAGTGATCTTTATCCCTTTTCCCTCCCTGCTTGCACCTTCCCCCAGCGCTGTTGTCCTTTGACCAACCTCATGCTC
The DNA here is from genome assembly GCF_003342845.1 of Nothoprocta perdicaria. NCBI lineage: Eukaryota > Metazoa > Chordata > Aves > Tinamiformes > Tinamidae > Nothoprocta > Nothoprocta perdicaria. Next base: position 6,207,380 of record NW_020456198.1, on the reverse strand, counting down.
TGTTTCAGGACAGAAACAGTAGTGGAGAAGCTGTTAACCAACTGGATGTCCATCTGCCTGTATGCTTTCGTCAGGGTGAGCCTGCTGTGTCTTTGTGGGGCTGGGGGACCAGAAGAGGAGAGAGAACCACGGCCCTGCCTCGTGTCTCCTCCTTGATTGAAATAGTGCCAGGGTCACTCTGTTTCAGGGTGTGGAAATGAGAGCTGGGACTGCTTGCTGCAGAGGAGAGGGACTTACATCAGAGAGCATTGATTCCATTCTGCCCAGTCAGGTTGTGGAGGGCTCAATGCAGCTCCATTATCTTCTTCTTGAAGATAATCAACTTGAGACATGATGGTGGGGCTGGTCATGGCTGGAGTCACGTGGAGACTGAGCAATCCCTTGGTCTTTTGGCTCCAGTCTCTTAGTTGGCCCATGCAGGTGCTATTGGTGAGGGCTCTGTCTTTGCCTGCAGAGATGCAGCTGCCGTATCGCCTGGTGCCCTCAGATCTGCCTGTGCTTGGAGTTGTTCTGTGTTTCCAAGCTGTTGGGCTTTGCTCAGGGAGGAAGGTGAAGTTCTCTTGGGTGAAACTCCTTCCTTTCTGTACCAGGACTCTGTAGGGGAGCCACTTTACATGCTGTTTCGAGGAATCAAGCACCAGGTGGACAAGGGGCCTGTTGACTGGGTGACAGGAAAAGCCAAGTATACCCTGAATGACAACCGCCTCCTGAGAGAGGACCTAGAATACCGGACCCTGGTAAGCACCGCTTCCCTCTGGCCTCTCTGCTGGGATGGGGCTGAGTGTTTCTCTTCCTGTTGTTGAGCAGAAAGGCAGCATCGTGCCACTGCCTCCCGGGAGCCAGAGTTAGCACAGGGCACAAGAAGACCTGTTCTGCAGATGAAGAAGAGCTCTGATAAATCAGGCACTTCTGCCTCGGGCTGATACAAGCTATCAGCACAGTAATCTTGTGTGTGTGCCATGCTCAGTGACTGGAATATGAGGAGACAGAATTGCTGATGGCTCGTGGAAGCCTCTCCCCAGCCCTGCTAAACTGGCTTCCAGCTCTTGAGTCAACACTGAGGACCGCATCTGTGGTGCTGGCTTCTCTGAGACTCTTCCAGTGAAAAGCCTAGCTGTTAACTTGCCTTCATGCTGAGGTGCTCATCAAAGGTGCAAATGTATATGTATAACCTTATCGTGATGAGTAACTGTGACCTTTCTCTTTTCCTCCTCAGACCTTAAATGCTTTGACGCAAGCAGGAGTTGCTGCAGGAGGGGCAGAGGACTCGCAAGGGGTTTCTGCCAAAGTGCTGGACTGTGACACCATAACACAGGTGAAGGAGAAGATCCTCGATCAGATCTATAAAGGGACGCCCTACTGTCACCGCCCGGACCCGGACACCCTGGACCTCGGTGAGCAGAACTCCTTGGTGCCAAAACTCAGTGGGGAGGTGGAAGAATGGAGTCATTTGCTGCCCATGCACAGCACCCTGGCGTGTGTGACCTTAGTTCTGTGCTGTGGGCAGAGTCTCAACAAGCTTGTGCTCTGGCTGGACCCAACGGGGCATGAGCCTGGGGAGAGCTGAAGATTAACAGGGATCAGAGGGTGTGAAACAGGGGAACCGGCAGGTCAAAGCAAGAGAATGATCTCCCCGATGCTGTGCTGAGGCAACCCTATTGCTAGACACAGCTCTTGGCGTTTGCTTTTCCGGGAGAATGTGGCAAATGCAAAGAATTCTGAATTATTCTGAAAATAAAACCTTGCAGAATTTTAAAGCTTTGCATGCTCAGCTTGTTGAAAAGAAAGTTGAGATGTGACTTGATACCTTTATAAATTGGAAAAAAAATATATAAGGCTTTCTGGTCTTGAGATCTGAAAGTCTACAGACTCTTTTTGGTAATTGTCCTTCTCCAAGGTGGTAGATAGACCAATCTGGTAAGTGATTTCTATTCAGAGCAGTCAAACCTGCAGTGGCACGTGAAGAGTTCCAGATGGAAATTTTGCTACTGAATAACTGATTAAAAAAATTAGTGCCGATAGCTACAAAGAGTTTATCTGTGCCAGAACAATGGCTTTTAGAGTGGAATAGTGATTAAGTGATTTTTTTTTTCCTGTTTTTATAGGTTCTTAACATTCAGATTGCCTTTCTAACCAGTACTGAAGTGATATTCTCATTGAACTTTTTATTATAGCCCTATGTTCTCATTCCTGATGGTTTGAAGTTGCTTGAAAACCCTGTGTGGGATTCTCCTGGTGGCCTCCCTTTACTGACCAATCTATTTGTTCCTGCTTTTAATTGACTGGCAGTGCAGCGACCTTCCCTTTTCCCCGTTGCAGCCGACCAGAATGTGGACCTGCAGGGCCTCCTTCCCCAGCGGTCATGGCACTGAAAGCTCAGGAAACCTCTTAGTTTTGGGGGATGAGAAAAAGCTGCTGTGAAGTTTCAGGCACTCTGGCCAATCCCTTAACACTGCTGTGAGAGATAAATACAGATAATGGGTAAAATGCCTTTTCCTACAACATGTCTCTCTGAGTGTGGGGTTGGTCTTCTCTGAATGAAGGTTCTGCTGGTCGAGACTGGAGCACAGGAGAGTTTGGAGGTGCCTCAACTTTCAGAGTAAACAGCTTGTCCTTTTTGCTGTGTTTTGACTGCAGAGTGGAGATCGGGGCTGGCAGGTCACCTCATCCTGTCCGATGAGGACGTGACATCTGTTGTCCAAGGAACTTGGAAACGCCTGAACACTCTTCAGCACTACAAGGTCGGAACGCGGAGTCTTCCCTTGCCCCGTCCCCCGCCTCACCCTCCCATGGGTTTACGCTTTGGTTGTGGCTCTGGCTGCTCTTGGGTTGCTGTCAGATGAGTGTTGTGCTCGTCTCTGATGCAGCTGCTGGCCTCGGGAAGTAGTTTTTAGTTACCTTGCCCCAGTAAGCTGTGCCTTGTCACGGTGTGTTCTGGATGTGAAGGACCTCAGCCCCTTGCAGGGATCGGTGTTGCCATCCTGGTGGCTCGGGACGCCCCAGGCTTTTCTCATCTAGCTCTCCCAGCATCAGCAATGCCAGTGCTGGTGCCCCAAAGACCCTGTTTCTGCCACTACTTCTAATGACTGGAAGTTATCAGAATTTAATAATTCTAATTCATAGAGCATGTAACAGAGCATGTTCATAATGTGTTGTGTTCTATAAGCCCTTACAACTTGGACTGTGGTAAATGTTTTGAATGATGAGATTCATGTTTTGAATTATGATTTTTTGCTTGTGAGCAGGTGCCTGATGGAGCAACTGTAGCCCTGGTCCCACGCCTGACCAAGCACATCCATAGGGAAAATCAGGATTACATCCCAGGAGAAAGTGAGTCTGATGTCGCCTTCTCATAAAAAGATTTCCCAACACCTGCCAGTTAGTGAGGCAGAGCTCTTAAGCTCTTGCTATGGGCCTGGCTTAACACTGCTGGAGAAGATTGCTGGGCAGTTTGAACCCTTATGGTGTCGCAAGACGGTGGAGGCCTTGGGTGGGTGAGATGAGAGAAAAGATCATAAAAGCAGAAGATGAGGTTGGCATGAAAATGCACAGTCAGTGAAACTTTCTAGCACAGAGGTCTCTTCCACTGGTGTTTCTTCCATGCTGTGAAATCTTCCTTTGGGAGGGGATGGGAAGGAGTGTTATTTGGCTGAGCTCTAGCGCGAGGGGTTTGACACCTACGAACACAGAACATGGAATGGTTGAGGTTGGAAGGAGCCTGTAGAGCTCATCTAGTCCAACGCCTGCTCAGGCAGGGACACCCAGAGCACGGGGCACAGGGTGGCACCCATGCGAGTCTCCAACACTTGTTTTGTTTCAGAAACTCCAATGTTGGAGGATGCAGATGAAGGTGGAATAAAACTTTGGCACCTGGTGAAACCAACAGAAGAGCCGGAGCTCCCCAAGCACCGCCGTGGGAGCCTGCGGGACAGGGAGCGAGCCAAGGCCATCCCAGAGATCTATCTGACCCGTCTGCTCTCCATGAAGGTGAGCAGCAGAGCTCTGGCTGCGCTGGAGGTCTTGCCTCCCTCATAGGCCCCTGCCAGGCCACAGGGATGCGTATGGAGGAGCCCCTGGGCCTAGGTGGATGCACGTGCTGCTTGGTTCTCCATAGATCCCGGTACCACAGTACCCACGTCTTGCTCCTGCTAATGGAGTAGGTTTTGTAGGGCTTATAGGAGAGTGAGCAATGGCTTTTATCCCTGTGTCCCCACACCATTTGTCTCTGTGTGTCCCTCTGTAAAAGGCAGCTGGCCTGTGGTCAGCAGCAGAGTCTCCCAGGCGTCGGTGTCCACTGGGCTGCCACGTCTGTCCATCTCCTATCCCATCCAGGACCAAGAGGGTAGGCCTGACCTGTCAGCTGCCGCAGCAAGGTGGTGCTAATAGTACACACCATGTACAGATTCAGCTGCAGTCATAAATTGGGCATAATGCCCCCTTCCATTCCCTTTTTGTTTTATTTCAGTGTGATGGTTTAAGATAAATGACCCCAAAACTTGTGCTTTAGTGCTCTGTCCTTGAGGAAGCGCCTGCTTCAGCACGCAGCTTCCTCAGCAGTGTCCTGCTGGCGGCAGCAGGTTCCCTTGAGGAGCAGCACTGCTCCCTGCAGTGGATGTGAGGGAGCTCTGGCCTAGTGAGTGGAGGTTGTTGAGCAGAACGGGGTGACCTCTCACCTGCCCAAGACCTGGGCTCCCTGCTTTCCTCAGCCTGTACTGACTCCCTGCTCGGTTCTCCGCAGGGGACTCTGCAGAAGTTTGTGGATGACTTGTTCCAGGTGATCCTCAGCACAAACCGCCCCGTCCCTCTAGCTGTCAAGTACTTCTTTGACCTGCTGGATGAGCAGGCAATACATTATGGGATTGCAGACCCTGAGACCATCCATATCTGGAAGACAAACAGGTATGGGGCTCTGGTGGGAGTCATGCACAGTTGTGAGGTGACAGCCACCGCGATCAGCACTGAGGGGGAGCAGAATGGGAGATACAGCAGAGCACAGTATGAAAATAGGGTTTTGTTGAGAGGGCAAGGATAGGAAATGAAAAACAGCAGCATGTGTAGCACCATGGCCTTCATCTTTTCTGATATCTTGTCATGTTTGCCTTCTCCACAGCCTACCCCTGCGGTTCTGGATCAACATCATTAAGAACCCTCAGTTTGTCTTCGACGTGCAGACATCGGATAACGTCGATGCTGTGCTCCTGGTCATTGCACAGACCTTCATGGACTCCTGTACAATTGCTGACCATAAGCTGGGGAGGGTAAGCACGGAGATGGAAGCATGGTTAGCGCAGTCTGAGCAGTGCTGCCCAGGAAGACGGGAATGTCACCTTAATTGCAGTGGGAAATTCCCTGCTCCCACGTGTCCCCTTAGCATTGAAGTGATTCCTGGGGATTGCTGTGAAGAGGAGGAGGAGGAGGAGCTGGTTTGGTTTAGCCCGCTGCAGAAGTTGAGCGGAGTTTTAACTACAGCCTTGTAGCTGCCTGAGGAACAGAACTGGACTCGTACTGCTTCTAGTAGATGGTGCTAATGAGACAGATTGCGTCTTGAGAACTTTGGGTTGGCTCCTTTCTCCCCCTACTTTTTCCTTGCTGATAGTGGAGCAGCCCTGCACAGGTCACCAGGGATAGGGAGGGTCTCTGCTGTCACTGCAGGTTTCAAACCTCAGATAGACAAGACCACAGAAAACGTGATGTCCCTCAGCGCAGCTTCAGGGGGGAGGTTAGGCTAGAGATCCCAGAGGTCCCTTCCCATTCCAATCTTGTGATTATCAAACTGTGTTACTGTCTAGAGGGGTGTCTAGCCCCTGAAGTGCCCTTCCATGCATAAGACAAAATTCCCTGCCCCAATGAATGGTACAGATTAGTGGGCTAAGTTTAGCTGACTGTGTGGTGAAGAGGGTTTTTTTGTGACTAATTCTGCTTTGGATATTCAAGGACTCTCCAATCAATAAGCTGCTTTATGCCCGGGACATTCCTCGCTACAAGCAGATGGTGGAAAGGTGAGTATTGAATGTATGCAAGTCATGGCTTAAATGATCATAAGGAGATGAGGAGAAGCAGAGCAGTGACTGTTTACTGTTTACTCCCACGTAGGTATTATGCAGACATTCGTCAAACCATCTCTGCCAGCGATCAGGAGATGAATTCTGCCCTGGCTGAGCTGTCACGGGTAAATACGGATATTTATTTCAGAAATTGCCCTAGTCTCTTTCCTGCACGTATATTAGAAAGTCAGTGCAAAGATCAGATATTCTAGCTGATTCTGCTCAGCTAGTGTTTAAGAGAAAACCATCAAGGATTCAGCACAAAGAGTTATTGTGACTTTTCCTTCACTAGGAAGCCTAGTGAGTTCCCTTTCCTGGTGCTTTGTGCTGGGTTTAGTGACTGGCACAATCCCTTATGAGCTGTGAGGACACAGAATTTGGAGGAGCAGTTTTGTTAGAGATTTGAAGATCTTGGCTAACTGACTCTCTTTATTCAGAATTACTCAGGTGACCTCAATTCCCTGGTGGCTCTACATGAATTGTACAAATACATCAATAAGTACTATGACCAGGTGAGTCTCCAGTAGATACGAACATGCTCTGCTCTTTCCTGTCATGTGTTGATGAACCAGTAAGTTTATATTGGGAGCTCACTCAATAATAAAAAAATCATCATCATAATTAAAAGCAGCAAGACTATCCCCTTTTTTTTTTTGATTTTGGTATCTAAATATTCTACTTAAAACTGAAATGCAGTTAAGATTCATTTGTTAATGAAATAACAAATTCAAATAAGGTCAACCTTCAAATAAGGTTAACCTTCAAATAAGGTTAGCCTTTTCCAATATTGAGTTTATATTAGAACTAATCTGGACTACTTATGGTTAAAATGTACATTTGAGTCGAATTACTGCATGTCTGCTCTCGTCTTGAGCACAGGGGACCCGCTTTGGGCCCTTTACACTGCTCCTGTGCTGTGCATGGAGCTGAGTTTTTGGGTGTTACGTGCTGCAGAAGGGCTGCCCGTGAGCTCTGTCTCATTGCAGATCATTACTGCCTTGGAAGAAGACCCAACGGCGCAGAAGATGCAGCTTGGCTATAGACTGCAACAGATTGCAGCAGCTGTGGAGAATAAAGTCACAGATTTGTGACACGCACAGTCAGACTGACGCTCTCACCTGGCTCGACAGGGACAGTGCTCGTCCTAGCTATACACAAGGTGTCCTGCTGCCATTGGAACCAGGCTCTCCAGGGAACCAGCGGGTGACGTGAACAGGGACGGCCGAGGCAGTACAAAGTACAAGCGTCCTTGCATCTCAGAGAATATTTTTTTACAGTTTTCTCTTTTTAAAAGCAAAACAAAAAAGAACTTGTGACTTCCTCTGACCCGGAATGTCAGGGAGACCAGACAGCTCCTTCCTACAGATGTCTTATGAATGTGCCAAGTTTCCAAACCACGTTGTTGAAGAGCCAGGTGACGATGCCAAGCACCACGTCCATGGAGACCTCGACCTCGGCCGCCGGTGCTGAGGACTCCCCTGCTGCAGCCGCTGGCTTTAGCGCTGCAGCTGTGAGCAGCTGTGGTGCCCCAGCAGGCTGGCCAGCGGGGAGCCCGCAGCTCGGCTACTTCCCTGCAGCCTCTCTCCGGACCAGGAGGGACACAGGAACCCGTTCCCAGGCTGCTGGCTGGGCTTACCTCTCTGTAGACCCGTACAGACTGTATGGACTAGTGAGTACAACGACCGTACGCCACCTGAGAAATGTCCTTGTGGAAATGTTCCCTCTGCTTGTGGATGCTGGCTGTGGAAAGAGAGGGAGTGCTGGCAAAGGACGTTGCTCCCGCACGTTCTGGTCTCTGACAGCTTGTGTGCGAAGCCTGCTTGGATGGGACGCGTTCACAAGCATGGGTGCTTGCCCAGAGACCTGGATGCCGCACGCCTGCCCTCTCGCTCAGGACAGTTTTGGCGTGTGAGGCGGAGGCTGCCTGGCCCGCCTCGGTCTCCACTGACCCCGCTCTGGTTCCGTCTCCCTGGTTCCCTGTGGCCAGAAGCTGCCCTGCTCCTCAGAAAGCACAACAAATGCCTTGTGCCACTTCCCCTCCCTTTGGTGTCTAGCTGTTCTGCTGCTCTAAACTGGACTTGTAAATACCCTCGGAAAGATAATGTATTTAAATGCTAAAGGAGAATGTTTAACTTTGTGGCTTTGAGACAAAGCTTTTCCTGGAGAAGCATCTCTGTGCACTTCTACTGACAAACGTCTGTCAGCACTGGAGCAAAGTTTTCTCCACTGCTTTGTCTGCAGGGATAACTCTCAGATGTGTCCGTTGTCGTAACAGCCGCTCGCTTTCTCCACAGCTCGGTCCCAGGCTTAGCTCTGTCCTTAGGCTTGCTCTTAGGCTTGCTTTACCTTATCCACAAGTTCACTTCTCAAACTCTGCAGCCGTGGTGCATGGAAGGATGGGTTGGCGAGCTGTGAACTCAAGCTACGAAGCACAACTGTGTTGCTCCCCAAGGGTGTCCTGCAAAGGGGCGAGATTCAACGAGGAAGGAGCTGGGCATAAACTGAGTTTGTCGCTGACTGTTGCTGGGCAGCTTTTCTCTGTCCCCTCCTGGAGAGCACTAAGGCACTCGGGCTGGTCCCTGTGCCCGTTGGGAGTGACTTCCTGGTGGAAGGACGTCCTGCCCTCGCCAGCTGGGCTGCCTCGCTTGCCTGGCTCAGGCTGTGCCCGCCCCGTCCTTCGCTGCCCTTGCGGGTGCAGGCCAGGCAGGACCACGGCTCAGACAAGGCTCGTGTCCCTGCATCACACAGAGCATTCCCAGAGCTCCCCGCTCTGCCCTGGGCGCTGTTGTACCTTGGGAAGCTGCTCTCGGAGCAGTGCAACGCTCTGAGCTCGCGTTGCCTCTGCTTCCGTACCCGCTGTGCCACAGAGCCTGCTCTGTCCTCCGAGCCTCCCGCGGCAATGATCCCGAGTGCTCCCCAAAACCCTGTGTGTGCAGAGCACAGCCACTGTCCCCTGTCCTTGCACCTGGAGCAGCCGGGCTGGCCTTGTGCAGAGCCCTGTGGCTGCTGCTGCGGAAAGGGGAGGCCAGAGCCCCCCTGCCCCGGTGCGGGCACCAAGTCGGGGCCGCCCCTGCCGCAGCAGCCGCGCGCGAGAGGCGGCTCTGAACCGGAGCTCGCTCCCAGCCGCGGCCCATGGGCTGCCAGCGAGCCCGGAGAGGCGCAGGGAAGGGCTGCCAGAGGGGAGAAAGCGCGTTGAAGATAGGTCCATAAAGCCTGTGTCCTTAGGAAATTCCTTGCCTTGAGGCAGGCGAAGGTAAATGAAGGAGTGAAGGAACAGCTGGTGGCAGCACAGGACTGTGCCACCTCCGTGGTGCCAGGCAGGCCAGCTCGGCAGCAAGACTTGGCCTGTGACCTCTCCAAGTGGCCGAGTGCCTGTCCGGAGCCACCGGCCGCTGCCGGCTCCGGGCTCCGCAGACCCTCCTGCTTCCCTGCTCCTGCAGCGTCTTCCCCGTGCCCCCCAGCACGGTGCTGTGTGGGGCTTAATCCAGACCCACCTCACCTCAGCAAAGGCAGGAAGAGTCGGGGCCATTCCTAGGATTGTAGTAACCAGAATCGAGGTGTCTGCTCCGCTCCCCTTCGGCAGCTCGTAGGTCCTGCAGGGCACCCGTGGGTGTTGCCAGCTCCAGTCCCGTGTGACTGGGCTGAGAGCAGAAGCTCTCGCTGACTTGGGCCTTAGAGCAAATGGGCTCCACGTCACCTTCTCAGCAGCGCTCGTGGATGTTGGAAACAATTTCTGTTCCGAGTCTTACCTGTGAACGTCCACTTCTACTACAGCAATAATCAAAACTTAAATAAGTCACTTAAATTTAGCTCTATTATTTAACATCTCAAGCTTGTGCTCAGCTCTTCTGGCCAGTCTGTCCTTGGTGTTGTAGATACCAGCGTCCTCCTGCGTTGTGGACATGCACTTATGTCCCTTGATGGGATCAGCGTGGATGTTCAGTCATGGCACCATCCTTCTCCGTCCATGCCCCTCTTGTGTGGCAAAACCCATTCCTACAACAGGGGGAGGCTGCATTTAAATTTGCACAAAACAGTGTTTGTTACAAAATTCCCTCTCATAGGGAAGACTGATTTATTTATTTCTCATAATCCTTCCAGTTTTCTTCCAGTCTCTGCCTGGTGCCCGGACTGGTTTGTCACTGCAGAAGTGGCCGCTGTTTTCGATCAAGGAACACCCCTCTGTGGAGTTTTCCTTACGGGGAGCACGTTGCGGGGACAGTGGCTGGTGGGGCCTCCTGCAGCCTCCGTCCTCTTCCCGCAGGATGCGAGTGCTGCCATGGGATGTTGCTGTTTTAGTAAAAATATGTTCCTGGTGACAGGCACCTGCTTTTATACCATAGGCAAGGAAAGAATTTTGTGTGCACCCTGATGGGGGTGAAACACAGAGCTGAAGTTATCAGTATTAAGAGACGTATCTGTTAGTGTCCTTCAGTGTCTGTGTGCTGTTGGCGTGACCGAGGGTAGTTGGCACCCACGAGATGGGGATGCGAGATGCAAGAGCACTTGCTTCTACCTGCCTGGGGGCAAATACAGGCTGCAGCTGGAAGCTTTTTAGGTTTTTTGCTAAACTTAAAAGCTATTTCTTTTTCTTTTTTGAAAATGAGGGGGATTTGTGGATGCTGCGGCCTCGATGGAACGCTGTTTCTCTTTCAACGTTTGCCCCAGTTGCAGTGAAATGCTGCTTTTTTTTTTCTTTTGGGTGCCTTTCTCGTTGGGATGGTTCCTCTGGTTTCCAGAGCACCCGGTGTGTTTGCTCTGTCCTTCCTCCCCGCATTGCTCTGTCCCTGTGTCTGTATCCGCCGCCGCTCCTGTAACTTGGTGTCTCTCCCTCCGTCCTGGTCTGGCCTGACCTGTATTCCTGCCCTGCCACATCTTGAGTTCTGCTCCAAGCACCTGAGGTACTGTCTTTCTCAAATTGGAATTAATAATTAATATAAAAAGCTTGAAAAAAAATCCGAATTTTGTTACATAGTGTAATAACTGTTTGTAGATACTGTTCTGAGATGTAGGAATCTATTGGTGATATAAGAGGTTTTGTCTGTAAATAATCAGTTTAGAGTCCAAATGATTTTAATAAAGAGAATTCTTACACAATAATTCAATAAATTTTAATATACAACCTGGCCGTCGCCCTTGTCTTGCCCCGTGCTGCAGCTGTTGGGGATCTATTCGCGTCTCCCGCTCTCCAGTGTCAGCTCCTGGGGGCACCGGCGCACGGACGGCTGCCAGGAGCGCAGGGTTGTCCCTCTCGTGCTGGCTGCACCACGGCCGCTGCCTTTGCATTGAGGTAAATGTCCCCCTGCGGCGCTGGCTCCCGCGTGCAGGTTCGGGACTCTTCTCTTTCCGCCCTTCGCTCACGGCCCCAGCCGCTTTCCTGGGCGCTGGCTGAGCCTCCAGCCCCGAGGGACCTCTCGGAGGAGCAGGAGCCCCGGCAGCTTGTGGGGCTCCCGGGGCCCCGGCTGCGCGGGCAGGGCACGGGACTTGGGGCTGCTTGTGCTGTCGTTTATGTTCATTGCTGTTGTCCACCACAGTAATGAGCTGCTCTTCCTAATGCAGCTTGACAGCTTAATTCCTAAACTAAAGACCTCTGCTCGGCTCCCTCAGGGTTTCTTTTCTTCTTTCCCCCACCTCGACCTCCTGCCTGTTCCTACTTTGAGGCTTCGGAGCTGCAGCCCTGGATCCTGCCGTCGCCACCCTTGGCTTTCCCGGCAGAGGGGTCGGGGCCTGAGCCTCTCCAAACACCACCCAGGTGCCCCCAGCCTCCTGTAGCTGCCAGAACCTCCCTCTTTGCCTCCATCCTTTGCTAGGAGGGTGCTGGAGACGGTCTGCTTGTGGTGGCATCTGCCTGGGTGCCGGGGCCAGCTGCCTTCCCGTGTGCTCCCTGGTTCCACCGTGGCTGGGCAGGCAGGGTCCCCTGCACCCGCTGCTCCTCTTTAGCAGCAGATTAACCCTTCCCTGTCCCCACTGGGGACAGCGCTGGGGCTGCGGTCGGCAGCCCCGTGCGGCGTCGGGCCGCGTGCCGGCACCGCTGGGGAGGCCCGAGTGCCTCGGCAGGGCGAGCGTGGAGGTGCCCCGGCAGCCTGTCCCTGCTGCCAGGCGCTCCTGGGGATGGCTGGGCTGGGCAGGGGCAGGACAGGGTGCCCCGGCTGCGCTCCCGTGGGAGCCCGGCCACGGGCAGCCCCTGGTTCCTGCTTCCAGGGGCGGCGGAGCAGCAGCGAAGGATTTTTCTGCTTCCATCCTAGCAGAGCTCTGAGCTTCCCTCTATAAATAGTTGCTGTGGAGACTGCGGAGGTCGCAGCAGCCTCGCAGACCTGCAGCGAGGGGAGTGGAGGGGAGGCAGGGAGCTGCTCAGACAGGTGCAGAGAGAGCCTGGCACGAAAACAAATCCACTGCAGCTGTCCTGGGTCTCCCAGCCCTCCCGAAGCCAAGGTTTGTTCCAGGAAGCTGTGCTGTGATCCGATACCCCATCCCGTTCCCCACCGCGTCTATCCAGCGATGCAGGAGACTCTGGTCTGCTCAAGGACACCCCTACTAGGCAGCGCAGACCAAAAGGAGAGCGGGACGAGCTGGGCTTTGCTTCCTGGAGCTCCAGCATGAGCCGGATCGCGAGCGGCGCCGCGGGCGGCTGCACAGTGAGTCTGCAAAGGGCGGCCGGGGCTGGTTTCGAGGGGCACGTTGCAGCTTGCAGGGATGCTGCATTCAGCAAGCGCCTCCCAGGCCGGGGCTTGCAGGGCTCTGCTGGTGCATGTGGCTCTGGTGAGCTCTGCTGAAGGGAAGGTGCAGGCAGTGCGAGCGGGGCTGCTCGCGGGAGCCCCTCTGGGCACAACGGCTGGGGCAGATCAGGTCCTTCGGGCCACCCCACCGGAGCGCAGCGCTGCTCCCTACCTGGAGCTCTCGTGCACAAGGCAGCACCCGCGTGTTCCAAGGCTGGATGAGGCTTTCTGGCCCGCTCCACACCTGCAGCAAACTGGCAAGTTCTGCAGGATGTAGCTTTTAATCAAAAAAAAAAAAAAAGATATAAAGTGATGAAGTCTTTAAAAACATTATTAATTGTCCTTCGTTACAAAGCTTGGAAAAATGTGCTTTGCTCTTCTCTAGCAAGTTGCATAGCAACACTCCTTGCTTGTCCCTGTCTATCACGTAGCTATGGTGGGCTCTTCACCTCCATGGAGTCTCACACGCCCAAGGAAGGGCCTGGCTGGCTCTCAGCTGCAAGAGAGGATGCGGAACCCGAGTTCAAAAGCTCAATCAGCCTGAGTTAGAACGTGTTTTATGCTAAATGAGCCTGGCTTTGTGTCCTAAACACTGCACTGTGATGGTATTGCCTTCCTGCCAAAGATTCCTATTTTCCCAAAAAGTCTCTCTAGGGAAGATGTTGTTTAACTGCCATTCAGATAGTTTCTTAAATTTTTCCTTTGGTAGATTTCCTTTGGTAGAGGTGAACAATGTAAGAAAGTAATTCTCTAACATTGCTCCAATTCTGCTGTTCAGATCTCAGACCAACCCTCACAGCGGTCCCTAACAACCTGCCCAAACCTTGGAAGCTGTGAATGAACAGGTCCTGGTGTATTCTGGTGGTGTAGCGGCTCGGAGGGGTGTTGATACGTGGAGACCGTGCTCACAAACAAGGGAAATGCTGCTGATTTCACCCAAGTTTCATAGACAGGGCAACTGCCAAAGAGACTGGTCACAGGGAGAGGCAGCACCCCGGAAGTTTATGCCTAAATGATGCAAGTTCTGAACACTTGTAAGTGCCAGGACTAGAGGACGAGAAGAATACAAGGAGATGGAGCCACCTGGAGCTCCTTTCACCCTGCATGAGCTGGGGTAAACGGAGCAAGAGCAGCTCCAGCACTCCTGCTATCCCCGGCAGGAACAGAGCCTCAAACACAACCTGGCCCTGAGCAACTCGGCTGGTTCCCAAAGCCAGACTACATCTCTGGTCGCTGCAGTGAGAAAGGAGCAGCAGGATGTGCAAAGGAAACCTGCTCTTAGGAGGCAGCGGCGTCAGAAGAGGCCGCGTGCCCAGGCAGGCGCCGCGGCCCCAAACGCCTCCCCACGGCGGGGAACGCGCCCCGGCGCTTTAGCGCCCAATTCTGCACCACGTCAGGGTCAATATTTCCACCCGTGCGAATGGGCTACTCAGTTGTCGCGTGTCGCGAGCCCCAGCAAGGCACGTTAATGTGAAGGGCAGGCCATAGAGCGAGTGACGTTTCCACGTGAGGAGGTGCCGGGCTGGAGCCCCAAGCTGCAGGCGCCTCCATCAGTATCTCCATCGGCCACACGGGTGTCGCTCCAGGTGACCTCCTGCTTTGGCTGCTTCTGCCCGGGTGCTGGCGGGGCGGTGGCAGTTGCATCCGTCTGTCTAAACTGGCTCTGTTTGTCCCTTTTGGGTGCTATAGTAACAGGGGACAACGGCCCCCAGGCACAGCCTCTTTCCTGGGGGGTCAGGGGCTGGTTGCTGATAAACACCTGCCTTGGCCGCGGGGCGAGGCTGCAGACATGTGCAGCGCTGCGGGGCCAAAAACAGAGGAATTTGCCCTGTTTAGTGCTGGTGGGGAGGCTGCTGCCGGCGGCGAGTGCGGGGTCTGCTCGCCGCGCCACGTCCCGCAGCGCTGCAGCCGCCACAGGGGATCCCGCAGGCCCCGCTAAGCCCCCGAAAATCCACACGAGGCTCTAGGAAACCCGAGAGTCCTGCTGGGCTGCGGCCCGGCTGCTCGCGGCCAGGAGCCCTGCTCAAGCCCAGCCTGCCAGCTTTCCTTTTCTGCGCTCTTAAAATAGCCCCTAACCTCTCCAAAGTGCCAAAAGTGTTCGCGGCAGCTTGCTCCAGGTTTTGGGGAAGCAGGTGGAAAGGACAGGGCTGAGGGGAGGAGCGATGCATGCCAACGTGCATGCCATGCACTAGGAACCAACGGCTGCTCTGCAGCTACCTACCTCTGTTCAAAGGAGTGAAGTGCTGAGGACTGCAGCACCTGCACGGCAAGCCCTGGTTCCACTCTGCCACCCTTCCTTTGGAGCAGGATCTGCTGCAATGATGGAAGAACAGGAGCGGGTGCAGGAGGAGGTACCTGCAGCCAAGCGCACAGGTCAGTCCAACATGCAACTCCAGAGCCGGGATTGTGCCAGGCTCTTCCCAGGCCAGAGGAGGCTCCTGGTGACCTGTCCTGGGGGATAACCAGACACTGGGAGGATAACTCACCAGTTGCTCCTTCAGTCGAACGGCATTTAAGGCCATGCCAGTACCGTGTCCTCCTGGCACTGTCCCCACAGGAAGGCACCACGCAGCACAAGAAGGAGAGGTGTTCAACATGAGATACCAGGCTCTGCGCAAGCTGGGCTGCGGGGCCTTTGCCACCGTTTGGCTGTGCCAAGACTTGAGGTGAGGGGCTGCGCACGTTTGGGGGGCTGCGGGAAGGGGGTGCTGTTCTCCTCGAGGGCAGGGCCAGTCCCTTTCGTGCACAAGCAGCCGAGCGGGGTCAGCGTCGGCTCCGATGCTTCGGTGTGTGGGGCTCCCAAGGAGGACTGCAGTGACCGGAGCGGGGGCAAGCCGGGCAGCAGGATCAGTGGGTGGCAGACAGCACAGTTGCTCCCCAGAAACTGGAGAACATAAACTAGGTGGGATCAGCTCCTGCTCCACCTCTTGCTTAGCAGAGGCCAGACCCTGCAGGATCCATGTTCTGCCTTTTACTCTGTGGTCTTTCCTTGCTCCCTGGCGCAGCTCTGCTGCGAGATGCCAGCAGCAGTGCCTGCAGAGACGCACGTGGTCCTTCGTGCCGCGGGTAAAAGCGAGGCTGCTCCCAGCAGGGTCGAGCCAGGGCAGGCTGCCTGGGCGAAGGAGCGGTGCTGCGCGGCGCTGCACTGGCGTGCGCTGGCATGCAGCTCTGATTCACCTCACAGGAGGAAGAAACACGTAGCTGTGAAGGTCCCCAGGAGCGGGCAGAGCTTCGCTGAGGCTGCCCAGGACGAGGTCGCTCTCCTCCGATGTGTACGTATGTTCTTTCTCTGGCTCCATGCTCCATGGGAATGGCCCCTGCGTTCAGTCTGAGCAGCAGCTTCACCATCCTCCTTCCAGCTGTCAGGCTGAGGTGGAGAACAGCAAGAACAACAAAAAAAACATGTTAGCTACTTGATATAAATTGCCTTTATTCAGCACTGGCCTCTGAAATGGCCAGCTTCTCCTTCCTGTTGTGCTGGCGAGGTTGCTTGTGCCCTGCTTGGCCCGTAGGCCCATTCCTTTGAGCTGAGAAAGGAATCCAGTAAGCAGGAGGAAAATGCAGTGAGCAGGAGGAACCTGCAGCAATGCAGGCTGGTTAATCAACAGGGAAAAACCAGGAGGACGAGTCCAAAGAGACCAGGAGGACAAGTCCAAAGAGGTGGGAATGTTTCCACTCTCTCTGTGTCGTTCCCAGCTCCTATTCCCAGGAATAGGTTATTCCCATCACAACAGATAGTGAAGTAAATGGAGACAACTGAAAAAGAAAAATAAATGAAAGTAGGATGTAGCAAAATATAATAAACATCTGAACTCAGAAAGGATTCTTTTGCCTTTGCCAGGGCTCTGGCATGTATCTGAGTTTCAGCTACTTGCCTTTGAAGGTAGCTTGACCTGCTAGTTCTAGAAAGCTCCTGGTTACAATTCTTGAAGTTTGCCTAAATAAGAAGTTACATCAGCTGTATATGAAAAAAAGTAATTAATTTTTGCATTACAAATCACTGAGAGGCCTTTTTCTAACAGCTATGGGAAAGGCGTAGTTTGCACCTGCAAATCTGCAGGCCATGTCCAAAGGGATATGGGGCAGACTTAGTGATGCAAGAGGATGTACAAAGTGGCACTAATTTAACCCAATCAAGGGGTGCTTTTCTGCGCATCAGCATAATGATGGGTAGAGACCAAAACTTACCCTTAATTCATTATGATTCTCTCTGAAATTTAATCATTTTTTTCTCGGAAAGACACTCCTACTCAACAGAACAGAGCTGCTTCCCAGGGCCATTCCCATCCCTCGAAGGTGGTGGGTTGCTGAAGATGCAGCCTCCCACCAGCTGCTCACCTTGGTCACCCCAGCGAAACCTCCTGCTGCTGCCACACCAGGCAGCTGCATGACAGCCCAGCCCAAACCCATGTTGGGTTGGCACCAAAGTACTCACTGCGGTACCAACATCAGGGTCCTGTGGGAGCAAACTCACAGTATAGCCCACGGCACAGATGTGAAGCGCTGCTGCAAGATGCCCTTGTGCGTATAGACATCTTTAACGGCAGTTTTCTTGGAATCCTCCCTCCAGGTGAGCAGTATGAGGAAGAAGGACCGGGCGGGAGAAAACATCATCTGTTTATTAGATGACTTCAGAATGATGGGAGAGAACGGCTTCCATATCCTTCTGCTAAGGGCGCTGCAGCTCGGGGTGGGCACAGCCTTGGCGAGGTCACACGATGGGGTAAAGCCAAAAGTTGTCTCATGAGGAAGAGCGGAGCAGCAGCTGGACCTGGGCACGTGCAAGTGGCTGGTGGGGGCAGGAGGAATAAGGAGGTATTTGGCCACGCTGGTGAAGGGCAAAATGGTGCAGGTAGCATCTTCTCCCTGTTAGTGAATCCATGACTCTTTCCCACATATGTGCTTGGTGTTTGAAGCACTGGGTCCTTCTCTGAGAAGTCTGATGGGCAACTATGCAGCCCAGGGCCTTCCTTTGCCCTTTGTGAAAAAGTCTTTACAGCAGGTGAGAACTTAGCTCTCAAGCAGGAGGTGGTCCTGAGGAACTGGCTGGCAGGGGGTGACACTGCTGTGTTCAGCTTGGGGTCATCAGCCATGAGCTCCTGTGGGATTCCTATTGCAGAGACAGGAACGGCGCCGAGTCAGCTCCCAGGGCATGCGCTTTGTAAGGAAGATTCCTTGGGGTATATGGAGAGAAAATGTTTAAGAAAAGAAATAAAATGCAGAGTGGGAACTCATCGTGTTCCCGTTAACACAGGCGCACTGTTCATCGCTGGCTATGCCTGTAGCCTCATGAGGTCTGGAAAGGAGTCAGGACCACCAGCGTGAAGAGCCGGTAGCTGCAGACCTGCCCCGGGCATTCGGAGACAACCGTTTTGGTCAGATCTCAGTAATCACTGCATTTCTCCTGGGATCAGTTCTGCCACTCGCTGCAGAGGCAGGGGACAAACAGCCTTCCATAGTTCTGCTTCTTGTTGGCAAACCATAGGCACCTCTGCCCTTCCTGCAGTGACACTGGGCTGCTGGAATTCGTCTCGGCATCCAGTTGTGAGCAGCACTGACATAGGCAGGGCTCAGCAGGACCCTATAGCTCCCCTATAGCTCCACACAGCATTAGTGGAGGCTGCTAGAGGTCTGTCTCATGGATAATTTCATTGCAGAGGCTTTGTAAGTAGCTGGTTCAGTTGGACGGTCTTCCACCCATGTCTGTTCAGAGCCAGCCCTCCCTTCATCCCTGAAAGGATGTGGCACACTGATCAAACAGATCACAGAAACTGAATTTCTCCTACATTGTCCATGAACAGCTAAGCAATGGGAAACCTCAGTAAGGCCTCAGAGTATTTAAAATTATATTTTGCCTCCAATGCTGAGATTAGAAATCCACTGCCTTGTCAAGACCAAGATTTGCTCCTTCAATGCCTCTGCTCTTTTACAGACACTAAGAATGAACCCACTTATGTGCTTAAACTGTAAAAAATCTCAAAACCTTTTGCTTTTTCCCTTCAGATCAGCACTGGGGCAGTATTTACTTCTGATTCATTCCATTTTAGCTATTAAAATCTTTCCTTGTGTCTCAGAGTTACCATTTAAGGTTGGTATTTCCCTGGGGCTGGTATTCATCCCAGAATAGATTTTGATAATGCACAGAAAATCTGCCAGCACTCCACGACTGACCAGAGCGTAAAACCCATCTTCTCCCCGTGGTCTTTTTGCTATTATTGATTTCCAAGAGTGAATGTTTCTCTCTCATCTGCACTGTTTATCTCTCCCCCGTGACAAGCCCAGCTCTCCCTGCTCCATCGTAAGCTTTCCTTTCCCTACATGGACCCTGAATTCTTCCCTACACATAATCCCTCATGGTCTCTCGCTCCTCCTGTCTGGGTTGTGCTTCATCTCCTTTTCTTTACTTGCACGATGGGATCACTCAGGAGGCAGGGCCACCCACCCTGTCATGTCAAACGCTTTCTAAGCCCCGACTTCCCGCCCAGCAATAATGCAGTACTAACAAGGATGGCAGTGCAGGGATGCGAGAGGCAACCAGCAAGTGGATTTTCAGGAGATAAGTCAGAGTTGTGACCATAATACCTCCCTCTAGTCCTGGCTTCTGTAAGGCTGCTGCCTTCTGCATATACTTCTTAATTCTGCAGGCTTGTCCATCCATGTTGACGTCTGTGGATTTTCTCACCTGCTTCTGGCTGAGTGGCATTTCTGCATCCTCCAAACACAGCCCTTCACTGCTGGGATCTACAGGCTCCATATCATTTACCACGCTGAATCCATAGGTCTAGGTGGCAGCTATTCCTTGAGCCTGGATGTGAAGCCCCCTGCGTGTGCTCCCACAGGCCCACCCTGACCCACGACACCACTGTTTTGGGTGCAACTCCACATTAATACAGAGGACCCATTATATAAAAATAACTTATTATAAGAAGTTCTCATCACCAGTGTCGTCTTCCCTCCGTACCAGGACCTCCACAGATCACATCCATTGTGTGATCTAACACTCTAAAGCACTAAAGGTTACTTGGGATGGGAGAAAGGGGAGATCTCTATGTTGTTAACATGAATTATTGTGTGTCTCAGGTGCTGGCAGGCCTGCACTTCCTGCACAAACGCTGTCGGATTATTCATACAGACATCAAACCAGAGAACATTCTGCTGTGTGTAGGGGACAAGACCCTCCAAAAGCTTCTACCTGATGTTGTCGACTCCAGCCAGAGAACAGAGATGGGGCTAAAGGGACCAGGTAAGCAGTACAGATTTTCTGAAAGGACTTAAAAGCTTATTACCAGGAAAGAAATTCAGAGGCAGTTAGGAAGACGTGATTTATGAAATGAAAAAGCTTGCCACTCCTGCAGTGGCCAGTACAAAATAGTACAGGCGGTTCATGGTGATAACTCTCTTCTATCTCTGCTCAACACAAATGTCACACCTAAGTTACCCTGAGTTTCTCAAGGTGCCTGCATAGATGTGGGTTTACATGTAGGTCTGTCCAGAGAACAACTACAAATCAGGTATTTGTTAATAACCTTAACATAATGCCAGTAATGTCACCATAACCTGAGAGCAGATCCTCACAGCTTTAGGTGCAGGACAGTTTCTGGTGTTTTCAGACACCAAAAAGTTATGTATGCAATGGTTTAATCACGAAGCTGTATCATCTTTAAGGCTGAGAAGGTTTAAAGGGAGGCATGTATGTGGTAAGTGAAGTACCTGATGGTTTGGAGAAACACTTGATTTCTCTCTGTCCTTTCCACCTAGGAGATGATCTTGGCTATCAACTGGAAGCCTGTGATTTAATGAACGTAGAAGTGAAGATTGCAGACCTGGGCAGCGCGTGCTGGACGGTGAGTCTGCTCAGTCTCATTTCCAAGATGAGGCGAGACGCTACCTGCTCCTTTCCATCAGCCCTTGGCTGTCTGCCACCCATTCACAGCTGAATAGCTATTTCAGAGAGCACTAAAGAGATGCTGACTTCAGCATGTGTTATATTCAGCAGTCCCAGTTCAGAGATGGGATCTACACTCTTGGAGATACTGTCCACTTGAGACCTTTATTCAGCTTGCAGTTAGCCACAAGATCACAGAACGGCTGAGGATGGAAGGGATCTTTGGAAATTGCCCCATCCAGCCCCTTTGCTCGTGCAGTGTCACCTACAGCATGTTGCCCAGGGCCATGTCAAGATGGCTTTGGAATATCTCCATGGATGGAAACTGTCCCTACCTACAACTAGAAATCTAAAACCATGTTCTCTGTGGAATTTTCAGGGGATAAATTCACCCTGCTGCCAATGGAGCTGAGTATGCATGTGCTGTTCCCCGCACACAGTTTAATATGTACATTCAATTCTGTGTCACTGGCCCTTGTCACTGTGCCAAAAGCTTGTGCCAGCAAATCCTGCTCTTACTTCATGGATATCAACCAAATGTAGTTTGTTTCTGTTCCAGTACAAGCCTCTTTCAAAGGAGATCCAGACCCAACCGTACCGTGCCCTGGAGGTGCTTCTTGGGTTAGACTATGGTACTCCTGCAGATATCTGGAGCACAGGCTGCCTGGTAGGATGGGACACCATGCACTGCATGCAGGGAACATGCATGAGTGACATTTCCAGGCCAGGGGATGCACGTCCTCAGCTAGCCAGCTATCTGCAGAGCAAGGTTTCTTTGCCGTTACTGAGTCACCGGAGGACGAACAGGCTTTCTGCATTCATTAATTTCAGACATGTAGGCTCCTGATAAAATTCACTTCAATTAGCTTACGCTGTAAGGCAATTCCTGCTCGTATAGGGAAGCTGATAGACGTGAGCAAATCAGGCCCATGCTGGTTTTCATCCTACAGGAGCAAGAAGTGTTATTTCACAATGATAGGGTATGGACAGCAGGAGTGTGCGTGGTTTTCCATGTCTTCGTTTTGTATAATAGGAAGGGAAATTGCCACTGGTACTATCAGAGTTAATGGTGAAGAAAAACTCCACGTCAGCCAGTGCATTAACAATGCTGCTCCACTTCTAGGCATTCGAAATGGCAACTGGAGAGTGTCTATTTGATCCTCGACCTGGGAAATATTTCTCCAGAGATGATGGTAAGACTCCATTAGTTTTATTGATTTCATGACAAAAGAGCCATAATCTTTGCATCGAGATGTGTTTTCTCTCCTCCATCCAGATCATGTTGCTCGTATTATTGAGCTCCTGGGCAAAATTCCTCCCCAAATAGCTCTCTCCTGGAAGAAGTCAACAAAATTTTTCAGCAGACCAGGTAAACGGGAGTAGGGAAGTTGGCTCTAAAAATACTGTGGACCTCTGACACACTCCTACTCAGCTCCCATTAGAGAACAACCCAAATGATTTCAAACAACACAGGCCAGAGGCAGGGACAAAAGAGGAGGGGAGACTTTGTGAGGTGCAGTAGCATTTCCTGCCCTGACGGCTGGTTTGCTGCTCTCCCTTTGCAATCCTGCAGCTTTCCTGTGAGGAATGCAAATGCCAAAGCCTGAAAAACCCTCCTGGCAAATACTGAAGAGGGAAAAGATTCCCATCTTTTCTCCTCTGGATCTAGACTGAATGGAAATACGGGGCAGGAAATAGCTACATGGCAATAAAGTCAAAAATAACGTGTTAACTGGCAGAATTTCACCTGAGCACGGACAACACAATCGTACCCTCCCACCTTCTTTCATGCACCCTAAATGCAGCTCCTATAGTTAGTCTTCTGACCCTAACCACAGTCTCCTGTGTTTGAATCTCCTGGGTCCTCTCCCTCTGTCACACTAAGCTTGAGCTCCTTGTCTTTGACTTCAAGGCACCGCATGAGCCTGTCCTGCCATTTAGTGCGTCACAGTCTGGTTTCCACGCTTAGCAGAGTAGAAGCGTAGCACTAGACTGAGCCTAGAGCACTACAGCCTCAGTACAGCCTCAGTACAGCCACAGTACAGCCACTCTTCCCTCTCCGTTGGGTCTTAGCACCACGCTGCAGTTCAGCAAACAGCTCCCCGCTCATTCAGGCTCCTTGTTCGTGCTTATTCCTTCTAAGGCGTTCAGAAGAAACGAGTCAGAAACAGCCCTTGTTTTATATTCGTTCCCTGTGTGACTCACTAACCCGATTCACTACGTTTACAGCCTGCTCTGCTTGGGGACAAGGGTGGCTTGTTGGTTGCTAGTGGCACTCCGCAAGCCCCC
Organism: Nothoprocta perdicaria; assembly: GCF_003342845.1. Classification (NCBI taxonomy): domain Eukaryota; kingdom Metazoa; phylum Chordata; class Aves; order Tinamiformes; family Tinamidae; genus Nothoprocta; species Nothoprocta perdicaria. The sequence goes on along the minus strand of NW_020456198.1, from coordinate 6,184,446 downwards.
ACAGAGCCACGCGGCACAACACGAATTAAACCTTAGTGCTATATGCCCCTAAAATCACCCAATGTGCTCTGCAGAGAGCCGGAGGCAACTAGTGGGAATGTCTGAGTACTCTGGGAAGGCTTTATTCACTTTTACTGTGTGAGGATGTTTTATGAAGAATTTGGGATGGGCAGGTTGGCGTGGCAAGGTGGGCTGTGAGGAAGCTGCACATGGAGGCGCAGGTGAAGCTCAAGGCGCGCAGGATGAGGACGGGCCCTGGTGTCCCGCGACTGTCACTAAGGCCCGCGCCTGTGTCCTCCCGGCCAGGGGCTCTGCTGCGCATCTCCCGGCTGCTGCCGCGCAGCCTGGCCGCCGTCCTGGCCGAGCGGCACCGCTGGGCGCCCGCGGCCGCGGCGCCCTTCGTCAGCTTCCTGCTGCCCACGCTGGAGTACGCGCCCGAGCGCCGCGCCTCGGCGGTGCAGTGCCTGCAGCACGCGTGGCTCGCGTGCCGCTGAGCGGGCGGGCACCCTGCGGGCCCCTCCGCGCCGCCCGGGGCTCCCGGCCGCCCCGCGGGGGAGCGGGCGCCGCGCACAAGATGGCGCCGCGCGGCTCCTCCTGGCGGCGGGGCGCGAGCGGGACCCGCCCGCCTCCCGCTGCCGCCTCCCGGCCCAGGCGGGCTCACGGCGGCCGGTGCGGAGCTCTGCGGTGCCCGAAGCCGCTGTCCGCTCGGGCTGCGCAGCCGGCGGCGCGCCGGGAAGGTGTGGAGCACCGGGGCCGGGCGAGCCGCAGGCCCCAGCGGCTCCTCTGCAGCTGCAGTTCCCGTTACGTGAAGTATCTACTTGGAATAATTTGGGAGTGGGACTGATTGCTGCAGCTTCTACCCTTGTGCAATACTGATCACTGTTAGAGCCTGCCGGTTTTTAACCTCCCTGTACATAGACGCCGACTTTGCTTCTGTCAAACTACGTTTTGCAGTAAACTTGCGGTTCGTGAGTAGCATTAATTGAAACTAGCTACTAGTGTCCCCTAATCCCCAGGGTCCGTATGGAGTTTAAGTGAGGGTCAGGGAGGCACTTTGCTTTCCAACTTGTGGCTGGACTTTGTGGCAAGATTCCCAAAGTTCCCATTTTCCTTACAGTCTGCAAAACGTCAACTCGCGGTCTGCACCGTTAACCTGGTTGTGGCCACTGCATAGAGAGGATGCAGTGCCCGAATGGCGGCTGTGGAGAGACATCCTTGCAAATCAGTCATGGATGGAAACAGCCACAACAGGCCGGTTTTACACCCCGAAGGGCCAGAGCTGCTCCCACAGGGTCCTTTCCCAGCAGCTTGGTGCTGCCTGGCCTTCCAGGAGCGACCTGCAGGCTCATGCAGGGCTGCAGCCATCTGGGAAGGGCCGGCGGCCTTTGCCCGGCCCTCAGGGTCTGGCAGCCCCACAAGCTGCAGGGTCCCGCCACACTGCGCAGCTGCCTTTCCCCTTTTATCTTTATTTTCTCGGCGTTCATGAAAGGCCCCGAGGGAACGGCGCAGCGCTGCTGCCAGCGGGGAGGAGGCAGCGCGCCGGGCGGCCCCGCGGAGGGGCGGCGCGGGCCG
>NW_020456198.1:6113247-6181829 GCF_003342845.1 Nothoprocta perdicaria | reverse complement strand
AGCCCGCGCCGTCCTTGGCCGCGCCGCCGCCGGGCCCGGCGCCTCGCGCCGCCGCCGGAGCCTCCGTTCCCCGCGCTTCCCCGGCGCTCCTTTAAAAGGCATCGCTGCCCGCGCGCCTCCCGCCGCCCCAGCGCGGCCTCTGCCTCCCGCCGCTCGGGGCCGGGGGGACTCGTCGGCACCGGGCGCGTTCGGGCCGTGTCCCCCTCCCCCAGCCGCTCCTGCAGCGCGTGCCGCTACCGTGAGGCCCAGCCCGCGAGGAGAGGGAGAAATTCCCACCCCTTCCCTAGCAAGAGGGGATCCCCTTCCCTTGCTCTGTAGCAAATATGGGGATTTCTCCCATTTTTCCCTCTCCCCCTTCCCTTGCGGTTGACCCGGGAAGCCCTGGCGGGGGCCGGCGGGGAGGGCGCAGGCGGTGACAGCAGCTGCTGCCGGCTCCGCAGCTCCCGTTGCCAGGAGAGGAGAGGAGCTGGCGCCGGCTTGGCCGCGCTCTCCAGGGAAGGACGCGGAGCGGCCTCCATTAGCGCCCTGGGAGGAGGCGCCTGGCGCCCGCGCCGCCGCCGCTGGGGCCCTTCCCGCACCTCTGGAGTAGAGGAGGGTACGTTGTGGGGCAGCAGGACAAAAAACGACCCGCTGGGGGTCTTTCCCATTCCTTATCAGCATTACCTGAGAATCTGGGGCTGGAAACCCCAGCTCCTTTATTATTATTATTATTATTTATCTTTTTTAAATTTTATTTTATCTTTCCCCATCTCTGCTGTCTTGGTCTGTGGGAACTAGGCCGGTGAGAATTGATAGGATCTTTCTGTTTCGCTGCAGCCCTGTCTGGTTTGAACTCCAGTCTCCTTTTCCAGGCAGTAACCGAGCCAGATGCTTTCCTTATTGTTTGTATGTCTCCTTCCTCCCCTTCCATCGGCTGGGCCCCTCTCGCCTTATTGACTGGAATTTCTGCTGTGTGCGGTGGGTGTGTGCAGCAGACACCAGCCTGCTAGTGCTGAGGAGGGATTTTCCATTCACAGGCTAGGGAACAGTCAAAATAATGGCCCGGCTCAACTTTGCGACTGGAAACCGAGCGCAGCTAGAGGAATTTTTCCTCTGCTGCTGGGCACGGAGCAAAAAATCTACCCTCTGCTGCTGTTTGCATGCTCGCATGTCAGAAATGTGCAGCAAATGCTGCTCTGCTGCGGAGCACGGAGGTGAAACATCCTGCGAATGGCGCGGAAGGCTCCTCTTTGGGTTGACTCAAGGGCCTAATGAAGGAACAGTTTGCAGGAGGCCATTTTTGACGTGACTATGTATTGTGGAATCTGCCAGCTCCTCTCCACGCTCCGTCTGCTCCAGTGCAGTAGCTTCCTTATTTTTTTTTTTTTTAAGGGAGAATGAGGGCCTTTCTTATCTGCTTAACTAACCGTTTGACACTGTCTGTATGATAGAGTTCTGTGGAATTGGAGCTGTTGGTGTATTCCAGTGCATTTGTTTAAGGAGATTTAGGTAAAAACTGCTGGTTAAGGTATGCAGCATGTAAAAGGAAAATAGTGTAGAAAATAGCTGCCACTTTTGTCAACTGATGTGTAGAAGAGATAACCCCTCTTCCTGCTCCCTGTCGATTCCTGGCCTGGGCTATGAAGCTCAATTACTACTCCCAGGAAGCAAAAATTACAGGATCAGAATAATATGAAAGAGATTAAACTATGCTCTTAAATTCCCTTGGCAGGCGACACTCCTGCTCTAGATGCAAAGCTTGTGTAGTAGCTTGTACGTGAGAAGCTGCAGCGTCCAAATCGTTTCGGGAGGTAGGGTGAGTGAGTGACTTTTAATGCACTGGAAATGCAGCCACCTCTGCAGCAGAACGTGGTATCTGCCGAGGAGCAGGGTGCAACATGACAGCAGCAGAGAGCTATTGGTGAGGGAATAAACCTGGCATCTGCTCTTGGGTAAAACACAGCCAGTGATCTCCCCTGCCCCTTAGTCTTTGTTTACAGGCCTTGTACAGTGTTTACAATATCTCTGTACGTGGTAATGGGGAATGGATTGGGTGCCTCGTGTGCTGCTAAGGAGCTGACGCCGCTTTGACAAGGCCCTGGCTTTTCGTTTTACTGCATAGCCTGAGTGACCTGCGTGTGATATTCCTTGGTGTTAGCTGAGGTTGTAGCCCAAGATGGGGTGGTGAAATCCTGCATACGCTTAATTTCCTTTTTAGAAAGAGTACTCAGCTACAGACCTTATTTTGAGAAGTGATAAGTCAAAGAGAAGAGATGCTCTTGCATGGGATCTCTCACAAAAGTTGGTCCTTTCGTGCTTCTTTTTTGATTGGCGGAGCTGGTTTAAGTTTCCAAACTGTTCTATGAAATAGGAAAGCATTTTTGAGTAAAAAATCTCAGGCGTAAAGTGTAGAAGGGAGGATTAAGCTTGATGTGTAATATCCTGGAAATGTAATTTATATAGTCTGGCTTGCCAGTGCTTTCCCCCATTTTGGACAGAGCGAACTTCTACAAACTTGTTTTGAACAATGTGATGAAATAAAAATATTTCTATCTATTCTGGCAGTAGTAGAGCAAACATAATGAGTGCTCAGAGATTTGAAAATTCAAAAGTCATTGTTTTTGTGGCAGTATTACTGTATTACTGCACATTTGTATTCTTACTCTGGTGCTGCTTGTGTATGTGACCTAGAAACTTTGCCAATGAAATCTTGTGTTATTTTTGGTGTATAAGAAAAGTTGTGACAAGCAAAGGTTTTTTTTTTTTTTTTTATGGAAGGTATAGTAATAGTACTTCAGCTGAAGGTATTAAAATATATGCCTCAAGGTATAATATGTGAGATATAAATTTTAGTTGCGAGTATGAAACTTAAGCTGTTATTTGATTGTAAAGTAAATAACATTGCATTATATTTGTCAATTTAGGTTGTCTTATTGGCTTTTCCAAATAAGGCAGCTACAGTTGTTGTACCTCTCACCAATCTCTAAGTCAGTCTTTGGCCTACATGAAGGAGCCGTGGCAAGAGCTAGTTCATAGTAGAAATCTATGTTAACCTAAATGTTTTGCTTAATTTGCCTGTCAGGGAGAGGCAAAATTGCCCCAGATTGTACTACAGCAGGAGTTCAACATCTTGAAATGATGGGAGCAGAATTTCTCACTTTTTCAGTTTTCTTTTCAATTCCTTACTGAAGTTACTGGGATTTTTTTTTAAATTATGATTTTCATTTAACAGGATTTGCTCTTTTGGTGGCAGGTTTCCAGTGTTTCTGCAGCAAATCATCCAAGCGGCGGCCCCTGTCCCCGCTGAGCAGGGAGAATGTGCAGTTCTCCTGGCCTCCCCGCCGAGCTCGCAAAGGGGTGGGACTTGCTAAGCTGCTGCAGTCGTGGCTAATGCCCACTGAGCAGGCTGAGAAACAGTTCTTCCACTGCTCCTAGTCTAATTTTTTTTCTATAATTAGCAAAGATGCTCTTTGTCTCAGAAGATGAGCGACACGACAAATCAGGAGATTCTTGTTCATCCCTTCCTCCCCCCATCTTTGAGCTAGTTGTGGAGTATTATTTTCCTGTAACAAAAATAGCAGAAGGGGTTTTTCCCTCACTTCAGCTAACTCATGAGTCCAAGCTTGAAAAGCTGCAGCCCAAAAGGAGAGTTTTGTAATGAATAATAGTCTTAAGACTGGTTTTTGTTGCTAGAGACCTCACCGAAGTGTCGCTGTCCCAGTTTAAATTGTGAGCTTGCAACTTTACACATTCAGATCAGATTTAATGATCACAAGCAGTAGAATGCACACAAATTAAATTTTAAATAATAAATACGAGGAAGAGAAGTCTTCATGATTACTTTGTTTCTTTGGTGGGTTGATAGGAGGAAGTAAGTTATTTGAGCAATGTGGGAACCATTCAGAGAAGTGTAGCAGTGGGCTTCAAGGTGGGAAAACTTGGCGATTTGTGAGAGGTTTGAATGACTGGCAGGCTTTTAGTGAGCTTCAGAAATAGTGTCTTTTGTGGTCAGGAATCTAATAGTCTTTTATTCACCAAATGCTAAGACAAGGGCGACTGAATGGGGAGGAAAGTAGAAGAGTGATACTGAGTAAATAGTCAGGAATCTGCCTTTCAGAATAGGGTTTAAGACTGATCCTTTGCTTTGCTAAAGTTTAATGCCTAAAGAGTTGATAACATAGCCATTGTATTCTTCCCTGAGAGTCATGGAAGGCCTAAGTTTAGCATTGGAGGTATCCTATGCAGGCAGGTCTGTGCAGTTTTTAAGGCAGCAAACTTTTTTGCTTATTCAACCAATTCCAAATTAACTTAGGGTTTTTTGTCTTCTTTTTCTTCCCTTACTAGCAGCCTTTTGACAACATGTGAGTTAATTTTAAAAACAATCTTTCAGCCCTGAACTAACTCAAAGTGACTTTAAAGTGGAAAAGTGGCAGTGCTTTTGATGTGTTCTTGTTTAGAATGTGATTAAAATTGCAATCACATTAACACTGGAAAGAAGATATTGCATGTTTCTGGTACTGCTCATGTACTGACTCAGGCTTATTCCTGTTCTTGCAGGGCTCGGCCCCTGATATTGACCTGGGTTTTCTTCTGCAGCTTGTTGATCCTTAAGACAGAACTTTTCAGCTGTTAAGCCGGTGGCGCAGAAAGAGTTTGTGGTTCTCATACTAAGAAGAATCCTCTTGGCTTTGAAGCGAGCCAGTTTGAAATGCAAGTCGTTGATAGGGAATGAGTCTGAGACCACGTCACGAAGCTTCTTAGCAGAACATACCTGATGATGATTCAGTTTAAGTATATGTATATATAAAGTTGAGATGGAGCTTCGAGTTTCAGTTGTCAGGGTCAAATAACGCAGGTTTTGCGCAGACTTTGTATCGTGAAACTAACCGGGCAGTGGCTGTTTTTTGCTTTTACTTGAGGATTATGTTGCGGGAAAATACTCTGCTGAGGAAGACCACTTAAGACCACTTTGTTTGGCCTGGAAGAGAGCTATGGAGGAGGTAGCTGAGAGGAGGATGGACCTGGGAAGACTGAGTCTTCTCATGGCAGCTCCAGCCAGGTAGTGCAGAGGGCAGGAGCAGAGGAGGGTTTCATCCTTGCTGTGCTCCCACACAAGCCGTGACTTCTGGCAAAGCTCTGAGTCACTTGCACCCCATCGGGAGGCCTGTGGGGAAGCTGTTCCCGATTCAGCAGTTCTCAAATGATTTCTACAGGAGAGAGTGGAGAAATGAGGCTTATAGGAAGGAAATAAAGCAAGAAAAAGATTGAGAAAGTTTGTGAAGAGGTTGAGAACTACTGATTTAGGAAGCTAAGTGCCCTGGGGATTCAGCATGAAACACTTAAAATTGCGAGCATGTCTCAACCTGAACTGCAGTAGCAATTTATAAATACTTGGAGTTTGTTTAAATTAATGAAAGAATGTACAAACCTTTTAAATCCATGTGGCCTGTAACTTAAAAACACTAAAACAAATGATTTCCTGCTTATTGGTGGCGTTAGGCTCAGATAATTTATAGTTGTGCTGCAAGAATGCTTTTGGTAATATGGCTGTAGATGAACTTCTGCCACAGCAGCGAGATCTGGAACTTTCCTGTAAGCAAAGGTGAGTTTCTGAAGAAGAGAGAACTGCTGGATCAAGTTGAATAGGCTCTGGTTAACTGGAGAGCAGAACTGATTTCTGAGTCAAGGTTCCTGTTGCAGTTTCATGACTTTCAAGGGTGAAGATGAAGATGGCCTGGAGGCAGCTGTGCAGTGAGGTTCCCTTGGAAGTCAGGCCTTGGGCTTGCTGCAGACCTGCTTTGTTGTGCACTTCTGTGCACCTCGGGGTCGACTTGGGTATGAGAACCCAAGGCTGGAGCGGGCATTTGCGCCGCGCTGTTCTGTGCACAGCTTCGTGGCACATGTCTGCCCCTGCAGTGAACTGCTCGGGAAGGCTCGCCGCCTTGGAACAGGCCGCTTTCATTTTTGGAAGTCGGAATTTTCTGCTGGCTTCTCCCCGAGCCGCGGAGCGCAGCGGCGCTGGGGAGGCTGCGTGGAGGCCGTGCCAGCTGAAGTCAGCTTTAAACTATTGCAGAACTGCACCCTGCGCGCGGGGTTACTCCGGGTGAAGCTGCGTGAGACAGCTGAGCAGATCGCACGGCCCCGCTGCTCCGTGGGGAAGCTCTGCCCCCTTCCTCTCCCACCTGGCAGAGAGTTCCGTCATGTCGGCGCTGGATCCCATTGCTTGGGATCCTTTTCTGATCTGATTTCACTTGTAAACCTAGCAGAAAACTACTTTTTTTTCTTTCTTTTTTTTAGGATTTTTTTGCTAAGATAGTGATTTGAACTGTCTCCTGAAGCTACTTGCCAAGCTTCAATAGCCTTCCCAAAATCCATGGGAGAGAACATGGGTAGAAGCGCAGGGGATGTGATGGGGAATGGAGAGCGGCATCAGAATCGCTGCCGGTTGGTGGCCAGCTCAAGCTGTCCCATATAACTTCACACTCTTCTTCCAAAGGAAAGGGAGCTGCTGTCCTCTGCATGTCCACCCAGGAGCTGCCCTGGCATCTATGCTGCGCTGCACATTTATGCCCTTGGGTGCTGCACATGAAGGGTTTTCTTCAGACAAGTCTGGAGTTCCCTAATTGAAACCGGCTAGTGTGGCCCTTCCCTTGCCAAGTTTTGTTTCTTCACTAAGGTGGTCGGAGCTTTAATGTTGGCCTCTTTTTGTTTTTGTGTGTGTGTGTGTTTGAGCATTGTTATAACTAAATCATGGTGCTTAAATTTGTTTTTAAAATGACACTTTTTTAGTGCATTTTTGCAGTTAGTGTTAGCATTTAGTGATCCACATTTTGGGAAATAAAGCATGTGACTTGCAATTTTCTATTTTTTTTAAGACATGACAATGTTCATCGAAATGTTCATTATCCTTTTTATGTGATAATTGGGAATTGGGGTTCACTCTATGTATGTGAACGTGACTGGAACCTTGCAGAAATTTAAACCAGCCAATGCTGGTTGAGGTGGAAACTCAAAGCCCATTTCTTGAATATGTAAAACTTTGTTCTAGCAGTTTGCCTTTGAAATGGAGCTATTGTCTGCATCCTTCAAATCCTGTTGTTCCATCTGAGGATATGTTCAGGCTTCTAGTTTCTCACGCAGTTAGACCTTTTGCTCTGGTAGAACTCGAGGCGGCGTTTTGGCAATTTCAGTTTGAATAAAGTTATTTAAATGGCAACATGTCATGACATCTCCAAGTGCCTGTTGCTGTGCAAAAAAATCACGTTGGGTGTGAATGCTACCTCTTGTAAGCAAGAAATTTCATCTATTGTGAGGACGATTTTTTATTTCATTTCAAATAAATAAATAAAAAGGAATTTTCTCAAGTAGCCCCCAAAGTTCATGTTGCAGTAAGCGAGCCGTTCTTAGGTGCTTTAGCTGGAGTGGACGAGGGGACGGGTTGCACCCTGAGCAAGTTGGCAGATGATACCAAGCTGGGTGGAGTGGGTGACGCTCTGGAGGGCTGTGCTGCCATCCAGAGGGACCTGGACGGGCTGGAGAGTTGGGCAGAGAGAAACCTTCTGAGGTTCAACAAGGACAAGTGCAGGGTCCTGGACCTGGGGAGGAATAACCCCAGGCATCAGCACAGATTAGAGGTTGACCTGCTGGAAGCAGCCCCATAGAGAGGGACCTGGGAGTCCTGGTTGACACCAAGATAGCCATGAGGCAGAAGTACCCTCGTGGCCAAGAAGGCCAATGGGATCCTGAGTGTGGCAGGAGGACGTTGCCAACAGGGCAGGGAGGGGATTCTGCCCTTCTGCTCAGGTCTAGTGAGGCCAACCCTGGAATACTGGGGGCAGTTCTGGACTCCCCAGGACAAGAGGGATGTGGAGCTTTTAGAGAGAGGCCAGCGGAGGGCAACAAAGATGGTTAAGGGAATGGAGCATCTATCTTATGAGGAAGTACCGAGTGAGCTGGGCCTGTTTAGCCTGAGGAAGAGAAGGCTCAGAGGGGATCTGATCAATATGTATAAGTATCTGAGGAGACAATGTAGGGAGGAAGGGGCCAAGCTCTTCTCGGTGGTGGCCAGTGATAGGACAAGGGGTAATGGGTACAAGTTGAAACCTTGGCAGTTCCATCTGCATGTGAGGAAGGGCTTCTTGACTGTGAGGGTGACAGAGCCCTGGAACGGGCTGCCCAGGGAGGTTGTGGAGTCTCCTTCTCTGGAGACCTTCAAAACCCGCCTGGATGTCACCGTGTGCCCCATGCTCTGGGTGTCCCTGCTGGAGCAGAGGCTTGGACTAGATGATCTCTAGAGGTCCCTTCCAACCTCAACCATTCTGCGATTCTGTGAAGTGGAAGATACTCAGATGCTGACTTCTCCAACCGCTGCTGTCCTTCCCACAGCTGCGGGTGTTGCTGTGGGTTAGTGTTGGGAGAAGTGGTGCCTCTTGATCTTCTGCTTGGCTCCCAAAGTGCTGAGTGCAGCGTGGGTCAGGAAAACATCTTGAGTTGGAACGCAGATATTCTTGCACCTGCCCAGAGAAGTCCCCCATTTGGTGGATTCTCATAAGCCACTGCAAATTTAGAATATCCTTTGTGAAAACTCAATACATGAAAAAATCTGCCACTGGGAAATAATTTTTCTCATACTACCAGGAAATGCAATAGGAATTGCCATGCATACTAATTTTACTGTTTCATGCTCCTGTATTTCTAGTCCTTACGTAAGCTGGTAGAAGTAATAATTTAATGAAGAATAAAGTGCTAACACATTCTGAAAGTGCGAGTATGCACGGGAACATGCTGTCATTAGGCCTTTTTGGATACAGATTAGAACTGTTTGAAACTGCAATCAGCAGAAATTCATTGGAATTGCACACGAAGAAAGGGTATCTTGAATAAGCAGGAAAAGTGGAATGGCTGATCCAGATGTGGATGCAACTGCCCTGATTTTCAAAGACCTGTATAAAGATGCAGCAGGGATCCGCAGGGTAAAATACTTCAGCTGAAAATTCTGGCTTTGCTCTATCGCACACTGGAGATGAAGTGGGGTGATTTAGGAGCAAACTGTTCTTGCGAGCAAAAGTTTCTAGTTGCTGTCACTCCTCTCGTGTCAAAGTTGAAGGTTTTGCCCTCTTTCCAGAGTGATAATAAAGTAGAGTGTTCCCAGGAGAGTTAGTGTTGGGGCAATGTTGTGAAGGAATTCTGGTATTTCACAGTTTTACATGAACACAAAATTGTGAGGGAGGGAATAAATGGCCTTGATAAATATTTGAAAGTGCTGGAAACTTTTTTTTGTAAAATAAAATTACCCAAGTTGCTAAGAAAAAGCTTTTTTACAAGATAGTATGTGGGTTTAAAATGTAAAATATCTGTCTTGAGCTATGGGAATTGCTGTGGAGTTCTGTTAGTACTGAGAAGGTTTTATTTAGATTTTTCTCGATGAAAAGTTGTATTGGCTAAACTGGATAGGTTTTTAAAACCTCTCGAGTTCAGCTGATTATCCCTGCACGCTGGAAGATTGCTGCTCTCCTCTGGGATGCCTCTGTGGGCTTCCAACCTGTTGCAAATGTGAAATTGCCACTGTGAAAGGTGAGGTTGTTACAAGTGTCCTATGAGCTGCATTTGGATTTCTAGTGGCTGCTGTTACATTTATTTATTTTTGTTATTTTTCCCCCAGCCTGAAAGTCCCAGATGTGGTATTTTGAGGGCACTTTGTGCTGTTCTTGTAATGGGTAAATCTATTGATTTAGCTCTAGCTTTCACTTGCATGGCTCAATGCACTATATGGCATCTTAGAAGCATTACTCTGATTTTACTGATAGGAAGATTAAGGCTCAAAAGAAACAATCAACTTGCAAACGGCACCTTATCAATGGTGCAAAGATAAAAGATGGATTTCTCCAGATTTAGTGGTGCAAATAGCCACTTTCAGGCTTGTAGATAGCTCTGACCCATATCAATCCTCACCCTTACCTCCCTTACAGATTTGAATGCCATTAGCCAATGCTGTGTTGCTTCTGCATGTACCTTTAGCTTCACATATAAGCGTAGTTAAATGGTGCCATTGCTGCTGAGAGTTGTTAGGGGGAGACTTCCAGTGAGATGGGGTATTTTCCCTGTTTGTTTGTACTAGCATTGCAATGCTGCAAGATAGTTAAGCTTAATAAGAGTTTTACTGCTAATTTGCAGTCATCAGGGCTGATAACCTATAGGAAGGAGCTTTCAGAGTCTCTTTGACAAACTGCTTGTGGATGCTCAGTGAATGCAAAGTCTAATTGCATTATTCGGGAAGGATGGGTTTTGGTTTTGGCTATTTTACACCTTTATATGTATATGTCTGATTGTTATACAGCCGAGATTTTGATAGTTCTTGACTTTTCCATACTGACAAAATCAAATTAATTTTAAAATGCCCGTTGGATGTGAAATTTCTCCTGGATAGAGAGTGAATATTCTCTGGTTACTATTTTGTTCTAGGGAGAATTCAGAGTCTTTGCTTGTGTTTGAAGGAGAAAGCAGGAATGGTGCGGACTAGCAAGTGCTGGCCCGAAGGGAAGATCCTGTAGTTTTCTTCTAGAACATGATGTTTTGTTACAGCTGAAACCCGTCCTAGCTGTGATGTAGTCATCTGCTGTCCTGCACCCAAGGCATCCAGTCTGAACAGCTGAACCTCTTCCTCCTCGTGGCCCCAATCCAGTGTCCACTGTGCTTACGTGAAGGTGCAACAGGCCACCCATCTTCTTGAGAGCGCATTCATGTTCCTGAAATTTATTCCATCATGTTATTAAGACTCATTTACTCATGCAGTTGGATTTGGGAGGGATTCTGCTCCACAAGCTTCCAGGTTTAAAGAGCTTCCTTGCTGTTGACAGGAAACAGGACATTGAGAACCCCAATCAGGAGTAAGAACCAAGAATGAAGCGTGAGACTGAAGGTTTTGTTCATCTCTGGCAGGGCCACAGGTAGATGCCTAGGGGAGAACAGAAGGCGAGAGGACCCCAGGCTCCTGGTTAACATCAGTAATTTCAGTGCAGCAGTTCATGCTGCTTGTGGAGAAGGATTCTCCACTGCAGATGGAGTTAGAGCTGGAGCTTCACTTGGGTACTTAGCAGCATCCTCCAGAGGCTTCTGAGGAAGCACTGGATAAAGTTTTGGAAAAGTCTTGTACTATTTTCGTTCAAAAACCTATGAAATGTACTCTGGTTATTGTGAAAATGTCATGTCTCGGGTTGCTGCTGCCTTGGGGCCTCTATGCTATGGTGTGTTACATGATTTTACATTTTCCCAACAGAACTGTGGGAAACCCTGTGACAAACATGGCCTAGTTCATTTATAAAGCTGCACTGGTGAAATGACATAAGAAATGACTTAGGTGAGAATTTTGCAGTCTTGTTAGGTAGAAAGTCAGTTCACCTGTAGGTTATTTTGGGCCTTTAAATGCATAGTGATGCAAATACTCTTAGTGGATCTAGAGAAGAAGTGGGCAAAGCTCAGAGCAGTAGATCCAAGCTGGCCCTGCTTTGGGAAAAAGCAGGTTTGAACCAGGTCTCTTCTGACCCGAATTATTCTGTGATTTTTGTAGAAATTGAATGCAATATAGTAGATGTGGGGGCTGTATTTGTTTTCACAGGAGAAGGCAAGGAAGAAGACAAAATCCGCTCTGAATCTAGCAGGAATTGTGCAGGAGAAAATTAATAGTGCAGAACTAAAACGTCTGGGGTTGGAACTTTGAACAGACACACTTGGCTCTAGAGCGGCTTGTGGAAAGGAATCAACTCTCAATTTACAGCCTATCAGTGGATAGCATAAAATATTTGTTAAAGATCTCATCAGACATGAACAGTAGTGAGATGATAAAGTATATTTAGAGAGCTCTGTCTTGCCACATCTCAGTAAAATAGGTGAATTCCTCCCGTTGCAAGCTGGTGCTTTGGTTAGCAAAGCTGGCAGTAGCAGGTGAAACAGTTCTGGAGAGTAGGGGCTTACTGGCTCGTTACAGCCAACTGTCTTTATGAGGTACTTGGCTTGGGATTTTTTTTTAAGAGTTAATGTGATTCCTGGGCACATTTAAGAAAAAGAGATCAAGCAAATTAAGAATTTTATAAAAATTGCAACATTGAGAGTGATACTGGAATTGAATTTTGGTTTCTGTGCTTCAAGAGGAATGCTAGTGTCTTTGGAGAGAATTCAAAGGACAGCTGCAGAAATGATCCAGGGACTGGAAAATAAGCCTTGGGATGGGAGGTTTAAAGGAGCTCAGCTTAGCCTATTGAAAAGTCAATTGCGAGGGGATTGGGCCTTTCTTTAAAAGGACTTGTGAGATTTGCTGACAAAGGCCTAGCAATATCAACTGAAGTTGGACAAATTCAATCTTAAAATAGTTTCCTAGTAATGACGGTAATTAAATGCTGGAATGATTTGCAGGGAAAAAGAAGGAATGAACATTCATCTTAAGTCTTCAAAATAGGCCCAGATTTGCTTTTGGAGAAGATGCATTAATTTTTTTGACAATTATGGTTCTTTCCTTATACTGGAATTTATCAGCCTTTGAACATTTCATACAGTGATCACTTGAAACCTGTTCACATACACGCATTTCCTGCCAAATCCAAGGCCATGAAACAAAGATTAATTGTGAAGAGAACGAGTTAACTTGATGATAGACTCCTGCCTTGCATAAGGCTTACGAGATGCGAAGGGAACTCTGAAATTTAATGCTTTGTGGCTTGCATCTTTGGAACTCGCTTCTGAAGCCGCACAGTGTGGGAGAGATGTGTAAGATACAGTTAAGGCTTTCTGAAAGCCTCTCCAGTGAGGCCCTGATGTAACTATACAGTCACTGTATTCAGATGAGCGCTTCTGGATTCCACTTGCCCACAGCAGGAGTCTGTAAATCTTTTTCGTCCTTTTATTTATTTATTTAAGAAACTGCATTTAAAAAAAATGCACAGTTGCAACGTATTGCAGTTCCTCTGAAAGGCAAAACAAGCACAAACTCTCCGGCTAGGTTTCATTCTTAAGTTAGTGTAGGGAATGAGCAGCCTCTCTAGTTAACTAAGCTTCATCTGAAAGCTTTCTCATGTCTGAAACCACATTAAATAGTTGGGAAAAGCAGGGTTCATAGAATTATAGAATGCTTAAGGTTGGAAGGTTCTCCTGGCACTTTTGCAGCTGTTAATTGTGCCATTCAAATGGCAGCACTGCAAGGACTCTGCTCCTCCCTTGCTTTGTAAATTCATCTGTGAGATGGAGTGACTCAGGTCAGTAATTGCCTCACATGATGCTCGTATTGTCTAGTTTTGCGTGTCCGTGGCACCCCTCCCTTGGCAGCTGTTGGGTTCCTGCGTTTTGGGGGTTACATGTGTTGGGGTGCAGGTGCGGGGAGCTCCAAAACGGCCTTGCAGCAGCGCTCGGAGGCCGCGGCTCATGCAGCGCCTGCAGGCTCAGCGTGCGCGCGGGTCCCTGCGCCCAGGGCACCTCGCGGGGCTGTGTCACCTCCTGCGGCGAGGCCACCTTCCTGGCCACCCTCCTGCTCCTGCAAGGAGGCACTCGGCATTGGCACCTCGGCAGTGAGGAAGCCGAGAGCAGGAAATGCTTCTGTGCCCTGGGAAAGACAAGGGCGGGTTTTGCACCTTGACCCTATTGATTTCTCACCTCAATTGAGCTGTTTCTTAAGTGGGAAAGAGGTTGTTTAGCAGCTACAAGCTTCCTTAAGGCCGGCGTCTTAGCAGACCTCAGAAATGCATGGGACGCTGCACAGTGTGACGCAGAGGCCTCCAGCTCCACCATCTAATGCCACCTCTGCCACTTACTGCGTCCCCTCAGCCTCATCCATGTTAAAGCTGCTCTCGGAAAATCTACACGCAGCAGAGGCTGTAAAGGATTAGCAGTAAAGCCCCCTTGCTGATCTTCCCTCTCCCTTGGGGTATCTGTGTCATTGTGCCCCTTTCCCCATCAAGGACCTGAGGGAGATGGTGACTTGTGTTCCCTCAGGTAGAGAAGGGCTCTCTGTTTCCTTAGTGTTTCCTTCAGCATTAGCCATTAAATTTCAGACTAAGATCACTATTGATGTTTCAGAAGCATTTTTTTTCAGTGTTGCTTTAATGTGAGCTCTGTAACTAGCACCCTTAACCAGCCCTTTGGATTCTGTACTCCTGAGTTAACCACTTGCATGTAGCTAAGGTGGTCGAGTAGCTTTCCTTGCTTAGATAAAAGCTCCCTTCCAGGATAGAAATTCTGCTTTATCTGCATGTAAGGAGGAATAAATTTTTTCCAAGTTTCTTCTGTTTATGCTTGCTGATTGCAGCTTTATGACTGCTGATATTGGTCATCTGCATTTGCTTTGAAAATACGTTGAACTTGGTTATCTGCTTTTCATCTTATTGATAAAAGTGGGCGAATGAAGAAAGCGAACGTGGTTTGTAGCACTGTCTGCCACATATATGTGGCTTTGAGAACAAGTTTTTGACTGTTTTGCCACAATTTTGTCAGTTTTTGATTGCTTGCATCACAAGAAATCACTCGTATTCCTTCAAGCCTATTTGTCGAGTACGTTGCTGATCAATGACTTATTCTGTGACTGCTGTGATATTGCTGATGCAACTGGGCGAACCTGCGCTGTGCCTGTCAGAGTAAGGGCACGTCCTGCTCCTGGGTGGCTGACACCTGCATTTCAGGATCAGGGCCAACCTACAAATACATGAGATACAAGTCAGCCAAGAACTGGAATGAACACACAAAAAAATCCCATGAGCAGAATGATCACTAGCAAGTGGCTAGAAGAACCCTCAGCGTTGGAGGTGAAGAAGAAACTGGGCCTTCGCAGCACAGCAATGACTCTGCGCTCTAATACCCTTTTGTGCTATGGAAAGTTGATCTGCAGGACAAGGGAAGTTTCCTAGGATCCCAGATGCATCGCCCGTGACCTGAGTATCCCGCAGAGCTCCCAGGAGCTGGGAAAGAGCAAGAATCTGGTTTTTCCCACTGAGGTGGTACTGAAAGAGGGCTGTGTTAGGGCAGTGTTGCAGTCTGAGCTTTAAGGCCCGTCAGAGTGCTGGGAGATTTCAGAAATCTTTCCTGAGCTCCTTATTAACCATGTAAAATTCACTGGATTTTAATGCTTCTCAGTGATTACATAGCTTAGCTAGTAAATGGATTTGAATGCCTCATTCCATGTACAGTGCAGCTTGCAGATGTACATATATATATTAAATACATGTATTTTAGGCTGCGTTTCCCACTGAAGTGTGTAACATCGCTGTTTGTTCGGAGGCAGCGCGAGAGCGTTAGGCAAGCCTCAGGTCGGGGTGAACCTTCTTGCAGTGCGGGGCAGGGTGCGTTTGCAAGAGCTGCAGTGCAGGGGCAGCGGCGCGGAGCTCCCGCTCGCCACCCGGGGAGCGCAGCCTGGCGCTGCCAGCGCCCTCGGGGCCGGGGCCATAATCGTGCCCGGTGCTGGGTTGCTGTGGTCGCCCGTGCCGGCATCCGGCCCATTTTCCTGGCTCCCGCGCGCGCCGCCCAGAGCTGCCCGGCGTGTTTGGGGAGCCCGGGCCTGCGCCGGCAGGCAGCGCTTGCAGCAAGAGGCGGCGCCGGCAGCGCTCAGCCTTTGTGCAGGAGCTCGGTCGCTCCCCTGGCGCTGCTCTCCAGCAGATCGCAGCGCGAGCGGCGGCTTTGCAGGGTCTGCTGCCTCTTTCTTGCTGCCACGGGGTCCCTGTTTCTTCCTCCTTGTGGGAGGCAACAGTGTGAAATGGAGAATTCCCGAAATGCAGGGGGAAGGGAGGGAGGGAGGCCGGGGGGCCTCGCTGTGTTTGGATTGGCCTGGGAGTGTTTGGATCCAAGATCCTTGGCCGCGTTGCCATCTGCGGAGCCGGTGAATAGTTTTCTCTGGCTCAGCCCCTGTTCCTTCGTGTTGCATCATCTCTGGGAGAAAGGCCAGGCCCGGAGCCCTCGTACAAAGGCTTTCTGAAGCCTCATGAAGCTTGTTCTGTGTGCGACGCATCTCCCTCCTTCCTGTCCTCCTAGCCCCAGGATTCCTGAGGCCGCCGCGCTCCCAGAGCCCCTCAGTAAATGGGCGCTTTATCTCGGCAGCTTCCTGTACACCTGGCTGATGCAACGTCTGCCTTTGAAATCCCTGCTGGAATCTCCTCTGGAGCCGTTTTGTTTGCCCTCTCGGGGAGGGGCCAGGCAGGCAACCTTCATCACTTGGCGCCCTTAAATAGATGTATAAAAGATGGCCAGCCAGACCCGCCGAGTATTTAGCGGGATTACCGAGAAATCTTTTCCAATTTGGGGACGGGAGGCTGCAATCCACTCCTGGCAACTCGTTTGCGGGTAGCCTTGGGCTGGTCGCAGCTTCTGGGTGCCGCTCAGTGCCAGTAAATTCTGCTGATTCTAGTTCTATATTCAGCGACTTCCCGTGACTCCGTGGACTGTTTGGATTCTCATGGGAACTGTAATTCTCTCGGTTTGGCTGGGATCCTAGTTAGTGCCCTTTCTTGCACTGTTTCCCTCTGACCTTGCATGGGGTATAGGGTTTTCTCTGAAATCCCTTCAAAACACAACTCCAGATTTTAAAGGTTTGTGTGTGTGTGGTGGAGGGGTTGTCTGACAGCCGCCTTAATTTGAGCTCGCCCGCTCAGGAAAGTTTTAACAGTTACGCTGAAAATGCCCTTCCTGTGAGTGCTGCTGTATTCACAGGCAACCAAATCCAGAACAAAGAGAACCACTGCCCTGCTAGAATTAAGCTAGTGTATTTGCATTGATTTCATTGATTTTGTATCTTCTTATAACCATAGCTTTTTGCTGGGGTAGGCAGTCCGCTTAAATGTGTGACCTCTGTAAATGTGGGACTCTGGACAGTGTGTGGCCCACTTGGCAGTGGAACTTTCCCCTGTTGCCGTCCCTGGTTGTTTGCTCTGCCCCGTTGCAAAAACTGGTTGTTCCCGCTAGCAGAGGGTCTGAAAAGAGTTGTGTATTTTACCTGCTGCTCCTTGTCCTCGACTGCAGCGATGAGACATGGTGACATTTCCTTCCTGCCAGCTGTTAGGGCAAAGGGATGCGGGGCCAGCTGGGGCACTCGCATCCTCAGCTGCCCCAGCTGGTTTTGCTGGAGGTTTCGTGTCGAGCCCTTAATCTAAATTTTCTGGAACTCAGACGTTTGCCTGTTCTCCCTCACAATCCCAGGCACGCTGATCAGGAGCACATGTGGTGCAGAATATCTTTTCCCTCCTACTGTCCCAAATCAAATATTTGCAGAAGTGAAAGAGCAGATTGCTTTTTCTTCCCCCTCTTTTCCTTTCCGTTTACTGTGGTAATTTTTTGTACAATCATTTCTTGGCTTTCAGATGTGTGATTGTCATTTTTGTCGTGTATCATTGTAGATCTTGCAGGAAAGTCTAGAAACCAGTATTAGCAAAAATAAAAGTATTTCCTGGGGCCACCCATATTTCATTTTGAAAATAACCTTTTAAAACTTCAGTGCTTAGAGAATCTATCACCTTTTCCAATGACCTGTTATGCTGTGAGATACAGGGAATTAAGTACACACTGGTTTTGGTATAGAGGTGGGCCAAGAATTATCTTCCTCTGCCTCTTTATTTTATGAGATGGTTTGAATTTCTCTACTGCTGTCATTATTTATTAAGGATGGTTTGATGACCAACAATGACAAGGTGTTAGCATGCTGTGTAGGTGGCTATACTTTCAACAAACATTTTGCATGTTTGTGAAGTTTGCTTTAGGAGTTTCTCTTTTTATGGCCCTCTACTCTCCAATAGCCTTAGGTGGACTTTGATGCAGACTTCGCCATTGCCATGAGCCTTCTACATTTTGAGGTTGTTCTTCCCTTAAAACATCTTGATTGCTGGCTGCTCTCTTGAGTGAGTTGTGTGCTGGGCTGCACAAGGGGGTCTGCTGGTCAGGAATGGGGTTCTCTTGTCTGCCTGTCACCTCAGCCTGTTCACCCACCTCGGGATGGTTTGCTCACCACGGAGCCTGCTCCACTGTCATTAGCTTCCTCGTTCTCGTTTGGTACTCGTTCACTCAGGGAATTTACCCTCGTGTCCTTGACTCTTCACTCAGTTTTGAATCACTATGAGCTGAGCTCCCGAGTACAGTTTTGTAATGTAAAATAAAAGTTCTGAGAAAACTCAGGTGAACCCTAATAGGACTTTCCATCTCCTGAGGATACTGGACTGTAAAGACTGGTCGACTTGTGCTCTGAATTGTATTTCTGGAAGCTCAGGCTTATCTACCCTTTCTTTATATGCCATTGCATTTAGTTTTTCCTTCTGTTTCTTACCAAATACCTGAAATCCTTAATAATCCTCAAAGAAAAGCACATTCTGGTCCTTCTCCCAAACAAAAAGGTTTTACTTCTTGACTGCTGAAGCAGCAGCAAAGTTGTGAGGTTCCTGCTGCTTTCCTTAGTAAAATTCCCAGTGCTTGGCCAGTTGCTCATCATACCTGCTGATGCATTTCCTCATTTTTTTGGCTTGATGGTTTAGTTTAAGTAACACTAATGATTCCATTAAAACGATGGAAACCAGTGGTCGGAATGATTTAAAATCGGCTTACAGTATCTTAAATGTTGTTTATGTAGATTTAAAGTGTTTTTATTGTACAGTTATGTACTAAATATTATCTAAGTTGTTTTAATCTACCTGTACCTCGTTTTCAAACTTGGCTTACGTAGCCTTAACTATTTTATCACACTGACTTTATCCAACTGTGCGTATTTGTAGCCACCCATTGAGGGTAGTTCCAGTGATTCCATGAAATACTTGGAGGATAACTGGAATCATTAATTTGCTCTCACATCTTATAGGGAACTGCATTCCTGATACGTGTAGGTCCTTGCATATCACTAGCTGTTATAAATCCCTGTGTCCTGACAGCAGCGTCTCACCTTCTTCTGGATCAAGAGCTTGTACGGCACAGTGAGCAGGATCAGCAAGTGATTTGTGCTAAAATTGACCATATTGGCCAAGTCAACCTTTACTTATCAGTTCTCAGGCTTGGCTCGCTCTTATTTGACTACAGAGAAGCTTATGAGACACCTGAAAATAGTTTGGGAGGGATAAGAAGATGGTTTATGGTCTTGCTGACTTGTTGCGTCTTGACAAACTTAATTTTTAAATGATACCCTTGTTCTAAAAACTGGATGCTGCTTTATCATGGGTCTCCAGATATCAGAAAACAAGATAAACACTCAACAAAATGTATATATGTAAGCATTTCTTTTTGCATACGGTTACTTGTTTTTACAGGAGGAGGGAGTCCTAACGAACCCTTAAGATATCGGGTGAATTTTTAACCATTGCAGAATGCCATTGCACTCTGCCCATAAGTCGATTAGCATGGTGTGCATTAGCTATGTTAATTAGCTAATGTTGCCTATTATGTTGATCCTTTCTCCTGTAAACTAGGAGTTTTCCTGCACCCCTGTGAGATGGATGCATTTGTACATTGTCAGTGATTGACAATAGATAGAAATGATTTCGTGATAGAAATGATAATAGTATATACACTCATGTAAAGACTTTATTTTTCAAAATTGACAGTTATTCTTACAACTTAGTGAATCCAGCTTGTTTTTTTTTTTTAGCAAAGCTAGGCATTTACATTGGTAGATAGAGACAGTCTAAATACCTTCAGGAATCTATACATTTTAGAACAAGTTGGAGCCTTGTGAGTTAGGGATTTGTTGGTTCTGCGTATGCCTCTGTCTCAATGTCTTCATGGAACAGTGTGCCTGAAATTCTGGGAATTTACGGTGTGTTAGAGCTGATTGTTTTAAACTTCCAAAAATCCTTCACCTGATGCCATTTGCTCTAAATATTCTTACTCTCCTGTGAGCATCTGCACTCTGCATGAGATCTACAGGTGTACTAGAAAGAACAGGCAGTGCTTACTCCTTGGGATGGACTGCACTTTATATTTGTGTAATGCTGGCTGACATGATGTTTGAGAGGCAAAGTGTTTGTTTTTGGTATGAGAACTGAAGGTTGCAGGTTGCATATCCTGTAGATCTGCCCTGTTTAGAGCTTTCCAGGGGAAAAACACTAATGAATTGGATGAGGAAGCCTGCTGCAATTTTTCTGTTGCTCCACGTGCAAAGGGATTTGCTACTAATGCATGTGACAGCCTAAGTAAGAACCAGTCAAAATTTGCTGGCTCTGCCCCAGGCAAGGTTGACGGAGAGGATATCAACTCCGGCTTGGTGGCAGAGCTGCAATTTCCAATTTGCCACCAGGCCTGGCCCATGACAGCGCAAGCTGTGGGAGGGGAACGTGCTTTGAATTTCCCTTCTCTGGCAGCGGCTTGGGAGTTGAAAGATGTGTAGTTCGTGGAGCTATATATGGATCTTGTACTATATGTGACTCATAGGCTTGTTGCCAAGCCTGCAGAAGAAGATGGCAGTTACTGTTTAGACACTAGGAATCGCGGGTTGTCACAAGTCTTGAGTCCGTTTTGAGCCTGCTTTTGGGACCTGGGCTGTGGGTAAGGAGCTTTCAAAGGTTGTAAAGCAAGTGCTGGTTTGCCCTTTGCAAGCTGCATATAGGAGGTACGTGAGAAATAGTCCCCTCTCTGCGAGCAGAGGGTTTCCCCAGCCTTGTCCTGGTGGACACATTGAGCTTTTATATCATCAGAAGAGTGTTTTTCTAGGTTTGCCTCAATGTGTTATGTGCAGCTACTATTCCACCATCCACCATCAGCTCCAGTAATGAAGGAGATATCAAATGCATGGTACTTGAGTCTGCATCTATGGAGACCTTAAAATCCTCAGCTGAGCAAAGAAACAGGTCAATCTCTGTTCATCTACTTACCCTTCAGGTTGTGACCATGGAGCAGTACAAGGGGAGTGTTACTTCCCGCAAGAAGCTATAACATCACCTGACCATTTACCAAATGGTTTTGTAATCCATCCAGGCATCTGAAACTAGACAGCGATTGCAGTCTGTGCCTAGGATCTTTTTTGTCAGGTGGTGAGTTTTCCACAATTCTCGGATATTGTGTAGAGCTGGTCAAGAGCTGTTGGGGACCGCAGGTGAGGCCACAGGTGCTTATAACATAGGAAGGGAGGACTTCATCACCTACTGCTCTTCTTGAAACAGCTCTGGCAAGTTGTTTTATTCACTTGCCTGAGCGTCCCTCTTAACATGGATATTTAACAAACAAAATAGTAAAGTAAGCTTCCATCAGTAAGCTTGTATGCTGGTTTTATTCGTAATGTGGAAGGGAATTGAGGGAATACTACTAGTGTTGCATCTTAAGCACAGTTTTGAACATTAAGTTTGCTGTTATAGCATCCATTACCTAAACTTCGCATGGCCAGTTGAGATTTCTTAGTCTTTCTAGTTGACATGGGATTGTAGTCTGACGTAGGTAACGTTTAAAGATATGTATTCAGTTAAGACCACCATTTATAATGTTGGCTTCAAGGTGAGTCTTTTAGTTTTTGTGCTGAACTGAGTGAGAATCAAAGAATTAAAGTGATGGTAGTTGTGCAAGTGGTTGTTCATTTGAGCCGTTATGATGCCGTTGGGGGAAGGCTGGGTGTCTTTGTGCTGCTATGACTGACTTAGGAGACAGGAGTGCTGACATCAAGCAGGTGGAAAATATATACATTTTTAATACTGTATTTTCAATGGCAATAAAGTATTAGTTACATTTCAGGTCATGTAACTTCCTGTTCCATTTGATTTATAGAAAAAATGTAGCATGAGGAAGATAGGTTTGTATTACATTTTTGAATGCTAGGAAAACTTCTTTCAGTGGCTCTAATGCTGTTTTGTTTTGTTTTCTTTCTTTCCTTCCTTCCTCCTGCATGGCAGTATATTTTGGGAGAAGGAAGGAAGGAGTTTAAGGATTGGAGGGACACAGTTTTTAGCATCGTTCCTCTTGATATTTTCAATCCAATAAGAAATCTACTTTTGACCTGTACATAAAGTCAAATCAGCCAGTTCAGTGAGGGAATATTTTGATCTCGCCCGGGTATTTTCTGGGCATGCAAACGTTTTGGGTGTTTGTAGAGAAAGTTGTCTGAAGATCGCACTTGAATTAGCCCGAAGATGATGTAGCCTTGGATGGCACTTGTGAGATTTGTCACAGCAATTTATCATGAGCGTTACCTTGTCAGAGTTGAAAGTACAAATCAAGCAGCAGCAGCAAAGGTCAGAATTGGAGCGCCGGTGATGATTGAGCAAGTACTTCTGGGTCAACATAAAAGCGACTGAGCTAGCACGCCCCTTGTCTAACCTTTTGTAGTTCATGTTTCTTCAGCGTTCAGTTTTCCAGAAGTGAGACTGCACCAAAATGGGCTAATGTTTGTATTGTCTTGATGGAAAGTGGGTTTTTTTGTTGTTGGTTTTTTTTTCCTCATGAAAAATGGTTCTGAATTTGTCACTGCTATCCCAAGACTGACAAGAATATTCCTGTGAATATTAAATCCAGAAGCCACCCTGGAATTTTCAATTCTCCCATATCCCAGAGAGGCAGAAGATTGGAGTTTGTCCTGGTTGAGTCTCTGGTTGCTGGTCGGGGAGAGGGAAGAGATCAACGGGAAAAAAAAAAAAAACTCAGGGAAGAATTAAAAAGATAATTAAAAGGAGGGAAAAAGAAATCTGTGGATGATGCATATTTTCTTTTCTTGGTTTACACACATGCTTTTCAAGAGATCAGGGAAGGGCTCTCTGTAATGCCCCTGAGTGCTGCCTGCCTTTGCTGGGTGGGAGTCTCTGCTTAAGCTAACGCTCTTATCTAGCACTGAGGCTTAATCCAGCTGGAGCATCTTCCCTGTGAGGGATTGAAAAACACCGAGCGTTGAAGGGAGGGATCTTATTTGCTGCTCTGTCGCTGGGGTTAAGCCAAGTTCGCTGGTGAACTCTGTACCTTCCTTTCTGCTCGAATAAAAGCAGTATGCTTTATTTAGCTCCCTTTATACATAGATTCGCAGAAAGCATGTATCTGTAACAAGCACAGGAAAGGGTAAACAGGACATTGCTTGAAGTTGCTTTTCTTCAGAAAACTGCTCTGAAATGTCTCTGTTCTGCTGGGTTTGTGGAGTTGCTTGTGAGCCAGGTCTCTCTCCCCACCTTCCCAGCAAGACCATTGCTTTGAGACCGAATAGGGAATTGCTGCAGATGACTTGGAAATATTTACACAATGCTTCTGTGATCCTCAGTGTGCCTGTGATACATTAACAGAAAGATTTCTCTAAAGGAAAATATTTCCGTGTGATAAGGGAGGCCTGCCTTCTGGGACGGAAGGGAAATGGAGTAGTGCCTAGGGAATTTCAGCCTTGTGACTCCTCTCTGCTCCTGCACCCGCCCTTGCAAGTAAATCTCCTTGGATTTTTTATTTCCTTCTTATTTTGTATTAAGCAATCAGTGGACTATCATGTCCAAAGTAAGTTCCCGATGAGAAATTCCCAGGCCACAGCCGAGTTTGGCTCGTGGCCATCTCTAGCCCCGGAGTATTTGCTGGCTGCCTGGCAAAATCCTTGGGATGCCGGGGAGCATGTGACGGCGGGTTGTACCCGAGGGGCTGTGCTCCACAGGCCTCGCAGGACCGCCCTGCCCGCGGCCCGGGAAGGCTGCAGAAAGTCGCTCAAGGCTGCTGGGGTTTCAGTTAAGGTTTAACTTGCAGGGAACATGGGTGGTAGCGACGGCCTGTCTCCTAAATCATTGCCGTTTTGCCCAGTTTCAGAGCTCTGCTTGCTTCACTAGTGCTGTAAAGCGCGGCACTTCTCTATACTGTGGGAATGGGTTTCAGGCTCGTGGAAATCACAGCTCCAGGATTTGCCTCTCCCGGGGTTATTTATGTAACGAGGCCCGTGGGCGCTGCTCCGTATGCCTCCGTATCCAGCCCTGGGAGCCCGCGTCCCTCGGCGCTCCCCCGGCCGCCTTGGCCAGAGGCGGCGGGCGGCAGGAAAGGTGGAGCCTCCTCGGCGCGGGTATTCCTGGCGGCCCGGCCTGCGCCCCGTCATGCCGCCGTGAGTGACTCAGGGCCGTCTGCCCGCGCGCCAGGCCAATGGCGCCGCTCCGCGCGGCCGCCTATGGGCGCGCGCCCAGACGCCTGACGTGGCCCTGCCGCGGGGAGGGCTCCGGCGGGATTTCGGAAAAGTCGGGGCCCTCCGCGTCAGGGCCGGCCCCAGCCCTCCGGGCAGGCTTTGCGCTTCCCCCTTGGTGCCGGGTCTCGCGGAGCGAGGCACCGTGGGCAGCCGCGCCCTTCCCACTCCTCGTCCTCCCCAGAGGATGCGGCTGCTGCTCACGCTGGGAGCAGTTAGGAAGCGCTGGTGAAGGGCTGGGGCGGCGGGTGACAAGTGTCATGCCTGGGCCAAAGGAGCCGGGACGTTGCCTGTGTGGCAGCCGAGTTTGGCTGGGGGAGGAATGTCCTGATGGGCTTCATGGCCGTGGCGCCCTCCATGGCAGACCCGCACTGCAAGGAGCTGCCATCTCCCTCCTTCCTCCTCCCCAGAGAGGAACATGAAGTAAAAACGGTGCGGCATGGCACTGCCTGGAGATCTGTTTCTGTTCATCTTCTGCTTGACGCCGCCTTCGGGGTGTACCGAGGAGGCCTGGTGCTCTTACAAAGATGCAATGCTTTGTTTCTCCCCCGGTAGGTTTCCCCATGTCCGTGACGTGTTGGCCGAGGCTCTGCGGCTCCTCTCCGCCCTCGGAGCGGCCAGTCGCTGCCCTCTGGACTCCGTGATCCCCGACGGGCGTCATGAGCATTGCAATCCCTCTGGGAGTCACCACACCAGATACGTCCTACTCCGACATGGCTGCAGGATCGGAGTGAGTGCTGCCCCGAGGAGGAGGAGGAGGTGGGGAGGGTGTCCGAGTGCGGCTGCAGGGTCGGGGCACGCGCTTGTCCGCTCGGCAGAAAGGGTGCACTGGCCCGCGGGCTGTGCGGGATGGGTGCAGAGACCGGCGCTGAATGCCCAATAAATGCAGTGTGACGGAGATTGGTAAGTTGGAGACAGGAGACAGGCAAAAGGGGAATTCCAGAAATGTGAACGCTTAGCTCTGATTTATAGGAGCTAGACTAATCTGTCTGCATTGAGTGCAGACAGTTGTGCTTTTTCTGGACCCATGTTTGAAGCTGGCTAGAGACAAGGCAGCTCCTTTTCCAAAACACTTCTATGCAGGATCAGTGTGCTGAGCCTCACGTGCAGCAGCGCTTAGCTCAAACTCGGTGTCACGATTATCTGACTTCTGCACCAACCTGGAGCTTGGCTGCAGACGTATGTCAGCCTCTGCCCATATAGAGACCTTTACGTATGGTGCTCCTGCCCCTTGAGCAGGTTCCAAGAAGGGTGCCTTGCATGGTCCTTCAGGGTCCTTGTCATGGGCGCCCCTTGTACACGATTGTCACCACAGTGCTGAACCTTGCTGGGGGGGACCTTTACCATTTCTTTTTAAGAGACCTTATTAGGAGTCAGGTAATGTTTCAAATCCCAAAAATGTTACGTTGTCATCTTTAAACCCTTGTAAAATGGTGTCAGCCCAGGAGTGTGTTTTTGTTGGAGGCAAGGGCTGAAGTGATTTCTTTGTGCTTCTGCCTCCTGCTTTCCTGCATCCGTCTTTGAAGTATGGACTGCACCGTGTTTTTTAAAAAGCATGCTTGGGGAGGAGGGTTTCCCATATGAAAAATTTTAAGGTACCTCCTGTGCAACTCCCTGCATATTAGTTTGTTCAGCATAGGAGAAGGAACGCTAGTTTTGAGCCTGTAAGAGCAGTGGACTAGGGTGTGAATCGTTGCTTTTCCCTTTCATCTTGCCCTGATTCTACACAGTCGGACTCTCTGCAAGGCTTCCTAATGCTTCTTTCTGCTTGTCTTCCCATTGACCCCGTTCTAGGCATCCTTTTCCCTTTGTGGAGCTTCATTCTATCCTACAGTCTGTTATTTTTTGTGTGTCATTTTTGAGAGGAGTCAGTCCAATAAATCACTGCTGATCAGTGACTTATCTGGTCGTTTACTTTTCAAGGTTTAACATTCAATATTTCTTCTCATCATACTTAACCACCCCAGCACTCTAAAACTCCTGCAAGTTGAGTCTTTAAGCTGCTTCTGTCAGGAAAAAAGAGTGTTAAAAGGTTGTTTATGTTCAATGTGCTTTGCCTTCAGAGTTGAGCATGAGAGAGAGGAGACAGATGTATCTACACATATCAGTTGTTACATTTAAATATCAAAAAGACTGTCTATAAACCTTCCGAAAAGCTGTCTTTCTCCCTGGTTTTAAGAAATGCATCCTTTTTAAGACATATATAGGCCTAACTCAAGGCTAGGCTGGAGTACTTTCTAAAATGGCTTTTTGAGGATTTCTGAATTGGCCTATCTGTCCATTTTCTAAAAATTTGGAAAGCCAGGACTTTATTCCCTGGCTTTCCAGTGTTGCATTGTTGCTTCACTGCTGGACTATCCTTCATGAGTGTGTTCAAAGTTAAACCGTTCTCCACTTGTCCCCTGAAATCCTGCAAGTCTGATGCATGGTCTGGTATCCAAGTTCCTTGGCTGTCATAAGGCATTGATTTCAAAGAGGTTTATCAGTAAGGCAGTGGAAAGGTAAATGGGAAGCTAACTTGGCCTCTCTTTAGGCTGAGCTTTAACATCCTCCCTTGCATGCTGATGCATAGAGGAGCTGAAAAATGCTAGATGTGTTTTATGGTCTCTAAGGGTGCTCTGGAAGCTGCAGAATACCTTTGCCATGTTAACCCGACTCTGCACATTGGAAGATACTGAAGTTCTTTGCAGGCTTGCAGTCTTTTCTGTGCTGGTGAGGAAACATGGGCCCCCAGCGTTGTTGCCCCTGGACACTGTTGCACCAACAGTCTTGAAGTTTTATTGTTGGTACTTACAGCAACATTACTATTAGTCTGGCTCTACTGTTGTTAGGAACATGAGGTGACCTGGGCAGAGGAGAGACATGCAGCTTAGGCCATCTGGGCTCTTCCTTCTAACGTTGCTTCTGAAAATAAGATGAAACTGGGATGGATTTAACTCTGTACCAATCTAGAAATCCTGAAGGACTGTTGTGAAGATCTGGCAAGACTGGATTATGTGGCAAGCTCCATGCAATATCTTTGTTAAGAAATGCATCTTCTGGGAGGGATCGCCACCTGTATCTTCTTCTCTCAACAATGTACTTGACTTTCATTGAAAAGCAGCTGGATTTATGATGCCATCCGCCTAAATTCTGAGCTTTGGATGTGGGATTTCAGTAGATTAAAGACCTGCTGGTTTCTACAGTTCTTTATGGCATACATTCTTGGCCTTTCATGACCAAAGGGCAGATCCACCTTACCTCAAAGTAAGTCAGAGCCTTGGAAAGTTAGTGTGCTATAATAGGTCAGGTTCAGTGGCAGGGTGGGGCAAACTTCAGTGCAGCAGAGATTTCAAGAGCTGAAGAGGAAGTCCAAAGGGCGCAGAGGTTACTTTTCTTGGGTGGTGCCCAAACGCTACCCCACACATGACGGCTGGACATTAGTGCTCTGGAGCTCTGCTCTGTCACACCGGCAATGTAGGACCCCCCCCAAGAGTCCTGCAAGATCTCATCAGAGAAGCAGAAGGCCAAGGTAAAGTTCTCCATTCCTATGTTTTTCCTTCTTGTTCAGCTCCATGCTATAATTCTGATGAAGACTTCAGGTGTAGGACTTCGCTCCGTAATGCTCCCATGTTCTGATCTGGGCCCTACATCTGTATACGTAGAGGTTAGCTGACTTCCAGCTGCCTTAATAGAGCAGCTCTTAATAGAGCGTGTTTTTCTGCTACTGTTTTATCCGTAGCCTCACTACCATTCCCTGCACCGAATTGCAGCTGTCCCGTCTCTGAGTAGGGTTTCTGCAGACTTCTTATTATAGATATACCTTTCATTTTGGGCTGGTTTTATCCACCACCGTGTGGTGGAAGAGTGCATCGTACCTCATCGGCAACAAATCTAGTTGGTGCCTCGCACACTAGGTTGCCTGTAGAGATCCCAGAGCAAACCTGAGTTGTCTCTGGTCGCTACGTCCACGTCATGAGTTTCATTTGCTCTTTGTAACAGGAGTCTCCAATTCCTGTTCGTTGTTGTCAGCACAGCTGCAGGCTTTATCACAGGACGTTGGTCTTGGCTAACAATTAGCATCTGAGAGGGAGGGAAACAGGCACAGATGCAGGAAAGCTGCTTAGCTGCTTTCTGAAAAGAGCTGTTGTGGAAGTAACATGGCAGTAGGCTCAAGATTCTGTGCAGTAGGCTCAAGATTAAGCTGGCTGAATTCAGATGTGAATGCTAAATTATACTCAACTTCCTCATGAAGTTGAAACTGGGTTTGTTTCTCAGTTCTTACTCTTTTCTAACGTCTCAGATTGAGACCCAGTTGAATGCAAGAGCAGTTATCCAGGGTGGCCCTTCCTCAGTTGCTTGCCCACTGTTGAAAGCAGATTCATTCTGTCTGTCCAACTTCTGCACATATGACCCTGGTGAAGAGCGTAACACACTTTGATTTCATGAAGTTTGTTCATTTTGAGCTTGTATGTCGAATAGGAAGGAGCAGTGAAACATTGGCAATGGAAGATGATATATTGATGGGTTTTACTTCTGGCCCTTTCTGCAGCCCAGAGTCTGTGGAAGCTAGTCCAGCTGTCAGTGAGAAGAATGTGTACTCCAGCCACGGCTATGGGGCCACCCAGAAACACAGCTATCGCGGGCTGCCTTACGCAGTGAGTACTCTCTCTGCAGTGAATCAGCTCTTTATTGTTTGCTCTGCTCGTTTCCTTGTGCCATAGTTCCTTCCTCATTACACCTTAGGAGTTTTTATTGGCTTGCTTATTAGGGAATACATGTGGTTGAGTTGTGCCATACATGTTGTATCTTGTGTGTTTATTATTTGTGACCCCTTGTGTGCTCTATAGCAAGCTTTATCAGTGTTCTAGGGGATAGATTTTAACTGAATGAAGTACATGAATGAGGAATGAATATGTAACATTTTTCCTGATGGTATTTTTATGCCCCCGCTTGATTTATTGTGCACTGTTTATCCTAGTTTCAGCTGCATGGATTTTTCATTATTGGTAACTTTTAACTATGAGAAATGAGGGGAAAGTCAGGGAGAGTCAGAGCATGGTTTGAAACTATGGGATGGATGGCAGATCATCTGAGATGATTGGCATTTTAACAGTCAACGTTGACATTAGTCCAGTTGCTTTCCTAGGTTTTTCGATTTAATTCACTGATGCAGAGGAAAACCATCTACATGTCTCAGACTTGCTTTACCTTTGTGGTAGATTCAGGGATTCAGAGTATTGTTTAACAGTGGTTGCTTAATAATAACGTGGGAACTGTGGATTTGGGACTTCTGTTTCTAGGAATCTTATCTCCATGTTAAAAGTAGTACTGCAAATACTCATTTCAGGATCATAATTATGGAGCCCCTCCTCCTCCAACACCGCCTGCCTCTCCTCCTGTCCAGACCATTATACCTCGTGCAGAACTGAATGGCCTGCACTCACCCGATGAGGAGAACTCCGGGGACAGCGAGAGCTCCTCAGAAGGAGAATCAATTCCCACTTGGTGCCACTGCAGTGTCTCCCAAGATGGTTTCCTCCTCAAGTGTGAAAAGTGCAGGTCAGTTTTGGTGCAGTGCAGATCCAGACTGCCCCTTGTGTTGACTTCTGATGCAGAACTGTCACATTTGGGCTGTGGGATGGACTTCCTTTTGCTAACTGGAGCATTCTTTCCAGTGCTTTACCTAGTATTGACCCTCCTCCTTTGCGTTGTCAGCCTGACAAGTGTTGGTGGCACCAGGAGTGGAGATGAGGATGTTAAATCGATGTTCTTATCATCCTGGGCCCCACTGAGGGCACGCATCTTGTGACATCCTGTTGAATTTCAAGTGACTTTACTCCTACAAACCAGCTTCAATTGTGCATTCTCGTTTGGCAGAGGAATGAGCAGGGGGAAGGTGATCAGACTCCGCCGCCGGAAGCAGGACAACGTGTCAGGTGAGCCTGAAGTTGTAATTCTGCCAATGGTGATTGTCTTTTTGTAAGGCCTTGCTGTCTTTTGGCTGCTCTGATCATCCTGTCGTGATCGGTGCTCTCTAATGCTCTTTTCCTCTCAACCACTGGGATTTTCACTCTTCCTTCCCCCTCACCCCAATCATCTCTGAGAGAGAGCAGATTACCCTGTGAACAAAAAAGTGAAATATGTATCAGTGGCATTCAGTGAGAAACCAGAAATTTAGGAGACCAGGTCCCACTTCGGGAGGGAAACCCGAGGTAATGTGATTTTCTCAGGGAAGAGCTATGCAGAGCCATCAAGTCATCTTGATGAAAATGGACACAGGAGCGAGCAAGTCTCTGTGGGATAGAGAATGAAGTTGCTAATGAAACACTCCTCTCTGCAGGTGGGGACAGCAGTGCCACTGAGAGCTGGGATGAAGAACTTTCTCCCTCTACGGTGCTGTACACAGCCACGCAGCACACCCCTACAAGCATCACTCTGACTGTCAACCGTGTCCGCAGAAGCAAACCTAAGAAGAGGAAGAGAAGTACAGAAAAAACGCGCACTGCTCCAAAGGCCAAGAAAATCAAGGTATGTGAAATGAGGTGAGGTCGCCACAGTTCTGCTCAGAGGGTATATAGAGTACTGAGAATGGGGTTGCCCCAGAGGCCATTTTTGGTAATAGGCAAGAAGGCTTTGTCCTTCCAGGAACTGCTTTGTCTGAGGCCGCAATGTGACACTTCATTTTTGTGAACTGTTAGAGCTTATGGCTGTTAATTTACAAATACCTCTCTGGTACTCCACATTTAGTTTTTTCAGTGCTGTTCATTTATGCTTAAGGACTTTGACTCTCACTTATTTTTTCCCTTCTGCTGCATTAGGATATGGGGGAAATAGCTCTTGGCATCTGCCTGATTATGGCAAAGGAAAATCTTTGTAAAGAATGAAATATGAATGGAACAGGGCAGTTCTTAGTGGATTAAATGAAGGGTCTGGCAGCAGTGTTTCTTAGTGCTGTTATTCAATGAAGGAGCTTGTAGCTGTATGGAGAATTATACAGGTAGTGATGAACATCTGAGGATGAATTTACTATCTGATTGTAAGGGCTTGAGGACTGGAATGATTTTGGATTGCTTGTGGAGGAATGCAGTTTGGAACAGCTGGTTCTTTTCTATCACCTGCTAGCTTTACTGTGATTTTTCCTGAGGTTAAGCTTCCCTTGAAGTTCTTCCGGTAGGCACATGGATTTGTGTTGATTAAATAAAAGATTGGGGGCAGGAACTGTGTGGGTTCTTCAGTGTGTGTTGGGTTTTTGGTTCTTGGGTTGTGTGGTGTGTGGTTTCTTTTTTCTTTTTTTCTTTCTATGAACCAACTCTGCTCAGTTCTGGGCATTTCTTTTATCAAAGTGGGGTTAGTCGTATGAGTTTTGATGTTGATCTTGAGATTTTATAAAAAGCATGGCTTTCTCAAGCAGGCTTTCACAATTCAGAAATCCTGCCTGTCAAACTCTTGCAGCTTCCACTGCATCTGCATTGTGGAGCCTTCTTGTTCAAGTCTTTTGGTTCTCACTCAGGTCTCCCTATTTTTTTGCCATCTGTTGTTAAGAGTTAATCTGTTGGGGTAAGATCCAGTGGGGCTCTTAATTCTGAGTAAAGGTTATATAACACTTTCTTTTTTTTTCTCCTCTCTCTCCTGCATATTCTGGGGACAGGCCTTTCGAGAGGGCTCACGAAAGTCTCTGAGGATGAAGGTGAGTGTAACTGAAAAACCTCTGTGTTGTGTGGTGTGTTTTTGTTTTATATTCTGTAGGTTTTTTTTTCCTCTCTTGGCTTGGTGGGGAATCTCTAATTGTGGTACCTGCCTTAGAATAATCCCAGGCTTTACCATGTACCATTATTCAGAAGGATATCACAGGAATTGCCTCCTGAACCCTGCTTTAGCTTTGCATAGCTCATCAGTTTTGCAAGGCAGAGATCTTTGCATAGCTCATCAGTTTTGCAAGGCAGAGATCATCCCTGTTTCAAAAGATGAGACTGATTCTTGGTAGCTGGGAGTGGGGTATTTGGTCTGAGAATGCACAACTGTGCACAACTGGTTTTGATTGCTCTCTTATGGGGTCAGTTATTTGCATCAAAAATATGTAGAGCTTGGACATCTAAGCACAAATTCATTGCTGGAGTCCCCAACATTGCCTTGTCCCTCTCCACATTCTCTTACGAGGGGTGAGTTAAAGGATGTATTTATTTCTGACCTTTTACAGTATTGGTAGGTGTGGCTGCCAGAAAGACTGGTGCTTAATTTTAAGCTTAATTTTAAGCCTCCTCAAAAAGAGGGGCTAAATTTTGGAGCTAAATGTGTCCTAGAAACAAAAAACTTTCCTTAAAATTCAGACTATTCCATCTGGCCTCAGGATTGTAGCTCACTGGTTGCTAGCAGGTGGTTTGGTGGAAATGGGACATTCTGTGGTGTGTCTGTGTGCTCTTACCTCCATAGGAACTAAATGCTTTGAGAGGGTAAAGA
Source organism: Nothoprocta perdicaria (assembly GCF_003342845.1). Lineage (NCBI taxonomy): Eukaryota > Metazoa > Chordata > Aves > Tinamiformes > Tinamidae > Nothoprocta > Nothoprocta perdicaria. The sequence goes on along the minus strand of NW_020456198.1, from coordinate 6,149,362 downwards.
TACCTGAGAACTCCTATGCTTCTAATATATGTGATGAAAATGATTGTTCCTCAATTGTTGTTGTTGTCACTAACATGTACATGACACACATTTTTGTCTGTTGTGGAACCTGTGAAGTGTTGACCTCTGGAATAGCTTGTGTTAAATTTCTTGAATTACTTATCAAGTTATCAATGCTGCTTAAAATTATTTTTAACTGCTTTTTTCCTTTTTTATGAAATGTTTGTCAGATTGTCAGATTTTTACTCTCTCTTCTTTACACTGCTTAGGACTTTCAATTTTAACCTGCTCAATATTATCCTATGCTTGTGTCTTGTTCTGGCTGTGTTTTTTCATCTGCCCATTCTGTTTCCATGTACAACTGATATGCATTTGCCCAGAATTTTGTCAGGATCCGAGCTCCCGTATGTGTTTGAGTGTTAATCATACACAGAAGCAGTAGTCCAGTTAAAGATAAATGTAGTGAGTAAGTGCATGCGATAAGTGGTAGAGAGAGAAGACAAGACAGCAGTGTTGTGACTGTCCCATTCTGTACTCGATGGTGGGCACAGCTGCAATATTCAAACCAAAGAAAGATGCTTTATCGTGTGTTTAAAAAGTCTTTTTTTGTTTTCCTTCCGCCTCTCTTTATTCTTTTGTAGACAGTTAACTCTGCATTTTTATCAGCCATGTTCTTGTGCTTATTGTTAATATTTTCCTTTGATATCCTTGTTGAGTAGAAGGGAAATAAGAAGATGGTGAGGAATAGCAGATGGGGAAAAAATAGTAGTTAAGGGATGTAAGGAGAGGGCAACAATCAATCTTTAAAGACTGGGGAAGAAATTGCATCTTGGTTCCGCTTGTTTCTGTGCCTCCATCTGGGTATCTCTATGTAGGACAGTTCAGAGAGTTGTCTCCTGCTTTCATCTGTTATCTATTGTGACCCTAAATTGGGCAGTCTTTCTGTTCCCTTGTGTATTTTGGGAGAAGTCTCTGCCAAGATTCAGATACAATCTGGGTAGCACTTTGCTGGACATGAGTCTGCATTGTTGGACAAGTCTGCATGAGGTTTACTTGCCTTTTTGTGTTGTTCTCCTTAGTTTTTTTCAATCTGCTTAATCATGCTTCTAAAGAGATTTAAAAATAAGAACTTGTAATTTTCCTGTATTCAGCAGTGCCAAGCCCTAACTTGCAAGAGGTTTTCATCCTGCTCAGAGTTCTCCATAAGTATGATTACCACCCTTGTGCAATATTATAGAGAATGGAGGTTCTGAAAGTGGTGCCCTTGTAACTAATGCTTTCTTAGATTGCAAGAGAGAAGCATTTTCTCGAGCAGGTTCACACATTCAGAATGGTGTGGATAGATTTTCCCTGTTATGTGCCCTCCGTTCACCATTTGCTATTTGGTGCAGAATTCCCCTTCCGAAGCACACGCCTTGGATGAAAACACAGCTGAAGGGTGGGAGAATCGAATACGACTCTGGACAGATCAGTATGAAGAAGCCTTCACTAACCAGTACAGTGCTGATGTGCAGAACCTCTTGGAACGTCATCTGAACTCTAATAAAGAATACGTGGGCAAAACTGCTATGCTAGACACAATCAACAAGACAGAGCTGGCCTGCAATAATACTGTTATTGGGTCCCAGATGCAGGTAAGAACCTATATGACAGAAATTTGTCAAGTCCTCTGGCTCCTAGGCATAAGGTTTCGGTGAGCAAAAAGACTGTAGCTGGTCATGGTATCATTTCAAGTTCCAGAGACTGGTGAGGTTAGGTCTGATATGAGAAGAAAAGTAGAGGTACCAGTGCCATATGGTAAGGTTGCCTATATGTGTGCATTCAAAGAGAACTTGCACTCAGCCATATCAGTGTTGCTAAGCTGGGAGTGTTTTGAGTCTTTGTACTTTTCTGTGATACAATTCACAGGTATTTTACCATATATGCTTGTTTACTTATTTTTTATTTTACCATATGCCTTGGGGTAGAACCAGATCTATCACTTGCTGGAAATTGGAAATTTTCTACTGATTTTTTTTCCTCTTCTCTTTCTAGCTAATGTTGTATGCAAAGCTATTTTAAAGAAACCTTTTGACTTATTCCAGAGTTTTGCATGACTAAGTGGACTGGCAGTTTTCAACTATTCTAGGATGACAGTTGATTTTTATGGGAACTGTCTCAGTTCTTTCTCTTCTGAGATGTTCAGTGATTGGTATTTTGCCAGCTCTATGCTGGGCATGTAGACTAGGACAAGCTGGAAGAGAATATGTTTGTAGGGTGTTGTCAGTGGCCTCCCCTATTCTTCTCAGTTGATGTTTCATGTTCATGCCTTATTGAATAGAGAGCAACGTTCCCATTTATTTCAGCCTAGGCTTTTGGGGTTATTCCTTGAATGGAGATTAGTGAAACTGCCAAATGATGGACTCCAAAACATGCATGACACCTCTTTTGTAGAAAGGGAAGAGAGTCAGGAATGTAAATATGAGGTGAATGTTGGTGCTTGAGTCGTTCCTGTTTGTGTGAGTTGACTTGCTGCTGTCTGAAGGTCATGTGCTGCTGTCTGAAGGTCATGTGCTCCCTCTCGCTTTGTCTCTTGTGGACACAAAGCCCCAGGCAGAGCCCAGAGCCGGTCAGGGAGAATGCGGAAAGGGGACTTCAGATCCACTTCTCTTCCTCCATTCCCTCTGTTTATGGAATAAATCTTTGTTTATATCTGCCTTTAACACTTCTAGAGATCAAGTTTTACATGTTTTTTTGTGGCCTTCTGAGATAGGACAATCATGGGAAAACATGGGAGGGAGAAATTTTCTACCTCTCTGAAGATTTTCTGTTTTTTCCAAATCTAGATTGGAAACCTTCTATATCTTTAACGTGAGTTTTGGTACAAGCCCTGAAATAAATAAAAATCATGCTGTTTCCTTTCCTTGCCCTCACAGAGAAGAGCAGATCCTTATAGAAGACACTATACGTGAGATATCTATCATTTCCTGCATTGAGCAAATGTAATAGAGGCTTGGTGGCCTTGCAGAACCTCTTGGATATTGAGGAAATATCAGGTGGCTGCCACTTGTCAGCCCTTACGTCCTTGTTTTCTCTGCTCAGCAGATTGCCGTAGAGTTGAGAGGAGGATAGCCCGCAGAGATGTGGAATGACCTGCAGAGAGTATGTGGTTTTTCATCCTATGCTTTATAGTTTTCTTCCTTCTCTTACGTAAAGTGAGGAGGTTTTCCACTTGGCACCGGTCACCATTTGACTAGGTGTCATTACTGAGCCTGCAAGTGCTTTTTCTGGATGGTAAGAAACTGGTTGCTCTAAACCAGAGAAAAGTTGTTTTTGAAGAGTAGTGGTGTCAACGTAGAGATGGCCGCCACGCGTAGGGGATGGGTAACAGGGCTGCCCTGTTTGGCTGTGGAACCTCTGCAGGGGAGGAGAAAGGAATAAAAATAAAATGTTGGCTATGCCCTGCGTATTTTCACAACTGATTCAGCTTGGGCAGGCAGTGATGCAAGTACAGTCCCTGTATTCCTAAGGAGCAGGGAGGGACTCTTCCGCAAAACCATGGGAAGGGGAATGGTGGGTTTATGAAGCTTCATACAGGATATGGGATTCTCGTCACTGGAATGTTTGCATAAACCAATTCTCAACTGTCCTGATGGTACAAGGGGAGATTTGTGAAAACCTGAAGTTCTTTAATGCCATCAATAAAATCGGCTTAGTTCCGGCTCCCAGAGAAGCTTGGCCAACGCGAAGCCATGAAGTATTTTTCTGCCTGTTGTTACCAAACCAAATGCAGGGTCAGTAGCTGCCCTCTGTTGCCTCTGGTAATTGCTGACTTGAGCTCAACCCCCTGACTGACTTCACATTCTGAAGTGGAAAGCAAAAGTGCTTTTACAAAATAAAGCCAGTGAGTATTATGCAGGTATTGCTGTGCAAAAATATCAGAACAGCTTTGATGACGAGTCAGCAATCCCTAGTCCAGGATGTGAATAAAATCATTTGTTCATTTTGCACATGAAAGCAAGGCAGCTAATCCTCTTCATATTTCTAAACTCAGAGAACTAAAAACAAGCTGAGCCAGGATCTTATCAGAAATGCTATCAGATCATTCCTGTTCTACCAACCTCAGATAACTGTGAAGTTTTACAAATGCAGAGATTCCTTTATGGGCTTTCTTCACCTTCCACCCCCCCCCACCTTACCTCACTTGTGTTTCCAAAGTTGCTCTCTAGAGTTAGAGGAAAACTTAGAATAAACAGGGGAGGTGGAAGTCATTTCCCTTAGGTGGCTTGTCTGATTAGACCTCTGTTCATGGAGCTGGAGACATACAGTTTCTTGAGAATGATCACAAACACTGACATATAATAAAAGGTTAGTCCTCAACTAAAAGTGAGAATGAACCCTGTCAGATGTGCTCTGGAAGCTACCAAGGAAATAGGGCATGGTGGCAGAATAGTTTAGATTGGAAGGAACTGCTAGAGGTCATCTGGTCCAATCCCCTTTGCTTAGTTTAGATAAGGAACTGATGATAACAGGAAAGAAAAAAAAAAAAAAAAAAAAGATAGTGTAGAAACAAATAAAGTGCTCCTATAGAAATTAGGATAAGATTTCTGATTTCTCACACCTGTGCCACAGTTCTAATTTATGTTGTAACTTCAGCTGTTCCTTCTTATCTCTTCCTGTCAAACACGACATGCTAACAAATCTAGTTCAACCTGTTTATCCCCCGCTACTACAATTGGCTAATGTTTAATAATTTTAATATAATTTGGCCCGAGAAAACTGCTTCAGTCCTAGGCAATGTAAACTCATCCTAGAGATCACTCACGATAGGGTTAATGATCAGAAATCAGGGTTAGCGGTGTGGCTTCGTAGCCCAGAAATAATGTAGTTGTTTCGTGCCAGTTCGTTGGGCTTCTGTGGGCTTGGGCACAGCTCTGTGAGCTCCTGAGGTAGGAGATGAACGACTTTTGCAAGGCTGTTCAGTCTCTAATATGTACATTCCTGTTTTTTCCAATTGTCTGAAGACAACGCGGTATGAAAATGGTTGCTGCAAGTGTACCCTGTAGGCATGATGTAGCGTTGGATGCGTCTCCGAGAGGAGGTCTGGAATAGCACGACTATTACTCACGTCTGCATGGATTTCAAATGAATATTTTGATAAAGCTATTTTTAGCCTGGACCTGAGAGAGAAAAGTCAACAAATAGGTCTTACTTTACTGGCTGATCTAAGAACTGCAGTATGTCATTTTAAAACAATGAAAGTACTCCTCCTGCAGAAGAGGTTTGTGCAGAGCACACAAATAAATATTACAAAAGAGAGAAGTAAAGTCTGCAGTTCAAAACTTAGAACAGCCAGTATGGAGGCTTTCACTTGGCTTCCAGGATGGAGTGCTGCCCTAGGGCATTAGCTTTATTTTCAGGAGGGAGGTTAGAAAATCATTGTACTGTTGTCCAGACTGAGCCCCTCCTTAAGATATTTTTTATCTATCTGAGCAGACTGTGCAGTAGCTGTTTCTAAGCAGAGAAGAGTTCTATCAAGAAAAGGTGGATGCTTTCTCTTAACAAACCCTCGTATTTTCCTTCTAAGGTAGATAGGTGATTGTCGTTATTATTGAAGTAAAAATGCTTTGTCTAATTTCACTCTGGAAAAATATCAGAATCTGCCCCATAAGAATAACATGCTTAGGAGAGAATGGGCACCACTTTTATGGTAAGACAGTCAGCCATCATTATGTAATTTTGCAAATTTCCCTAGTTTTCACTTGCAGAGACATTCAATCTGTTAAAAACAAAGTACTTTTCCTACTTACGGGAAAAGTGTTTTCTCTACCTTTGTACCTCTAACCTTCCCTGCATTATTCTGTAAAGCATTTCTTCCTCGGATATCTGTCCTTAAAAATATGCTGAGGTTTCGTACTGTGAAGGCATGTTGATATGAAAATCCCTTGTGTTGGGTCTGTGAATTCGAACATGGCAAAGATTAAGCAAATTGTCAATAGTTACCTGAAAAAAAGGTATTTCTTCATGTTTATTTAAAAGAAAGGGAAATCCATGGCATTAGTTGAACAGGAAGACAGAAGATTGTGGATGGCATTAGATAGCCACGGCTGAAGTCTTTCATGTGTTGGGCAGAATTTTCCATCCTCTGTAGAAGGAGAAGCTTGTGTTTTTGCTCTGCATGCATGACAGTGAACGATTTAGAGGGAGCACTTCCTTGCTAGCAGCAACTGACAGGTCTGGTTATGCCTGCAAGCTGCAAGACTAAAATTCTTGGTCTGTTAGATTTGTGAGACTTACTGTTAAAGGAAGGGAATGCATATTACTTTGTTTTCTATAAATTTTATCAAGACAATTGCTGAAATGTTATAGAATAAGCAGTATATTCACCTGACCAGAATTTCCAGATGCTGTTACTAGATGAATTTTTATTCTTACATAGGAAAATGCTCTTCACAAAATAATGGCCTAGGCCTTTGGTCTAAGTTCTCATATTGTGCTCTGTTTTCTGTTACAGCTGCAGCTGGGAAGGGTGACTCGGGTTCAGAAGCACCGGAAGATCCTGAGGGCAGCAAGAGACTTGGCACTAGATACCCTTATAATTGAGTATCGAGGGAAGGTTATGTTACGACAGCAATTCGAGGTCAATGGGCATTTCTTCAAAAAGTAAGAGTACTATGAAGTGACTAGTATGAGAGCATCATGGCACAGAGAGGCTAGTGTCTCTGTAGAATAAAGCACACTGACAGGGCTGTTGTTGGCTGTGCCATCCGTAGAAATGTGAAATCCAATACACAACATCAGCTTGATGCTCTGTTTATGGACCGAAACCTTCTTAAATAGATATGTTGAACTATGATCATGGAAGTGCATAAGCCTTTGAACTGGTAATACTGATGGAAGCATTGTTTCCAGTAAAAGGAGGGGTTATAAAAGTTATAAATGCCATGAAGATGGGTATTTGGGGATTGAGATGTTTTGTTACTTCTCCAGGCCATACCCATTTGTGCTGTTCTACTCCAAGTTCAACGGCGTTGAAATGTGTGTTGATGCCCGCACCTTTGGTAACGATGCCAGGTTCATCAGGCGTTCCTGCACTCCAAATGCAGAGGTAAATTCCCACTTTATTGTCATCGTAATTATGGATAGATGTTTTACGTATGCTTAGTGTCTCACCTTTTCGTAAATATTAAACTTCAAATGCTGCAGATGAGGTATTCTCTGCATCTCTTACTCATTTAGTGGTTTATACTTGGAAAATGAGTTCAGAACAAGTTAGGAAATAGTATTTTTTTCTTGAGAAAGGAGACTTTAATTGCTTTCCTCTGGCTGCAGAATGGTAGCAGTTAGGATAAGCATGTGGTATAGGATAGAAGTAGAAAAGCATAGGATGAAAGAGACTGATGAGAGACCAGTGAAGCAGGCTTTTCTCTATGGACAATTTGATAGTTATTCATGTAGTAGATGAGAGCTATTTTGCAGAAGGATGCTCCCCCCTCACCTTGCAAATGAGAAGTGCAACCTGTGGAGATGTTAGTTTCTCTCTGCTTTTGTTTAACAAGGTTCGCCATGTGATTGCTGATGGGATGATCCACCTGTGCATCTATGCTGTTGCCACCATTGCCAAGGACACAGAGGTTACCATCGCCTTTGACTATGAGTACAACATCTGGTGAGTCCTTCACCTCGCCCAGGAGCTCTCCACTGCCCTCCTGGACTGGACATCTTCCTCCAGCCCTTTCCTCGCATTCTACATTTTGCTCCGTTTTCTACTGAATTGCATTTTCCGGCTATTCTGTCCAGTTCTGCTGGCATATTCTACAATAGAGGCCATAAGGTAGCCTGCTGTCCTTGCTTTGGCACGTGGTGAGATGTTTAGTAGGAGATGCATTGAATGTCTCTGTATAAGGGTTGAGAAATGAAGAGTGACACGAATTATGTTTGTGTTTTGGAGCAGCAACTATAAAGTGGACTGTGCGTGTCACAAGGGGAACCGGAATTGCCCTGTGCAGAAACGTAGCCCAAATGCTGCGGAACACCTACCTCCACCTGTTTTAGGCACGCTGCTTGGGGCAGAAACGCGGCGTCGAAAAGCCCGTCGAAAGGAGCTGGAAATGGAACAGCAGGGCATGGCACTGGAGGAGAACGGCAGTCAGCAAACAGAGGAGGTTCCAGAGGGGCCTGCAGCAGTCAGCGACAGTGAGGTAACGTCCTTGACACTTTGTCAAGTGGCTTTGTCATTCAGTGGTGTGGAAGCTGATTTATACGGCAGGGGTTTCTCCAGGGGAAAAAACTGCACGTGGGCCTTCCTAAAACTTTGGCATGGAGATTGATGTAAAAGCAGCTTCAGATTTTGTTTACTAAGTCTGGGCTTCTCTTTCAGGTGGCAGATAAGGAGGAGAAGCAAGAAGGGGAGAAAGAGGAGTCTGTAGATGAACAGGGAGCATTGGTCCACAACCGACGGGCAAGTACCTCTCTCAGTCTGGGTATCATCTCCCTTAGGATTTGCTTGATGTCATGACCCGCAGGTCCAGCTGGTTATTGCAGTTGTTCCAGCACAGGTTTCAATTCTTAATGGTCTCTTTTAAATTGTTAAAAGCAGGCAGTTCCCTTATCACAGGGCATTTGGTAGGGTACTGCAAATTAAAAGATCCAGGACACATCTGTGGCCTCGCTGAAAGGATTAACTCTTACTTTCAGGGCTATTCAGCAACCTTAAATATTCTGTTAACGAGATGTATAGGACTGGATTTGGAGAAAAGTACCTCTTTTCTGCTTCTGTGATGCCTTTCTTTTTTGCCAGCTCAGGGATTTATGGAGCCATAAGACGAATCAAAACTTGAAATAGATCCTGGTAAAAAATGACCTGTTTTGCTGGATGGGTTAGTTTTTGTTAACCTTTCTCTGTTCCCTATGTGGGTTCACTAAATGATTGTGCAAACATGTTGGCATGAAGGTGGCAAAAGTTGATTAGATGGGTGGCGAAAGTTGATTAGATGGGTGGACCACCAACAGCAAGGTACAAGTCTGTTGAAAGCATCCATGGAGCTATATTGTTTGTTAGGAAATCCCTTTGTGCTCCCAAACCATTGTCATTTTAAGCAATATTCTGGATAAAAATATTTCCAAGAGTATCCAAGTGCTCTTGGATCCTTGCTCGCACAATCCTTTCTCTGTCATCTTCTGTACTGGGTAGAATTAGATGGGTTTTTATTCCTCCAGTATTTTAGATGTTCTTTAAAATGCGATTAAATAATTCTTCTCTGTGTTTAACAAGAGGAGCTATAATCTCTTGTGCCTCCTGCAGCATCCAGGATTGCTCACTGGATTAGGATATTTTATGCATGTGAATGCAGGTGTTCTGAGCTCTGCTTAATGCGGAGAAGTTTCAAAGAGGGAAGAGGGGAGGGAGAAAGGGGGCAATGAATAAAAAGTGCTGCTTTTCTCTACCAGGCAGCTAATGTATCAGAGCTCAGAATCCCTGTCGTCTTCGTTCACCAAATACCTTAACCACCCATCTTCCTCTGATCAAAGACACTGGTCTTGCATGTGCAAGTTTTCTGAGTCAGGCTTCCAATAATGTGCAGTGTAGCAAGCTGCAAAGTTGAGGACCATCCATAGAGAACGTACAGTGGCCCTTTTATAATCTCAGCAGAAATATCCTTGGAGTATCACATGGATTATTTTTAGAAGGGGCAAGATGAAACAGTGGGTTTCTGGTGGAATTTCAGTAAAAGCAGTCCATCAGACAGGTCTTAAGAATGGAGGGAAGATTTCATTTTTAATGCAGGAAAGCTGTTCTCTTGCTGAGACAGTGTAATTCAAGAAATCTTTTCTCACAATAAGGTGTTAGGTTTCCTTGAACCCGTAAGCCCTGTTCCTGTACATGTTTCCCCAGTTAATCTCCTTTAATGAGATTGTTTTCTATACTTAGCACCACATAAATAGCTGTATTTATAGTTTTCCTCTTGTCTCAAAAAATTCTTTTTGGGTGTATTGAATATCTTTTGACTAGAAAATCGTAAAAGTCAGGCTGCTGTGATTGAATGCTGCTCTATGATTCGAGATACTTTCTCCTCTATGGCATTTCTCAGCATGCAGTTGCTTCTACCTTTTGAAATTCATTTGATTCAGCCTGTTTGTCAGTCACTGCTACATTGTTGTACAGGACCTTTTATATGCATAATGACCAATTATCTTGATACTAGCAGGTGATAAGATTTCCTGTCCTTTTTGTTTGCATAATAAATACCTTCTTTTTGCCTCCGTACTCTCTCATGTTGTTCTGTTTTTCTTATCCACTATGTAAGCTGCTTGGACAAGAGCTTTTATTTTTGGGCTGTGTGATCTCCTGACATCAGGAAAGGAATGAATCTGGATCATTTTAGTCAGTTTGCGTGGTGTGTTATACTTAATGCAAATTACTGATTCACTTAATTCTGTTGCCTTTGGCTTATGTTTACCTCTGATGCTTGGTCATTAGTGAATGGCTCCATTCGTTTCCAGATTGTCTCTTCACTCTATTCTTTGTCTTGTGTTTTAAGTCTTCAAAAATACGCATTTCCTTATGGCTGTTTTATGAATATAACTCAGTAGTATCTAAATACTCTTAAATAAGAACAAAGTCTAGTTCTTCTAGTTATTCTGTGAACGTGTAATTATGTTATTGCCATTCTGGGAAATTTGCCATCTTGAAAAATGCAAATATTGGGGTGGGGGGAGAGGGAAACCCTGCTTCTCTCTGTCCCATTTCTGGCTCTTGTGTCATTGCTATTTGGAAGTTTTGTCCAAACTGTGGTGTCAGATTTTCTCCCTCCTGTGTTGTGTCCTGTATCTGTCCTTGTATCCTCCTCTTTATTTGTATAATTTGCAGTACTGACTTAAATCTACTCTTATGTTTTCTAGTCCCGAGAAGATAGGAAGGTGGAAGCCATCATGCACATGTTTGAGAACTTGGAAAAGAGGAAGAGGAGACGAGAGCAGCCATCAGAGCGGAACAGCACTGATGCTGAACCCACCGTCACTGCTGAGGCTCCTGAGCTGGAGGAAGTAAAAACAGAGACTCCTGAAACTGAAGATGGAAGTTCAACGCCTAGTGTTGCTGCTCCAAATGTTTCTAACAGTAATACCAGTACTGGAGTAAACACACGACGGTCTTCACAAGTGGCGGTAAGATGAAGAAGGGACTGTACTACTGTAGTTTGCATCAAGCACATGTGCAGCTTATCCCATCATGGGATCATGCAGGTTGGGAAGGACCTCATGAGGTCTCTAGTCTGCCCTGCTGCAGGCAGGGTCAGCTCTAAGGTGAGACCTGACCAGCCAGGGCTTTGTCTATTGCTGTCCAAAGTATTTCCGAGAATGGAGACTGTACAGTCTCTCTGGGGAACCTTTTCCAATGCAGGACTGTCATCTTGATGAAAAAGTTTTCCCTTATCCAGTCTGAATGTCTTGTTGCAGTTTGTCATTGACTCTCGTCCTTCCGCCATGGACCTCTGTGAAGAGCTGGGCTGCATCTCCTCCAGCTCATCTTTTGGATACTGGAAGGACAGCTCATGCCCAGCTCCTTCAGCTAGCGAGACCCCTGTAGTCACCTGAGAGACTGGATCATCTCTTGTATACTATGATGGCTGCATGTGTAGAGTGATTGTGGAAATTTTGCTCCCATCCCTTTTTTTGTTTTTACTTTTTTCCTTTGCCAACAGGTATCTGAGCCCTACCATATACAGGGAACACATGCATCCAGAGTAGATTTTGCAGTGATGCCTGTCAGCTAAGATCAGGAGTGGGAGCAGTTACCTGCAGACAAGTGGCAAGTTTCATACTGCTGCTTTTTTAAGACCAAGGTTGTTCTGAATGTTCTGGGTGTCCATTTAACGTCGTAGCAGACTGGAGAAAATGTACCAGTCCTTTAGAAGGGTCCCAAACCCATTACAAATAAGGTCCAACCAGCTTATGAGGGACAGATAATGTCAGTAAATAAATCTCAGTCCTTGTTCTTGTACATAGAGGAAACGAAGACTCTTAGAGCTGCTTGGACTAATGACAGTTTATGTTGTAGGATGCTGTCCCAGAAAAAACAGTTACTAAGCCTGCTCCAGCAAAACCCTCCAGGCCCCGACCGAAAAGTCGCTTCTCTCGCTATCGGACCAGTTCAGCACAAAGACTGCGAAGGCAGAAACAAGCCAGTTCCCAGCAAGCTGAACTCGCCCAGGCCGTCCCAGAGGAAGGAAGCACTGCCACCTCGGTGACTGCAGCAGACGTCAGCAACGCAGAAGGTCCAGGAGAAGGCAAACAGTTGACTGGGTCTGACCCGACTGTTATCCTGGCTGCAGGATCTCAATCTAATCGGGCCACAGTAAAGTACCCCAAAACTAAAAAGGTAACTTTAACTAAAAAGGTAATCAAATGCTTAAGCTGGGGAGGAGAAAAGAGCTTTGATGTGACCTTCAGGGAAAAATCATCATTACACTTGCAGTGATGGGACTTTGCATTTATTGTATTGGCTTCTTCCTTGTGACTGAGACTTCTTCACCACAGAACTACATAGGACCAAGCTGTTCAGTACAGTACAAAGAGCAAAAAAAAATAGGCTAATCTGTACTACAAGTCTGCATAAGGCTTAATGATAGATCCAACGTGATGCTAAAGGTGCAGAAAGCAGGGTCTTGCTTTTTGGCCCTGCAGAGGTGGCCTAGGAAGTCGTAAATGATGCATCTTTGTCTTTTGGGGAGAAAATTGCTTCCGGTGTGAGGAGCCCTGCAAGAAAAGGGCTGGAGAGACTTGTGAATATAAGGAATTAGATGTTGGAAGTTGGACCGTGTGTGAGGCAGGAGCAACATTCTCAGATATTCATCAGATCATTCTCAGATGTTGAGGGCAGTGGGAGGCTTGGGAGATGGGCAGGAATGTTGGTGAGGAGAACAAGTGTTTCTTGTGTTTGTATGGGAGAGCAAGGCACATGTTAGGAGAGCAGATGTTCCTGTACACACTGAGCTAGGAAAAGCTCTTGATAGTAATGTGTAAGTGGTTGTTACAGCTTACTTGCACTTGAGGTAGCAGCCATTTAAATACTGGATGCTGCTGATCTGGGTAGGAGCATTAGCTTTGGAGTCTGAAAGAAAATCTGTGTTTTAGAACAGACTGGAAGCCTTGGAGGTCTGAAGGGAAGTAACTTTCAGATTACTGACTTGAATAACAGTGTGAAGATTTCTGGTGATGTTGGCAGTAAGGAAGAAGGCCAGGCACAGCTGAAGAAAAGATTAGCCAGGTTCTTGCGGACACCCTGAGCTTGAGATAGTACCCACTCATCTGTGAGGTGCTGAACAGTTTTTAGGAGGAATAAACAGGAAAAGACTCTATACAAGAGGATCAAATACATTTCTACTTCCAGTATCTTAAGAGCAAGGAGAAAAAGACTGTTAACTGCAGTGTAGAAACTAGGAGTAACTTGTAAGGGACAGGAGAAAACCAGCAGATGGTAGTGGATGCTTGGCCCATCCTGGGCGTAAATAAACTGGCCATTAATACCTTAGGCTTACGATTAGAAACTGGTTTAGAACAAGGCAATCAAGTTCAGGAAGAGCCTTCTAATAAGATTAATGGAAGCATAAAACAGAGTTGTATAACCTAGATACTATGCGTGCAAATGGTTGAGATTTGGGATTGATGCAGTAAGTTGTAACTGCATTTCTTCTTATTGAGGAGCAGAGAGCTCTTAGCCTGCAGCCTGACCTGAGTGTTGTTTCACCGTCAGCATTTGCACTCTATTGCCTTTCTTCCTTACAGGTGCTTGTTACATTGATGTTTTTGTTCTCTTCTTCAGTATCTTGTTACTGAATGGCTGAATGACAAGGCAGAAAAGCAGCAGGAGTGTCCCATTGAATGCCCTCTGCGCATTACTACAGACCCGACAGTGTTGGCAACAACTTTAAATATGTTGCCAGGTCTCATCCACTCCCCGCTAATTTGTACCACACCTAAACACTACATTCGTTTTGGTTCACCATTCAACCCTGAGAGACGTCGAAGGCCCTTTCTGTTGGATGGAATTTACAGCTCCTGTAAAAAGGTAGGTTTGTTCATGCTCACCTTCAGGGGCTTTGAATGTATGCTGTTGCTGACATCCTTATAAAGCTTCTGTATCATATTTTAAGCCTATTTCTGTATATTCCTACCAAGATGATGCTGTCTGATACATTGATGCAGTCAGTGTGGTGTGTTTTCAACTTTCTACTTTCACAATCAGAGGATGGTGGTAGGGCTGTGTTGCAAAACATCTCAAGAATACAGTGCCTCGATCATGGTCTTTGGAGAACATTTATTTTTTAGCAAAACTCTGGAGTTTGCCTGTTCACAAGAGCAAGCACAGAGCTCTGTGTTGGACTGCAGTATCCATGACAGCTATTGGGCTCTGCAGCAAGCCTGAACTGAGAGCCTAGCTGAGCATTTATTCCTCCGGAGATGATGTGTGGCCAGTAAATTTTAGCATTTACTTATCAACAGGGGAACAGCAGCTTAGTTTGATAAACCGAATTTTTTAGAATCCATCTTGCCTATCACCTGTCCGCTTTGCTCCAAGGTGCTTCCTGATTGCTGTATAATTACTTCAGAGCAATCTTAAGGAAATCTTTTCTGATGTCCTAGCGCCCCGTAAAGTCAGGTACCCCATCCTGGATTCTTTCCTTTCCTTCGAGGAGACTTTTTTCAGAGAGAAGTGAGAGCCCTTTCAGTTCTTATCTTCATCCAGCTTAGTGCCATGCAGTGACATGTGCCTGTGCAAAGGAGCGAAGGTCCCTGGAGTCTTTCCTTTATAGGTGCAGCTTTTGCTGGTTCATTTGTACTCATGAGACCAAAATCTTGTCTGTTTCCATGAGCATGGGCAATCTCTCCCACACATACACAAGCTGAGAATTGCAAGTCTCATAGCTCTTCTGAGTACTTGAGTGTCCTCAAACCTCAGGAAAGAGAGAAGCGTTCAGATCAGAACTGGCAGACTTCGTCAGCATTCCCTATTTGCTGCATGGCTATCCAAGAAGCTCCTAATTTGTTGAGAAGTGTTACCATGGACCAGTGACAAGGACTGCATGGGGACCAAGTCTCAAGCAATCACAGAAAAAGTCTTGAGATACCTAATCTGTTTCTGATTCATGTGTTTCCTGTAGTTGTTCAGCCCCTTGTTTAAGCTCTCTCTACATGTGGAGTTTATAACAATCTTAATCTGATTTGAGAAAGATTAAGTCTATTGTTATTATCCTTTATGCTATCGAATACAGCAATTATTCCTTTTCTTTTAGCAGTCTTTTTCTTTTTAAACAGTCTTTTACTTGAAAACTGTGTTCCCCGTCACCAACAACTTCCAACCCTTTTGTAGCTTTGCATATTTTTCTAATCCTGTGATGGTTTTCGTTGCAGCTTCTGTGGGTGACTTCCACCTGGTCCTCACTGAATTGAAGTTCAGTGTCCAAAACTGGCTATTATGTTGTGACTGGAGCACTTTGCTGAATAAAGCAGGAGGTTGCTGTGTTTCATAGCTTGTACCATTTTTTTTGTAAATGAGACTGTTTTGGTTTTTTTTTTCCAGTGAGTTGATCTAGATTAATGTTCTTACAAACATTGTACGTCATGAACCAAACATATAATTAGTTTTGGAACTTAGGCATGCCGCCTGTTGTATCATCTGAATAATAAAGTATTGAAAGATTCTGTGCTCAGAACACAAAAGTCGTTTAGTTTTATCCCTGCTTTCTGAAAGTAAATCAGTGACTGTTGTAATAAGGGGCTTCATCTGTTTTGCGGGGGTTGCCCAGCTTTCTCATGAAAATGAGTGCTTGCCAGCCTTCAGTGTTCTTATCACTGCTTCAGGGAGCCTGGATGGACTGGAGATGTCCTGCAGGAAAAGCAAGACTTTCATGTGTTTAGGGTGTTCTAGAAAATTGTCACAAGGAAGACTTTTTTTTTTTTCCCCATTAGCTGAAATCTAGAAATATTGCAGAGCTAGAGCTTGAGAGCTCTACTCTTTCAAGCTGTGATCTTTTCTCTCTTGTTTGCTTCTGACTACTGAGTCACAAAAGTTTGAGTTGTAAAGGCTGTTGTAATACATCACATTTCATATTTTCTTGGATTGCCAGCATGCTTCTTGTTAAAGGGCTCCGGCTGTGCCAAAAACCAACTCTGCTGATGTTCTCAGCTTGTATCCAAAGCATGCCAGTATATGAAACTTTGCAAGGAAAATGAACCGTGTAGCCTGTTCTTGTTAACCGTGCATTGTTCAGTGCCTTGGCTGAGGTATTTGAGGTGGCAGAGCTTCAGACTGGTTAATGCTCCTTGTTCTTTATCTGCTGGCAGCAGTGAAATGCAACTGAGACCTATTTGAACAGAGAAAAGGAGTCAGTGGCAGCTCTATAAGTAGTGAAGCGAAGCAGAACTCTGACTTGCCCTTCCTCCCCATGCTAAAGTTTTCAGCTGTAACAGTTTTATTATGAGGATTGTGGGCACTGAGCTTCTGATGTGCTTTCAGGTTAGTTTTGAGGAATTTTAAGATATATATATGTATCTCTAATAGGGTATATGTTGATGGTATGTAGAAGAACTATGACTTATTGAAAAGCGAAGTAATGGTTTTAAGCCTCTCCAGGAGGATAAAAGGCTGGCAAAGTAAGTCCCTCGGGTAAACTACTTGAATGCAAATTACTGTATTTATTATTCTTGCAGTTTTACTGTTGTTTTACTGAATGACCTGCATGCTTTTCATTAGATTACTTTTTTTTATATACATGTGTATATGTTATATATATATAAAAAGAAGCAAAGATTTCCTGCCTGCCTTCAAGGGTCAATTTATATCAAGATATAGGGCTTCTGCGCCCATTTTAGCCCCTGGTTTGCTGAGATTTTGATTCTTGATTAGTTGAATGAGGCACGAAACGTTCTTCTTGGTCCCTGTTCTCTGCAGCTGTGATTTTCATTGTAGCTGAAGAAATGGTTTCCCCATATTTTTCTGCTCTTGCTTAGCCCCTCAAAATTTGCTGTTCATGTTCTATCAGATTTCTTTTACCCTTTTTCTCAGTCTGGCAGAAAAGATGGTGTTAGAAGTACTGTGCTGTGGCTGAATTCACCTGTTGGGGCTGTTAGAGCAGAATCTACGTGTGACTAATGTGCTGAGGCAGGGAAACAGTGTTTTCATGGTGTTATGAGCAAGAAACAGGGCTTTCTGGAAAAAAAAACAGTTTTTTAAGACTGTTAATCACTTTCCTCCCTCACCCCTGTGAAACTTGCTGTGAACAGTTCTCAGCTGCCAGATGTCTCAACTTTATCTGTTAAGAATAAATATATTGGTCTTTATCCTTATGCTCTTGGTGAAGATTTACAATCCCTAGAATGCATCTCATCAAGAATGCACATCCAGACTCACTGCCGTGCAAAAGTGCAGGAGTAGGAGTACATCCTGCACAGTTACATGTGAAGTACTGGAGGGGTTGCACGTTTATGTAGTCTCCTTCTGTTTCAGCGCTGGATCAAACAAGCCCTGGAAGAGGGGATGACTCAGACCTCACCAGCTCCGCAAGAGAACAGAACCCAGTGTCTATACCAAAGTAACGAGAACAGCAGCTCTTCTAGCATCTGCAAGGATGACACAGGTAAGCAACAACAACTTAAAAAAATGATCGCTTTTTATAAAGTCAAACATTTAAAATATTTTTAAAAGGCATTTAAAATGCATCTGGAAAGCCATGAACACTACCCTATGCACTTAGCAAAGTCTTTAGACCAAAACTGAATAGCACCAATTTTCTGAGATTTGCTTAATACTGATGACAGACTAACTCTTAAAGACATCCTGGCACCTGAAGCCTGCATTGATTGGCAGCTTTGCGAAGACGAAGTTGGCAGAAGAAAGCTTTGTTCCATTTATGGAGCTGTTGGAGTTCTGGGAGAACTTTGCTGCTGAAAACATGGGGGAGTTTGAGGACTGCAACAGATTTGGTTGGAACAGGATTTGGCATCACAGGCAAATGGCTTTTGACCGAGCCCTGAAATGGGAAAGGAGAAGAGAGAGTTGGTAGCAGCTGGCTTGGAACAAGGAGGCAAACAGCTGGAGGCTTTCCAGGGTGAGAGTGTTCAGGGAAAGAGTAGCAGGGAGCAAAGGGCTCTTGCATCTCCTGCTCTACTTGCACTGAAAATTAATTTTGTTAGGCTTTCAGTGTGACCCTTTTTTCTGAGTAAGTGAAGAGAACACAGGACGAGGAAGTCTTCTAAAAGACAGCAGATAGACTTTGGAAGAGTGGAGGTTGGTGTGAGATCAGGAACAAGAAAATAACCACAGAGGATGAACCGATGAAGGGAGCAAGTGACCCACAACAAAGGTCCCGAGATAAATGAAGCAGCGTTAAACTGAGCTCTGTCAGACCATATGTAATGCAAATAACAGACAAGCTAGAAATTGAGCACTGGCATGGGCTGTGTTTGTCCCATTAGACCAATTTGCCATCAGCGATGCCCAGTAAGGACATCCTAGTTATTAAAGGAGAAGAGGCTCAGGATTTGTCTCTTTGGAGCAGGGACATTTCATGGTTGCTGCGTAAGGGATCTGCTGGAGCTGCAAGCCATCCAAAGCCAATATGGGGAGAAATACCCACTATATCAAAGAGTACCAGAATCAGCAATTCGGCAGCTGTAGTGAGAGGAGTGAGGATTAAACAGATCACCAAAGGAAGGCTGTCAAAAAAAAGATGAGTAGGCACATCCTGGAGTTTGAGTGCTTCAGATGGTAGTAGGAGAGAAGATAGCGAGGAGACATCCTGGTCAGGGCACAATGAGGGGGACAATGTGCAGGTTGGAGTGATGTTAAAATGAGTAGACTCTGCTTCTGCACAACATCTGCGGACATCGTATACTAATTATCTGGAAGATTTTTTGTGGCTTTTAGTCTGCTGTGAGTTTAAGTCAGCAAACTTGCTATATCTCAAAATACATGCTGGATGTTTTTCAGAAAAAAAAGGTCACCAGAAGCTTTGAATCACAAATAATTCACAATTACAGAGCAAGTTCAGGTACTACATGTACTATGAGTAGGCTTGAGAGAAAGGAGTTAATCCTTTGTGGGAATGAACATGTTTGGGCTGAATTGATATAGATTATAGAAAGCTACTGAATATAGTTAATGGAAACTGAGCTATCTGTGGTTCATTCGTGGTAGCAGTGGAGTGACATTTTCTCCTGACCCCTTGTCTCTAGTTTTATCCCATTCTGGCTCCCTTTCCCTAGCTTCCCCTGTTCTGTCCCATGCTTATTTTCTGCCAGTTGGAAATTTGCTCTTCCTTGTGTCACAGTGTTACTGATTATAACTGGTTTTATTTTTAATATCTAGATCTGTCTCAAGACTGATATAGAAGTACTAGAAAGAAACTAGTACTGTTTCTTTCCCAGGAGTCTGTCATAATCACCTTGGAGATTTGTGGGCTCCGTTTGGGAGCAGTGGAAGGAGATTGCCTCTGATTTGCAGTTAATAATGGTGCAACCTTATCCTCAGCGCAGTTTGTTTTTCAGACTTGCTGAGTCCCCTGAAGAAGTGGAAATCTCGCTACTTGATGGAGCAGAACGTGAAGAAGCTGCTGAGGCCTCTGTCTCCCGTCACCCCTCCGCCTCCCATCCCTTCGGTCCCCGACTCGGCGAGCCCGCAGCTGGCCACGCCGTGCTCGTCGCTGCCGGGCGAGGAGGAGAGTCGCAATGGCTACGGCATCATGTTCTCACCCATTCCTTCTCTGGCTGCTAGTCGCTGCAATACTCCACTACAGTTTGAGGTAAGTCCAGCAGGAGGCTGGGAGTGCCAGAAGGGAAAGACTGCTCCTCTTTCCTTAAAGAGCCTTCAGTAGCCCCAAGTATCTTAAAAGTCTTAGATCAGCTTCCAGTGCAGGCTTTTGCTTTCCTTTCTCTTGACAGTATATCAGGAAAATACCTTGTGCCCTTTGTTTCAGGATAGCTTCCTTTAGCAAAATCTGCAGAAGTGCTGAGCAGACTGTTGCAGGTGATTTCCCTTGCTCTAAACTCTATGGGAGGATTATCAGTATCCGTACAGCTGAGAGCTTCCACTTCCACTTTGTGTTGCTGCCCTGTTTGTGAACAGTGACCATGCCATTTGCAATTTAAATTTATTTTCTGATTCTGAACTTTTCATTTAAAAAAAAATAGAACTCTTCAGGCCAGCTGCTGCCAGACTGTGACATTTAAAGCAATTAAAAATCGTTTTGTGCAGTGACTGACTGCCCACATATTGGAGGCTGTTCTCCAGCAATCCCTCATCTGGTCTGCAGCAGTGCACACAGCTCTTTAAGCTTAAAAAAAAAAAAAAAAAACCACAAAGTGCTTTTGATTATTTCTGTGAGAACCCATTGCTGAAAGCTGTCTGAGAGAGAGATCTGTGGAGGTTAGTGAAGAAGATTGTGGAGCACAGAGGAGAAATGAAAAACTCATTCTGGCATGGAATTTGCTATAAAAATGATTCCTACCTGTTCTTCAGTAGAGGTGGCAGGTCAGGACAGTGTTGCAGTTGACCTCCACAGTTTAGTCATTGTATTTTGATGGAATGATGTGCTCTGGTAGATTGAGGGAGCCATTAGTTTGTTTGTTTGTTTTCTATGAGAGTAGTATCTATGAAAGTTCATTGAACTTAATTTAGGGATCTTAGATATCTTTGGGGCAAAACTAGGCTTTTCCATATCCTTTGACTAAATGCCATGCATTGATTTCTATATATTTTATGGTGCAAGCTCTATAATCTGATTATCTGGTGGCATCAGAAATATGAAGACAAAGATACCTCTTTTTTATCTCTGTGTGCCGTAGTTTAGATACCAAGTTATAGCATGAACACGGTAGCCTGGTCCTTTCCTTATGCTTCTGGGAAGCTCTAGAAGCCACTTAATGATAGAGCTGCCATCTAAACTGGGTCAAATTCCTGGGACAGTCTTTGCTTAGAATAAGTGTGGCTAACCTCTATGCTTGTTTTTTATTGTGCTTTTTGACTGTTTAAGTAGATGAATAGCAACATGTTTTCCTTTCCTCTAGAACGTGTCCTCCCCTGAGAGTTCCCCTGCGCATCGGCCTGAGTCCATGTCACCCGAGGTAGTTATCACCCCAGCTCCCTTGTGTTTGTGGCACGCGTGCGCGTGGGTCTGAGACGGTGGTGGGACAGGGGGGATGAGAGCGTGGAGGATCATGAAAAGTGGGGGGCTGCACAAGTTGCAATAAAATGAGGGGAACTTGCAGGGTTATCACAAGAGAGCAAAGAAGTCACAGTGACATTAACTGAAGGCTGGATTTATTGCTTATGAACCCCACTGGGAAACAAGCCACAGGAAGACCTAATATGTCTGGGCTACAGAGGTGAAAGCAAGAGGTCTGGGAAACCTGGAAACACCAGGATCAAGGTTGGCCCTAGCCTAGCAGATAAGCAGTGTGTGGTTATTTACTCTGTGGCAGCAAAACAGAAACTGGTGAAGAAAGAGGGAAAGTCTTCGCTGATAACTGGCTGGAAGCAGATACCTGACCTACTCTCTTTAGTATTTATTACCTGTTCACTTGCAGTCTTAACCCGTTGAGGAGATGCAAGAAAAGTACTTTTAGTTGCCAGATTATTTTAAAAATGAAGTACTACAGCCAGAGACTGTTTCACTGTGGAAAACAGTCACTCATCTCTGTTGCAGGAGGTTGCTCAGAGCTGTGTATCGGCCGAGGAAATGCACTCAGTAGCATCAGGGCAGATGTGGTGCCTGGTGCGGCTGTGCTTTTTCCCTGAGCATGGTTGTGCTGCAGAGAGGATGAAACCAAGTCGGCTCTGCTTATTGCCCAAGATCCTGGGTTATTACTGGGGTGAAGGAGACGATTATGCCTTTGTCCTGGAGGATCCTTGGCACCCAGAGCAGAGAAGTGTATATACCATTGTGTCAGTGCAAAGTGCAAACTGACAGAGCAAAGATGCTGCCGCTATGGTTTTGTTAGAGAATGTGAAATGTAGCAATGTAGTGTGAATTAAATGAATGTACCATTGTTAGAGATAGCTGAAGTTGACAATAAGTGAAAATAAATGGCTTTAAAGCCCTGGGCACTGTATTGTAGTTTGTAGTGGTTTTAGTAGGTTTTGGGGACAGTTGAGAACTTGGCTAATGAAACAACAATTGGATTGCAAATCTTGTCTGTTCTGTCCTCATAGTGAACCTCACTAGCACTAGGTGTTAACATTAACTTGGGGGTATATGGGGGCAGTTGAAGATGCCAGCTATTCTTCATTGACTGCCTGGGGATAGTGCTGAGTCTTGTCCTCCTCCTGCAGTAAGACTTCCAGAGGGGAAAGGGCATCTCATAGTGAAATGTTAAACTGGATTACTGCTTAGTCCTCAAACAGTCCCCTCTAGAAAGAATAAAACAGTGTAGGAAAGGGCCCAAGGGGTGATAAGAATGGAACTGGAGAGCTCTAAGTTAGCATTGTGTGAAGTGCTTTCTGACCAAAGGTTTTTTTCCCTACCCTTGCCTAACCCTTTGCCTAACTTCTCACCCTTTCCTATATCCTTGTTTCATTTTCTAGCTGTGCCTCCGAACAGACCTGGATTTGAAGGGTGGGTACCTGGATTCCAGTACAAGCACCTGCCCGGAACGGCCGTCACTGCTCAGCTTTGGATCTTCTGATCTGGCTCCACAACCCTCCATGAACTCTGCTTCAGAGATGAACTTGCCAGGGAAAAGTGGGGAAGCCCAGCTGCTGCTACGAAGCTCTGATCAGGCTTTTCGGACAGAGTTTAATTTAATGTATGCCTTCTCCCCCTTGAACGCTATGCCCCGGGTAGATGGGTTGTTGCGAGGGTCTGCTCCCTTGGGAGACAGGAAGCCAATGAATTCAGAAGCAGGAGGCTGCAGCTCTCCTGCCGAAGGATATTTCAGCAGGCACGAGTCAGGACTGCTTAAAGACTCGGCGCATGGATCCATGTCTCCCTGTGGCGAGAGGGCTTGCGAAGGAGTCCGATCTGCTCCCCAGAACCCACCACAAAGGAAGAAGGCAAGTATCCCTGCACAAGAACCTGAGTGAAACAGTCAATATCAGGAGGTAATGGGGAGAATGAAGAAAATCAGTGTACAGAATACCACCAAAATGTAATCTGGACAGGTAATCCCGGCATCTAGTATTCAGTTGGAGTGAAAGTAGCCCAAAACTGTTAAAAGGAGCATTTTTTAAGTGGTATTTTGATGTGAAAGGTGTCAGTCAGTGACTGCAATGAAGATACTAGTAGAGAAAGGAGAACATGTTGCAAACAACCTCCAGTAAGTAATTGCTAGCTGAGCTGAGACCCTCAGCAGTAATGAAGTATAATTTTTCTAATTGGTAGAAGGGTTATTTACCAGGAAGAAAAGGGTCCTTACTAGAAATTGGTGTTTCAAAAGAAAATGCAAGCTGTTCATTAGAAAAAGCTCATTAACAGGGAAATGCTGTAACACTGCAAGAAAAGCAGATGGACTTCTCTTACTTAAAATTTAGCTCTTTGAAACAAGAAACATTAAAATATTGTTTCATAGGAAACAAATATGTATTAGTTTCTCATAACAAGCCGGTGACCCTCCAGATATTAAAATGAAGTCAAAATGGCAAATCAGGAGTTGCTGTGTTTAGAACAGGGCACTGAAAGGACAAATAAGCATATGCTTGCAGAGATGTGTAGCAGTGCCTTTAGTGCTTTTTTTTTATTTATTCTTTCTTTTATCTTTTCTTTTTTTGTTTCTTTTCCCCCATGATCACTTCTATAAAGGTCCAGCTAGACAGGACATCTTCATCTTGTTCATTTCACTTCCATTTCTGCATGTTTTGGCCATTTTTTTGCGTGTGTTTTGGTTTGTGTTTTGTTTACCTTTTAACAATTATCTCAAAACTTTTATGTGTTGATGTGTGTGGAAATACTCTGTTCACTATTCTAGCTTTATAAAACTTGTTGAAACCTAGTGATAAATTCATCAGCAGAGCTGCCTTCCGTTGGCCTTTCAGTGCATTGAAACAGCACTAAGGGAAGGCTGAAATAGTAAGTGCTGTTTTACCAGGGCTTTGGTACTAGCCTGGCTGTGTCAGTACGGGGAAATACAGCTCTCTGAAGGGAGCAGTTTTGTAAAGAAGATTCTCTTTCTCCATTTTTGAGATAGACTGATACTGATTCTGTGATTGTGTAAAATCTAGCAAGGCGCGGAGAGAATGAGTGGTGAGGATATAGAGACTTGATGCTTAGGTCACACTCACTGAGAATTTTGATAATGAAGTAATGGGAAATTTTAGGATGATGGAGAAGGCAATTAATTGGGTATTTGTGCTGAAATATTGGTCATAGTGAGTAAAATGTGGGAAGCAGTTCCATTGATGAGTGGTCCAAGCTTGCACCGTTTAGTTGTCTTTCTACAGAGCCTGCAGATTCGGGAAGATACTGATCTCCATGTGCTTAGTTTTCTCTGCAAGCACAGAGAAATAGACTTCAAAAACAATGTCGGGGGGCAGTTTACTCTTACTTCCCAGGTCCTTCCCCACGCTTTCCATGACTTAGGGCTGTGTTTTTCTCCCAGGTCTCTCTGCTAGAATATCGCAAGCGGAAACAAGAAGCCAAGGAAGGAGGCGATTCGGTGCGCTGTGCAGGGACTCCTACCCGACAGGGCAGCAGCAGTTCTGTGACCGACGCAGATGGCAACAGCCTGTCGGGCTCCACAGGACGAGCCCCGTCCTCCCCACAAAGTGGCTTCTCCCCTTCTCATTCGTCCCTGCCTCACGTCGAGGAGATCAGCCCACCAGACTCGAGGGGGGCTAGTTCCTCAACATCGCTCTGCAAAGCCCAGGAGAACATCAGCAGTAGGTGGTGAGTGTTATCCCTCCGAGCAAGCCTGAGATGTCTCCACAGAGACAGACAAACTCCCGAGGGGCTGTTTCCCTAACAATGTGTGCAGTTGGATGGATTGCGTTGGGTCTCTGCAGTGTTCTGCTTGGTAATTGCTTAAGCAACCACAAAGGATAGCAGCAGCAGCCCTTTCAGCCTGCCCTTTAGTTTTTAGCTAAGATGCAGGGAAATCTGTCTTGAAAAATCAAGTTTGAAAAGAAAAAGAAAAATTAGGAAAAAAACGAAAAATTTAGGAAAAATTAACTCTTGAAAAGTTAAGCAGTTGTGTCTGTCTTTGTTCAGTTTCTTTTCAAGCACACAGATTTGGTGATCTTGTTTTAACCTTTAAAACCTGTTTAACCTGGTTCTCTTTAAATTTAATCTTGATCTTTTTGCTGCCAAACTGACTGTTTGGGTGTGTGTGGTACTAAGCCTGGCTTCTGTTCAGAAAGAAAGCCAGCAAAGCCCTCTGTAACTTTGCATGCAAGAATGAGGGCCAGTGTCAGAAACAACTCTGGCTTCCCTGGTGTCCTACACAGGTAGCTCTGAGGAGCAGTTAGAGAGCAGTCAGTGGTTTGATAAACAGAGGAATCGTGTTTATTGTGGTGCTGTGAGGAGCTTGGTGAGGGTAAATGCTTGTCTTGAAAAACTTTAAAATTCTTAATTTTGTGTCCAAAAAACTAAGAACGTCAGCAGTGAAGTAAGATATATCATGTTGTCTGTAGGCAGCGACAGTTACGACAGTTACTGATGCAGTCAGCTGATAATTAGTGATTTATTTTATACAAGTGTGATATCTCCTTCCCTTCTCCTGTGCCGCTTCCTTTTGCCTGCAAGTGGAAGAATGAAAAATGTAGTTGAATGAAGAAGTGCATTGAGATGAGGGGTCAGTAAGGTAACCTTCCTCCACTATGATCATTTCTTTACTCTAAGCTTTATCTGCTGCTCCGTGGCAGAGGATGTGGCTCCAATTTCACAGACAATTTCAAGAATAAGTATTACTGTGTGCGACTAAAGACCCTGTTGTCACGGGACACTGAATATAAAAGATGAAATCATAACGATCCATGTTGAAATGGGATCATTTTACTGCCATTTTAATTCCTGTTCTGTGTTTTAATAGGTGAGGCTAGCAAATATAAATTCCCCTTCCACTTTTAAAAATATTTTAGAAAGTGCATATTAGTGAGGTAAAACTGTAAGCCAGTTTCATCTTTAACTCTGAGTGCTTTTGTTTCTGATAAATTTCCATTCACTGTAGCATAATACTAGGGAGAGAAGAAAACAGTGCGAAGTAAAATTACATGCCTTAATTTTTACAGTTCCCGGATTTTTGCTGATTTCTACAATATCTCCCAATAGCTTTCATTTAAAAAAAGTAAGTTTCTGTGTCTCTTTCAGTTGCCAAGATACAGCCATCACAATGTAGCCAGATGTGCTGCTGCCCAGTAAACCCAGCCTTGCAGAAAACTGTCTCCAGCAAAACAATAGCAGCAACGAAGGTGTGAATTCACCCCCTCACCCTCTTCACCTCGATGAGGTGGCAACTCTGGCCCTTCTCCCTTCTGCAGCAGAGAAGGGTGAACTTCAATGTCTGGGCTGTAAGACAAAACAAAAAGCAAGCAGAATTCTAATGTAAAGAAGAGTTTTTCAAATATATTTTTAAAAAGAAAAATGGAATGTGTAAAGTTTCAAGGCACACAAACACCTTTTATACCCATATAGTATGCGGTGCATTTAACACTGCAATATTTAAATTACCAACGTTCTAGGGCATGGATTTATTGGTGTCTAGGATAAGACTTTGGGGACCTCAGTTCATGGTGCTGCTGCTTTACAGATTAAAACACATACTTAGAGACTCAGGTAGTCCAGTGAATGGTAAGTTGAATATTGGTGGAAGGGTCTGAGGGTTGTTTGTGGCTCTGGTTTTCTCCTGCAGATTGGCTTTAGGAAAGCCACTTGCTCTCTGCTTTTTTACCCTCAGATCAGGCACTTTTGATATATATTTGAACAGCATCTAGCACCAGACTTGAGTGGAGACTTTCTCAAAATGTGGAGGGTAAAGTAGCATTAATAGGCAAAATGGCCAAAATACCCCTGTGCTAGGAATCTTGCCCTATCTAGCTGTTCTGTCTTGACCCTGTGTTATCACAGGGTACAATTTTGCTGTTTTTTAGTTCAAACAAAAGGCATCTGTGCAAAATAACTGCATCTGATTTTAAAACACCACGAGGGTTTTCAAAATGCTGTTGAAGCTTGAAACAATTTTCTGGGAGAAAGTGTCCTGTAATCAGGCAGTCTGCTGAGCTGGATGTTTATAAAGGGTTTCTGATGAGAGGAAAAAAAGGTTATTTTTTTGAGGGCAGTACCCTCATGGTAGCCAGTGACTAACAGTCTAAAATCCCCCAAGAGGATATCTACACTGCAAAAGTAGTTGTAAAATTGGATTCCTTATCTGTGGAGAGAGCTTATCTGATCCCTCCCTCCTCTGGCAGGGGTTTGCATTTACCTTCCTCCCAGCGTTTTCAAGGAGAAACCTTTGGGATTTTAAAGACAAGCCTGCCGTGTGATTGTACAATCACACAGTCCCCTTGTGCGTTGGTCACCTTGCTCCCGGCTGCACGACAACAGTCCTCAGCTGTTCCTGTCTGGTTGCTGTTGCTGCAGGATGGTCCCGACGTCGGTGGAGAGGCTCCGGGAGAGCCGAGGAATGCTGGAGAAGGTGCTGCGAAGCGGCGCAAAGGTGGCGCAGAGACGGGAAGCCTCCCCGACAGCCGACAGTGCTGCTGAGAGAGATGCAGGTAAGAACACGAGCCTTTGAGCACCCATTTCACGGGAAATCACTGCCTCTGGTAGTTCTCTCTGTAAGCTTGTCTGTGAAGCTGGTTGTTAGTTCAACCTTAAAGCCATCTGTGCTTTATAAAAGCCTTCTGCAAACCACACTTTGTCTGGATTCAAATATACTTCCTGAGCCCATTTCCCTCTGCTCTTAAACCTAGAAAGCCTCTGAGTTTCAGTGTCACCTGCATCTTGACTCTGCGGGTAACAGGTTTTTTGACCTTGGAAAATTGTGTTCACTATCACTGCCTCAGTTGCCCCTATGTATTAGAGATGAAGATGTTACCATTTAATAACTATGAAGTTATCAGAATATGTGGACATACTACCCCAAAATGCAGGTGCAGGTTTTAGACAGTGGAAGGAACTATTTTAAATTCCTAAGACTTTTTCCGAGTCTTTCTTCACCTCTATATTTGAAGTTTCCTGGTTCCTTGAGATATATGCCAGTTACATAAAATCCATCTTTTTTTTTTTTTTTTTGAGGTGAATTCAGTTCTGCTTAGATATTTCTTTCTTCCCCCTCTGAGCTAAGGGGTATCATTACTGAATATCGTGCAGGATCAGTGAGTGTTTGTGCCTTGAGCAGAAATGATTTTCCCCTCTATCAACTCAGTCAGACTTTTCCCCCAGTTCAAGGAAGGTGCATCTAGAACATTTCCTGCAAAGTGGCCTCTACTGCAGGGTTTTGCTATTTTTGTACACTGAGGAGTATCTTTGTTAATGTCCTCTGTATTTTTGAGGGGGAGGATCCTCTGTTTTATCAGAAATGTCACTGGGAGCCTTTGGAAATAAGCCCGTGGGAGCCAGTCAAAATAACTTTCTTGGTGGCTGTTGACTAGAAGGGCAGACACATTCAGATTATTGCAACAGGTCTTTTGCATTCCATATGCCTTATGGATCTGGCTTTTCAGCCTCACCTGAGACCTGGAGTGGAGTTAGGCTGCACCTAAGTCAATTCATTCTTCTTTATTACATAAACCTCTCTTCTTCTCCAGGTAGTGAAAACTTAATGCTCTGCATGATAGGTTTTTTTTTCCATCTCTTTTGTTTGAGACATTTTGACTCCCCCAAGCAGCCTGACAAGTATCAGGGAGATAAAGAAGAGGTTGAATCCCTGCCATTCTTGGTGTCACATGCAGCAGCTGGGACTATACATGCATGTACTTGCTGCCCTAGTAGAAGATAATATAAAGGAAGAAAACCTGTGTAGGTTGTTTATGGGGCATGTATGGATAATGTGAAGCTTGTGTGCAGGTCACACTTCTGGGAAATGCAGTTGCTGTAAGTTACAGTTGTCACTTAATACATACTTTAGTTGGACACAGGCCTGTGCCAAGAAAAGCAGCAGGTCCTGCTCCCTCCTTGTGGCCTGTCTTGTGCAGATATTAGGAAATGGGGGAGGGAAGATGTGTCTGTCTCATGATCGTGAAGGTTAGAATGTGTTCACCTTTTGGAACGCAGGGTTTTTAGCTAGTC
Organism: Nothoprocta perdicaria; assembly: GCF_003342845.1. NCBI lineage: Eukaryota > Metazoa > Chordata > Aves > Tinamiformes > Tinamidae > Nothoprocta > Nothoprocta perdicaria. The sequence goes on along the minus strand of NW_020456198.1, from coordinate 6,120,170 downwards.
TTCATCTTGTCGATAATTTTTCTTTGAGCACAAACTGCCAGTAGTGTGTACATTGATGTGCCTGACATTTTAAGAAACAAAAAATGGCAATAGGGAGATCCTAGAAATCTCATCTTGCTGTATTATTTATGATCATCTTCTGCACTGACATTATTGAAGTGCAGTCCCTGATGATGAAAATCTTTGTGTGGTTTGGTCTCTTTGGACTCACTGTGGAATGCATATAAAGGTGGGGCTGTCGGAGCAGAGTGGCTTTGGTAGGAAGTGACAGATCACACAAATTTGCAGAAGGCTGAGTGAAGCCGGGGCAGGAAAACCTCTGCAGTGCACTGTTAGGCAAGTCACCCGCAGCAAACAGCTACCCGATGCATGCGGTGTCATTTCAGGGGCACAGGGAACCTGCCAGGTGCTTTGTACTCTGGTCTCCGAAGGTCTTGTGTCCTGAGGAAGAAGCTTGCTGACTCTCAACAGCAGACAGGCCAACTTTCCAAATTTCCAATTGGCCAGGCCAGCATCCATGATACGGCATAGAGAGAACAACTACTGCAAAGCCGTGGGTGCTGCGGGCATCGCTCGTGCCAGTGCCTCTGCTGCAGAGCCCGAGAGGGGAAGGGGGCCCGTCCGGCTGAAATACAGGGCAGCTGGAGCCAGCACGTTCTGTTTCATGGTTTTAAGACATCTGCCTCAGTTTGATGCTAGCACCAACACTGTTTCACCCAGGTGCTCCAAAAGCTGCTGCTGAGAATCCCTGGGATGTCACAGCTCTGCCGTGTCAGGCTGCAGCGCTGTAGTCCTGATGTGAAGTTTAGTCATTGCTTAAGCCCTGTGATTGCAATAGCAACAACTGAAAACACGCTGGGGCAAAGTGACTTTGTTCCTTACAGTGAGTGTTTCTTGCCTACCCCTAACTCCAAGTTCTTTAATTTGTTGGTACAAAAAGATCATCTGCCCTCTGAGATCTGGTCTTGGGCTGCTTCACTCGACAGGACACACTCAGGTACTTGTGAGAAAGGACATGCTGAATTAACTTCTTTTTGAGCCCCCAGCGCTGCTTTGCACTCCATGGACGTGTAAGTCAGGCTGTCTAGGATCAGAGTTAAGCAGCCACCATCCTATCCCTGCACACTTCCTTGTGGGAGACCACTGGAATGTGTGTCACTAGTTGGCTGTGCAGGGAAATAGCTGACCCAGGGCGGCCGTAGCCAGTTTGCTGCAACTGCCAGGTGCTCCAGTGTATCGTATCTAGAGAACCTGCTGTGGATACCACTTTCCTGCTTTAGCAAAAGTAATCTGTCCAAAGACCCAAGAGATGAGTAGAGGAAATCACCACCCTGTGCAGTCTCCTGCTCCCCAGCTCTTCCAGCTTCCAGCCCCTCCTGTCCTTTTCCATAGCCTTTCTGATGGGAGCTTGCTGTGGGAGCAGGAGGGGTTTCACTGCCTCCTCTGGAAGCTCTGCAGATACCCCTGGCAGGCAGAGGAACGTCCTGCACGGCAGGGCCCTGTCTGGTCTGCTGGCAGCTCCTGCCACTGCCCTTGGCACCAGCCTCGCTAGACAAGTCTGGAACTTCTATCAGACAGAGAAGGCGGCCCAGAGCCATCCAGTCTCCGCCACCGAGTTAGGCTGTGATGCTACCTGCCCGTTTGTGTCTACCTACGAGGTACCAGCAGTGACCCTGCATATGTTTCCTGTGAAAACATATGGTGGGCAGTCATGTTTAGTCATTGCTTATTTCCTCGTAGATCCCCAAGGAAGAGGAGCTGGCTGAGAACAGAAAGCTTAGAAGGCAGCGTTGGGTTGTTGCTTTTGCAAAGGCAAAGAAGGAGGCTAACCAAGTAGAGATCGTGGAATTTAAGAAGGCAGATTATTAAAATCTTGAACTGGTAGGTAGAATTCCATGTGGGGTGCAAAAAAAAAGCTAAGGAAAACAAATGTTCAGGAGAACTAATAGCTCCACATGGAAATTATGTTAAGAACATGTACATTGAGACTGACTGGGTAGAGGGAAATCTCCATTGCTAGAGGCTATTAAACAAAATTGCAGAGTTTTCGTGTATGTTTTAGGTATAAACATTCTCCCTTCTTGTACTCTATTCTGTTTTATCCTTTTCTGTGAACTTAATCTTTCTTCTCAAAAGATTATTTCCATAAAGATTAAATTAACACCAATCTCCAGATTTTTTTTTCAGGGAATGTAAGCCTAAACTGAGGTTGCGATTGGGAGACTGTAATGCATCTTTTAAAGGACTTCTTCAGTTGTGGACAGATATTCAACATCAAGGGCCAATACTGTGCTAATTCTTATAATTTCCTATTGCTTGAGGAATTTGACTGGTAGGCTCCTTGTATGGGCCTGTTTGTAGCCCTGATAGTTCTAAGCTGTCTAGATGGCCCGTGCCAACCAGTGATGGTTCCACAGAAGAACCTGGATGTCAGCAGGTGCCTGAGCATCACTGATCTCCTCTTAATGAGCTCAGGGGTTGCGCACACAGGCAGAGGGCTGGTTGAGAGACAGACTGCTGTTCCACATGGGAAATGGTTCTGCCTTGGTCAAGACCTTGTTGCCAGAACACACTGATGCATTTAGATCAGTCAGAGTCTGCCATTGGCCTGTAGCACTCAGGAACTTTGCCTTTGCTTTGTGTCAGTGGCATTAAGACTGTACAGCCTGTCTGTCAAACCAACCTGCTGTTCATGAGACCTCCAATTTACTCCTTGGAGACCACTGGCAGCCTTAGCCTTTCTCTTTCCCATTGGAAGGTCTTGCCATGCGCATAATCTCAGGTTGCAGATGAACTGGTCTGGAGTTTTCTGCAAAGACATGTTCTTAATGAGACTGTGAGGCTGGGCTCAAAAGTTTCGGCTGAGTTTAGTTGACTGACCTATCCCGACTTCTTCCCAAGCCTTCCTGGATTCAGAGAGGAAAGCTTCTTTCCTTGCTTTGTTTCAAAGTGTTATTTTGTTGCCTGATCAACTTATATTTGCAGTTGAATCCAAGTCATCCAGAAGGAACCCCTGCATCAAAGAAAGGCCAGCTTTGCTTTCCTCAGCCATAACTGCAGCCATTGAGTATTCCCATGACCGAGAATCACAGAGTCCTTAGGAATTGCCTTGTGCCTTGGAGAGCCAAGGGGGCAAAAGGCAGGTGTGGTGGCCCCGTGCAGAGCCATTAGGCCCCGTGCAGAGCCATTAGGACAGGCTGATGTTGTTGCAGGGAGCTTTGCACTGAGCCTGAGTGGAGATGGAGCAAGGCAAGTAGCTGAGCCTCACTCGTACCACTGGTTTCTGCACACTGAGGTTTTCCAGCTGCCTTCATAGGGTTCTTGGCCCTCCAAAAGGGCAGCGATGGGGGAAGCAGCTCTTGCCTGCACTGTGTGCACAACAAGACAACTGCAGAGTGCGCAGGTGTCACCTGTGACCTCAGTCCAGGAGGTGAACTTTAACATCTTCACTGTGCTGTGCGTTGCAGACACAGCAGAAGGAGACACTCCAGACGCCCTCAGAGGACCAGCAGTCTACAGTCCTTCTAGATACAGCTACCAGGTATTTTTTTCCTTGCACATTCTGAAATAAAACTTTAAACAACTTTAGGGGGAAATGGGGTTTGTTGGAGTTCTCTCTGGTCTTGCTACACTAAGTAACTGCGTGGTGAGGAGGTGGACAATGAGGAAGCTGGTCTGGGCTTAACGTGCCTTTTCTTTTTCCTACTGATTTGTGCAGCTCTTGCAGTCTGACAGTCCCCAGGCAGAATCACAGACCCTTCTCCAGCAAAGCTCTTCCCCCTACAGAGGACACCTCACCCCGTCTCCTGGGTACAGCTATCGAGCACAGAGGACAGGACACAGCCTCTCTCACGGCTCCTCAGAAACATCCCTCTCCTCCACGTCCTACTCCAGCCCTGCCCACTCGCTCTCCACAGACTCTGCCCTCTTTGCAGGGAGCCTGGGCTACTACAGCAGCCAGCAGCACTCGGGCAGTGCCAGCAGCAGCCTCCTCAAGAAGAGCTGCCCGGCCGCTGCCAGCCCAGCCCAGCAAACGCCTGCGGACTCCGTCTCCTCCGAGGCTGCTTCCCAGCCCTGCACGGGAGCCTCGGGCTCCGCCGCTGCTCCCCAGGGCGCTCGGGCGCTGCAGTCAGACTTGCGGACGATGGCTCTGCCGAGCTCGGGGCAGGCTGCTCCCTACCAGGGCTCGCGGGGGGCCGTCATCTCCAGTGCACAACACTACCAGCACCGCGGCGCGAGCGGCGTCCACCAGTACAGGCTCCAGCAGCTTCAAGGCTCGGGCGTAAAGACTCAGACAGGACTTTCCTAGGGCTGCCTGGGCTCGCGGAGGACAAAACTGCCCGTAGCTCCTTCTAGTGACCCCTGGAAGCGGCTCCCGGGCCGGCGCTGGGAGCCCGCGCCCGACGCCGCCCGCGGTGCCGGGGCTGAGGCCTGAGGCGCGCGGTGGGGTTTGTGAGCAGCGTTGGCCTCTGGCCTCGCAGGAGAAAGCAGATTTCTCCGAGGCAGAGACTGTAGCAAAGCTGTTCCCTGGCGCGTGGGTACATTGCAAAAAAAAGCAAGTGGTTCAAGTGCAATGACTGTGGTGCAGCCTCTGTCTCTGGTCCGTGCCCACGGCCATAGTCACTCATGCAGTACGGACATCTTTTTAATATGAAAGCAGTTTAAAGAAAACATTGGGGAAGTTTTAACTCCAATCCCAAAGCTCTCTTTGTAGGTCAGGTTCTCGGTGCGTTCTGGGGAGGGCTTTAATCCGTTACGATCATTCCAGTCCCAAGCAGACGAGCGCGCGCGGCCGCCGCAACCGCCGTGCTCGGGGCCGTGCCCGGGACACCGGAGCCTCCGCACACGGGAAGGGGCCCGGGGAGCCGGAGCGGGCGGCCGGAGCGCCGGGATGGGGCCGGCCGGGCGCCGCGGAGGGACGCGGGAGCAGCGGGGCACGGGCTGCGGTGCCGCGGCGGGGAGCCCTTCCCGCCCGCGGGGCGCGCGCTGCTCAATTCCATACGATTGCCAGCTTCTTTCTCACTTGTTTACTGTAATATCGGGCGTGTTTTTATTTATCTAATTTTATATTCAGTTATAACCATAGTAGGTTAGCTAATATACGACAGGTGTCATCCCTGGTGCTGCAGTGGAACTTCTCCTTTCTCTTGGATAACATAATGCTGTGAGTCTGTCTCCCCTGTCTTTCAGATGCACAGTCTTCTTCCTTTTTTTTTAGGACTGTTACAGGTTTCTCTAATTCACAATTGAAATCAGGTGTTTGTTCAACCTGGGGGAGACTTTTAAAATATTGAAACAAAGAGTAACTTCCTCACCCTGTCTGGCTGTGAGCGTGTTGGGACGGGACTTGTCACCCGCAGCCGGGTGTCTGTATACTGTATAAAAGAGGTGTAAACTCCGCTCCGCTGCGCCCCGGCCGCGCGGCCTCCCCAGCCCGCCCCGAGCAGCGCGGGGCAGGCGGGCGCTGCCCCCGGGGGGCTCCGGGGGGCTCCGGGCTGCCGGGGGGCCCCGCAAAGCTCTTGGAAAGGGGGGGGCCGCAGCTTCTTACTCTAGTGGAGTTTTTACACCGTGCTGTAACATTTGAACTTTCACAAGAGATGTAATAATTTTGATAATAAAAATACTTAACTTGAAAACCAGAATTTGGGAAAGTCTCTGTTTTCTTACTGCTTCCAATGCCGTGGCTGGGGCAGGTGCCGCAGTTTCCCCCGTTTCCAGGCTGTTTCCTGGATGTGGGGGCAGCGCTTTTGACCGGCCCACGTGTGGTTTTCCGGGCGCTCGTGCTGCTGCTTGTGGCTTCAGTGCTGCCTGGTTTCCCTCGGAGGGCCCTGCTGGACCCAGACCTAGAGCCCGGGAGCGCCCGTGGCGCCGGGGCCGGCGGCCCATGGGTGCTGCTGCCATCTGGGCGCTGCAGCCCACACTGAGGCAGCGCCCTGCAAGGAGCCCTGCTCCCAGCGCTGCAGCCTCGTCCCCCGTGGGCCAGGGTTCCCCTGCAATCCCAAGGGAGTCCCCGGGCACGTCTGGATCCGCGGTCCCAGCCGGGTGGTGCCGCCGCAGCCGTGGGCTTCCCGGAATGGCCTGTCCTGGGCAGAGCTGCTGTCTCCCCGAGGAAGCCGCCAGGGCCGCCGCACAGCCCAGCTGCACCGCGTGCCTGTCCCAGCGGGGAGAGCAGCCCGTCCCTGGGGCGGCGGCGGACACGGGGCTGCTGCTCCAGCGGGACACAGGGCTCCTTCCCCAGGGTTTTACCCAGCCTGAGGTGAGAGTTTTCCCCGTTCCCTATGGGGCATTTCCCCTGTGCCAGCCTGGCTGTTCCTCTTGTCCCATCCCGTTGTTGGCCAGAAGAGGCCGGCTCCATCCCTGCCCCATCCCAGCGCCGGCCTCAGCCGCCCCTCCCGGCTCGCGGTCCGCCTGTTTGCGGCCAGCCCCCACACCCCGCGCGGCCGCCCCGAGTCGCAGCCACAGCCCCGGCTCCGAGCTCATCTGGTTCGAATTATATTTTTCAATAAGGTTTTGTGAAACACTGTATCAAACTTTGTACTAAAATACAGATATATTACAGCTACTGTATTCCTTTCTCCACTGATTTTGTTCCGGTGCGGTTTGTTTTCCAATGGGATCGGTAACGGCGGCGGGGCCAGGCCCGCGGGGCCGCTCCGGGCGCAGCGGGGCCGGGATAATGGGCGCCAGCCCCATGGCAGGTGTGTGGGAGCCCCCGGAGCCGGGCGGTCCCGGGCCGCCTTTGGGGCCGGCTCCGTCTCCCCGCGCCGTCCCGCCGGGCGCAGCGGCTGCGCGGGCTGGGTCACGGCTCCTGCGTAGCCCTTCATCGCCTTTCCCAGCGGCGGCTCCTCGTCCCACTCGGCTCCGTGGGCCTTATTGCAGCGCCCGGTGCGGCCGGCAGAGCCGCGGCCCCGCGCGCTGGAGGC
>NW_020456198.1:6104730-6112757 GCF_003342845.1 Nothoprocta perdicaria | reverse complement strand
ACGGCGGGTGGGACGGGGCCGGGGCGCCACTGCCGCCGGGCGCGGGACGAGGGTCCTGCCGCAGCCGCTCGGCCCTATATCCGCTGTGGGGAGAGCGCGCGGGTCGGGGCCAGCCCGGCGGCACTGTGGGGCCGGGACCCCCGCCCAGCCACAGGCACGGCTGTCCCGGCCCCAGCGCCCCCAGCCCCACAGCTCCTATTGCCCCAGCCCCACTGCCCCAGTCCCACTGCCCCCAGCACTCCCACTGACCCCATCCCATTGCCCCTGCTGCCTCCAGCCCCATTGCCCCAGCCCCCCTGCTCCCTGCCCCACTGCTCCCACTGCCCCAGCCCCACTGCCCTGATCCCACTGCTTCAATCCCACTGCTCCCACTGCCCCTAGTCCCTCTGCCCCAGCCCCATTGCCCCAATCCCATTGCCCCAATCCCACTGCCCCCGCAGCCCCCAGCCCCACCGCCCCACAGCCCGCAGCCCCTCTGCACACTCAGCCATGGGGGCAGTCGGCGCCGCTCCGCACTCACCGCAGTGCCCACAAAATCTGCAAAACAAGGGGGCGCGTTAGGGAAGGGGCAGCCGCCCGCGGCGCCCCGCGGTGCCCGGCCCCGCGCCGCCCTCACCCTTGCTCTCTGTCTTGAGCTCCTCGTGCAGCAGGTCGTTCTGCCGGTTGCCGAGGACGAAGGCCAGGAAGGAGAGGATGAGGGCGTTGAGGATGCCGATGATGGCCAGGATGTAGGCCCAGCGCACGGAGCAGTCGCCCAGGGAGTACTTGCCCGTCTTCTCGCCGCACATGTCGCGGATGGTCTCGGCGTCCCAGCCGTCGGGGAAGATCATGCAGCCCAGCACCAGGCAGAGAGCTGCGGGGAGCGGGGTCAGGGCCGCCGGCAACACCCGGCCCGCCGTGAGCCCGGGGCGGCGGGGCCCTGCGCTCCAGCCTCGGCCTTTCCACGGGCGCCCGGCCCCGGGAAACGCGGGATTAACGGGGATGCAACCCGCCCTGGCCGCTGAGGTGAAGGGAGCAGGGGGTTCTCAGCGCAGGGACACTGCGGAGGCCCCGGCTGCGGAGCGGCAGGTCTGGGACACGTGAAGGTGCCGCCCCCAGGGGCTCGCGGGCAGGGCAGGAGCCAGAGCGCACGAGGGACAGAGTGACGCCGAGTGTCGGGGTGCCCTCCCGGAGCCGCGGGGCCCTGCGAGCCCCTGCGGTCCCCAGGGCCCCGCGCAGAGCAGCCCCCTCGCAGCGGCAGCCCCGACGCGCCGTGATCTGCTCCGCACCGCGCTCTGCTCCGCTGCACGTGCCACGAGACACCCGGTGCCACGAGACACCCGGTGCCACGACCACCACGGTGCCACGACCATTGCAGTGCCACAACCACGGCGCTGACAAAGCCACCGCGGTGCCACAGCCACGGCGCTGCCAGGAGCTGCCGCGTGTCCCCAGCCGCCCCGTGTCCCGGCTGCGCGTCCCCTCGCAGAGCCTGGCGGCCACGCGCGACACCGAGGCAGCCGCGCGAGTGGCCCCGCGTCCCCGCGCGTCCCCGCGTGTCCCCACGTGTCCCGCCGTGTCCCTGCTCATCCCCGCGCGTCCCCGGGCGCTCCCGAGCGCAGCCGCCCCCCTGCCCTTCCCAGGAGCTCCCGGCGGCCGCCGGCTGCTCCAGGGTCGCTCAGGCGCTTGCGTCTGCGTGAAAACCTCTGCTTTTTATATAGAGCTTTTATTTTAAACTGCCTATTTCTAGACCCTGCAACTGTGGAAACGGAGAAGCAGGACTCCTACAAGATCAGCTATAAAAAAAAAAGAGGGAAAAAATAACCGGGCTCCTGCCTATTTTATTTCCTGTGCTCCCAAGGCCTGACGAGGGACCCTGCGGCACCAAGAGCCACCCGGGCTGCTGCTCCCCGCCGCGGCTCCTGCAGGCCTGGCCCGTGATTCCCACTCCTTGGAATTCCCGGTTGGGCTTTGGAGGCCCCTCAGCTCCTGCCTGGGCCGCGGCCGCCTGCATCCCGGTGCTTACTCTGCCGGATTCCCTGGCGCTGCCTCGTCAGGCTGCTCAGGAACGAACCGGGCGTCTCCAGGGCTCCTGGCGCCCGGCAGAGCGAAGGAATCGAAGGGAATTCAGCGCCATGATGCAGGCTGCCACACCGGAGCCAGGTCTCCGCACCGGGAGAGGAGGAGGCTCCTCCCGAGAGGCTCCCACCCCTGGCAGAGGCTGCCGGAGCATCCGGGTCATCCCGGCGCTGCAGCAGGCCGGCACGGCTGGGCCTGCAGGATTTAGCTCGGGCTCACCCGGGATCACCCAACCTGCCGCCGAGCGCCGGAGCGAGGGGAAAACCGGGAGCAGACACCGGGAAAGCCGGAGCCGCTCCGCAGGGAAAAGCCTGGTACGGCCGGGCACCAAGAGCCGCTCCAGGGAGAGGCAGAGGGGCTGGGGCAGCGCGGGCAGGACGGAGCCGCCAAATCCCGCGGGAAGGAGGGAGAGAGCCCCGCGCGCCGGGGAGCCCGCGCTCAGCTCGACACCAGCGGGCCCCGAAACGGGGCACCCGCAGCAGAGGAGCCCGCGCCCTCCTCATCCTCATCAGCCTCCTCACCCTCCTCCTCCTCATCCTTATCTTCCTCATCCTGCTCACCCTCATTCTCCTCCTCCTCCTCCTCCTCCCGGTCCTCGCTGCGGCTCGCGGCCGGTCCCTGCTCAGGGAACAGGACACGTGTGGCCCCTGCCGCGTCACCCCTGCCCGTGTCCGCCTCACGGCCGGCGGCCCCGGGCCCTGCCGGGGTCCCGCTCATTCCTGCTTGTTCCCGGCCCGGCCGCTCTCCTGGCAGCTCTGCGGCGCTTCCCGCCGTTCCCGGGCACCGTGACCCTGCTACCTGCCATCTGTTTAAGGGCTCCTGTCGCTGCCGGCCCCATTCGCTCCCGCAAGAGGAGACGTGTCTCCAGAGCCGGGGCTGGAGCCTTGGAAAGGTCAAGGGAAAGAGCGGCCTGAGCCGCCCTCGCTGCGCCGGGCGGGAACAGGCCCCGCTTCCCTAGGGAACGGGGAGGGAAGGGCACCTCTTAAAACCAGAAATCCCACAAAAAGGAAAGGAAAGGCAAGGCAGGAGCTGCCCTTCCCACAGAAGGGAGCTGCCCTGCAGCGCCTGGCTCCCCCGGCTGCCTCCGTGCCCGAGCCTCCGGAGGCTCCCCGCGGAGCACGAGGCTCCGCACGGGCCGGGAGCGGCGGCTGCCGGACGCAGGCGGCTCCGCGGCGGGAGCGCGGCCCGTCCCCGCGGGCACGGCGCCCGGCCGCGCCGGCCAAGCTCCGGCTCTTCCTGGCCCTGCTGCCAGGCGGGCTGGCGACCAAGGCACACGCGGCAGCGGCCGAGGAGGGTGAGGGGAAATCCCCCAGAAACTTCTTTTTGGGGGATAAAACCTTGATAATTCAGCACATGCAGATGTTTGGCAGGGTGTCTTCTTGCCGCGCTGCTGGAGGCCGGCACGTTGGCGCTAACTCTTCCTTGGGCAGAGGAAGGGCTCGAGCCCATCCCTTCCTCCCAATCCATCCCAATCACTGTCTCTTTGCTTTGCATGGGAGATCCATCTCCTTTTTGTTTGTTTTTTTCCATTGGGGTTTTTATTTGCTCCAAAACTCTTTTGTGAAGGCTCAGCGGAGCCGGGGCCGGTGCTGCCGTGCACGGCGCAGGAGGAGGCCGGGCCTCGGCAAGGCCAAGGGGCGGCAGAGCCCCCAACAGCAGCCGGCTGCCCCTGCAGAGGGCAACTCCCGGCCTCGTCCTCCACCTCTCCGAGCCTCCAACCATCAAGCCAGGCAGCGGAGAGGAGACCGAAGCGGTGACTTTGCAGCAGGGACGTGCAAGCGGTAAACGCGCTTTGCTCTGCCGGGCACGCGCTCCGCATCCGCGGAACGAAGCCGGTTCCTCCGTGTGCAGGGGCAGGGAGGCCCCTGGAACAGGGAACGGGGAACGGGAGCGCTCCGCGCTGCTGCAGGAGGCCGCTCTGTGCAGCGGGTCCAAAGCACAGGGCGGGTGACGCTGCCGCGGCTTCGCCGGCGCTCCCGCTTCCCCCTCCGGCGGTGGGAAGAGCCCCGCGGGGAGAGCCGAGTGTAACCCAGGCGGGAGGCTTGGCGTGCATCAATATTGTTGTTGTTATTATTATTACTGCATTTCCACTGCGGCAGGTGCCTGGGCGATGAATTGCCACCACTCGCCGGCGCTGCCCGGGGCGAAACCCTCTCCCACCGGGCACGGGGGGACGCCGGAGCGCGCCGAGCGCCGCGCGGGAGCCGCCGCCAGCGGCCGTCCCCCGAGCGGGACGCAGGGGCAGCCCAAGGCTCCTCTTCCTCGCGAAGGCTCCGGGGGCTGCCGCGGCCACAGGCACGCCGGTGTGAGGGCGGCCGGGCCGCGCGTGTCCAGCTCCATGCCGGCGGCTGCTCCGCAGATTCCCGGTGCACAGGGTGTCACCGGCGCCTCGGCCGCTGCCGTCCGCGCGCCCAAGGCCCCGCGTTTCGGGTTTTGTAACAGAAGGATTTAGCGCAATCTCCCGTTTTGTGTAACGGGGATTTTGAGCGGGGCAGATGGCTGGGTTTCTATTTGCGATGAAGCAGAGTCTTTTCTCTTAATTAGATCCAGTTTCCTCCTGGGGGGCGGGCAGTGGCTTTTGAGATGGGGTTTTCTGTGAAGCACTAATTAAGCCCTTCCCTGATTGTGGTCCACTAATTAGACATTGAAGATTTAAGCTTTTTTTCTCTCTCTCTGAAACAGACGCTGCCTTTTAGCTCCTCCTCCTCCTCTTCCTCCGTCTTGGTTCTCGCACTCCAAGGCCCTTTGGCTCCCTCGCGCTCGGCCGGCCGCCCCCCGCCACCTTTTGCTTTTCCTCTTCCCGATCCAGCGTCTCCAGCAGCCCCGGGCAGGGGCACCTGCCGGGGGCTCCGTGCCAGGCGAGCCCCTGGCCTCACGGCAGCGCCCGGCCACGGCAGCCCCTTCTCCGTGACATCCCCGGGCGCGAAGCAGGGAGGGAGGCAGCTCCCAGCTGGGATCGGAGGCCGTTCTGGGACGCAGGGAGCCTCCAACGGCTCCAACTTGCCCATCCCAGGGGATCCAGGTGGGCAGAGCTGGCACCTGGAGGTGACCCATGGACCCTCATGCGGTTGTCCCGTGCAGAGCCCCGGGGCCGGGCGCTCAGGGGAGGAATCCCGGTGGCAGCGGCAGCTCCCGCTCCCGCCAGGCGCTCCCAGCCCCTGATTAAGCCGCGGCCAATCGGCGGGATTTGGGCTCTGAGCTTGCCTTAAACCACTAAATCTTTGGGACAGGGAAAATTAAAGATGAAGGAATTTCGCGCTAAGCCACGGCAGCTCCACGTCTGCGATCCGGGTGAGGAGAGGTCAGGCTTCCCATCCCCGCCAAGCTGGCAGGAGGTGGCTGCAAGCCCCTAGCACGGCGGGGAAGACCCCACGAGGCCTCACATCCCCACACTGGGGAGGCTGGGGGTTCTGAGGGCGGCACTGGGGCCCTTTCCCTGCATGGGTGCCCAGGCAGGGCCCTTCTGTAGAGGGGGGTCTGCACGGGGTCGCCCAGGGTGTTTCCAGCACAAGCGCTGCGGCTGTTCACACTCCCTGTGTCCCGAGTGGGGGGTTCCGGGCTGTTTGGCCACCTGCGATGAGCCCGGAGCGAGTTGGAAGCACAGGGTCCTTCTACACAGTGCAAGGCAGGGCAAGGCCCCACTGCCGGGGAGAACCGCTGCGTTTGGGGCGGGATGTGTCCCACAAGGATGCTGGCAGCTCCATGAGGAGACCTGGGCGTCTCCCATGGGGAAAGCTGTACCAAGGGCCTCTCTATGGAGCACACGGGGAAGGGGTCACACGCAGGACCCTTCCTTGGTGCTGAAGGGGGCCTGGGCTGAGGTTCCCCTCGAGGGGAAGCTCCTGGTGCAGGGCTGGGGGTCTCTGCGTGGGACACGGAGCTGAGGGGATGTCCCACAGTGGGCACCCCTTGGCGCTGGGCACAGAGAGGGTCTGGGTGCTTGGTTCCCAGTGGCTGACCTGGGCGATCGCTTCCCAGTCCCAGATGTCCCTGGGCATCCGGAGGCTGCTCCCTGCCCCTGTGGGTCATCCCGTGTTCCCAACACTGGTCCCTGGTCCTAGGTGTCTCACTCCAAGGTCAGTGCCTGGCCTGGGTGGCCTGTGTGCCCTGGGGTGTCTGGGTGACCCAGAGTGGGTTCCTGGTTCCTGGGGTGTCCCAAGGGGTCCTGAGTTTCCTTGCAGCCTGTTCCCGATGCCCCATCTGGGCTAATGCTTTGTCCTGGTGTCCAAGGGAGCCCTGGGGTGACCGGGGGACAGGTCCTGGCAGGGATGTCCCAGGGACCCCACAGTGCTGCTGGGACCCCCCAGTGCTGGGGCACCTGGGGTGCCTTGAGGCCAGTGTGCCCCAGTGCCAGTGCCTGTCCCGGTGCCTGGTCACACAGGCCCCGTGCCCATGCTTGGCCCTGATGTCCTGGGAAGCCCGGATGCCAGTGCCCAGTATCCAGGGAGCCCCATGTACCTGATGTCTGGTTCCAGTGTCTGGTATCTGGGGAAGTGCATCTGGAAGGAGCCCCCAGTGCTGGTGCCCATGTCTGGTGCCCTCAGTGCTGGTGCCCAGCTCCTGGGGAGGCCCCGGTGCTGGTGTCTGGTACCAGTGTCCAGAGGAGCACCCGGAGCAGGTGTCTGGGGATCCTCCAGTGCCAGATCCCTGGGAGTTCCTGGTGCTGGTACCCAGAATTGGTGCCCAAGAAGCCCCAAGAGCTGGTGCCAGGGGAGGCCTTGGTGCCAGAGCCCACTGGGAAGGCCCCGCTGTCACTGCCTGGAGACCTAGTGCTGCTGCCAATGCCAAAGGAGCCCCTGGTGCCAGTGTCTGGAACTGGTACCAGTGCCCAAGAGCCCTGGTGCCGATACCCAGGATTCCTGGTGCCCAGGAGCCCCAGGGCTGGTTCCTGAGTCCCTGGTGCTGGAGCCCAGGATGCTCCGTGCCCGCAAGCCCCATGCCAGTACCCGTGAGCCACAGGATACACAGGATTCCCAGTGCTGGATACCCGAGAAGCCAGGACCCTGGTGCTAGATTCCCAGTGCCTGGGATGCCCAGTGCAAATATTCAGTATGGCCAAGACACCCAGTACCATATATCTGGGATGCCTAGTATTGGATAGGTGGGATACCTAGGATGCCAGGTATGAATATCTGGAATGCCCAGTACCAGATGCCCGGGATGCCCAGTACTGGATACCTGGGACACTCAGGATGCCTGCGACACCCGGTGACAGATACTGGAGCTACCTGGAATGCCCAGTGCTGGATACCTGGGATACTCAGGATACCCACGATGCCCATTGCCAGATACCCAGGATACCCAGTACTGGATACCTGGGACACACAGGATGCCTGCAATGCCCAGTGACAGATACTGGGGCTACCTGGGATGCCCAATACTGGATACCTGGGATGACAGGTGTCAGATACCTGGGATAACTGGGATGCCCAGTGTCAGATACTGGGCTACCCAGGATGCCCAGTGCCAGACACCAAGGACACCCACTGCTGGATACCTGGGATGCCCAGTGCCGGATACTTGGGATACCTGTGATACCCGTGATGCCCAGGATGCCTGGTGCCAGATACCCGGGATGTGCAGCACTGGATACCTGCGATATGCAGGATGCCCACAACATCTGATGCCAGATATCTGGGATACCTGGGATGCCCGGTACCAAATACCCGGGATGCCCGCTGCTGGATACCTGGGATACCCAGAACACCCAGTGCTGGACCCTGGGAATGCCCGAGATGGCCGGTACTGGATAGCCGGGATGGCTGGTACCAGATACCTGGGATACCCAGAATGCCTGCAACACTGGGTGCCAGATACCCGGGATACCCGGGACACCCAGGGCCAGACCCTGGGAATGCCTGACATGGCCGGTACCGGATAGCCAGGATGGCTGGTACCGGATACCTGGGATACCCAGAATGCCTGCACACCGGGGCTGGATACCCGGGATACCCAGAACACCCAGTGCC
>NW_020456198.1:6102236-6103745 GCF_003342845.1 Nothoprocta perdicaria | reverse complement strand
GGCGGAGCGACGCGGAGCGCCGCGCGCTCGGCAGCGGGCTCGGCTCCCTCCGGGGCGGCTCGGCCGCGCTCGGATCGGGCTCGGCCGCGCTCGGCTCGCTCCGGGGAGACTCGGATCGGGCTCGGCCGCGCTCGGCTCGCTCCGGGGAGACTCGGATCGGGCTCGGCGGCGTTCGGCTCGCTCCGAGGCGGCTCGGCCGCGCTCGGCGCGCTGCGGGGAGGCTCGGCTCGGGCTCGGCTCTCTGCCTTAAGCCTCGGCCAAGTTCGGCTCGAGTTCGGAAGCGCTCGGCTCGCAGCGGGGCGGCTCGGCTAGAGTTCGGAAGCGCTCGGCTCGCAGCGGGGTGGCTCGCCTCGGGCTCGGCAGCGCTCGGCTCGCTGCCCGTAGCCTCGTCTAAGTTCGGAAGCGCTCGTCCCTCTGCTTCGGCAGCTCGGGAAGCCTCGGTAGAATTCGGAGTCGCTCGGCAAAGGTCGGACACCGCCCCGGGGCTGTCCCCCCCAGCCGCTCTGCCGCCAGCCCGGGGCAGGCAGCGGGCAGGGCCCCGCGCTTGTCGCCCCTCGTGCATCTCGCCCCTGGAAGAGACTCTAAAGCGAAGTGTGCAGCACGCAGGATGCAGCCGGAGGGGCCTGCCACGAGGCTGCACACAATGCCCAGCCACACAGGGGAGCGGGGTTCTCCCTGCCGTGCAACAGAGCTGTTACCGTGTCCCGTGCAGCTGCCCTGAAGCACGCTGTCCACCCCGGGGCCTCGTTTGCAGAGAGTTCTTCCAGCCAAGGGAAGACCCCCCTCACAGCTGGTCCCTCCTTGCACTCCCGCTCCAGAGAGCAGCCTCAGGGGCCAGTGAGCGGTGGGGAGCCTTCTCCAGCGCTGCACGGCCTGTGGAGACCTGCAGGCTGCCACAGGAGTCTGCTGCATGGGCAAAAAAGTCTTCCGAGCCCATTGGACACAACTGGAGCCACATCCAGTGTCTTGTGCGCACAGGGCCAGGGTGCATGAGTGTGTGAGCTCCGCGTGTGGAGCTGCTGGCCCAAGCCGTGGCCTCTGGAGGAGCGACAAGGGAACCCCCCTCCCTATGCCCATAGCTTCACACCAGCACCAAAATACCCCCTTTTGAACCAGCTGCCGTTGCACTACTTTTATTTTAAACCCAACTAAAACGCATGACACTTCGCTGCAGCCGCCGCTGCGCTTTGGCAAAGTGCTCCAGAGGCTTTGTTGGCCGCCAGGTCTCTCCCAGGTGTGTAGCTGATTTGGAGACAATTACAGAGATATATACGCATATGTGTATGTATTAGGTGTATGTATATATATAAAAATGTGCATTCCCTGGGGATAGGCGCCGTCGGCAGCGGCCCGGGCCCCGCAGGACACGCCGTCGCTCCAGACGGGCACGGCACGGGCACGGACACGGGCCTCCCCGCCGCGGCCGCGCCGCAGGAAGCGCCGCCATGGGCGCCGGTGACGCGGCGGGGCGGGCGGAAGGGGCGGGCGGCGCCATGGGGCGGCGGCGGC
>NW_020456198.1:6071159-6101992 GCF_003342845.1 Nothoprocta perdicaria | reverse complement strand
CGCGGCGGTCTCGCGCAGGTGGAGCGGATCGAGCGGCGCTGCCTGGAGCTCTTCGGCCGCGACTACCGCTACAGCGTGATCGCCAACGCGCACGGCGAGGTGTGCGCGCACTACCCGCGCCACATCGTCCTGCTGGAGCGCGACGCCGCCCGCGACACGTAAGGCCCCGGGCCGCGCCCCGCGGACCCCGGCCCAGCCCCGGGCCGAGCCCCGGCAGCCCCGGGGGAAGCCAGGGAGGGCCCCGCGCCGCTCGGAGCCGGGTGTGCCTGGGCGCTCCCACACCCGGCACGGGCATCCCGCAGCGAGGTCGGGGTGCCCATGATATGGGGGTCGGGGGCGCCCGTGATAGCGGGGCGCAGGAGCCTGTGATAACGGGGTTGGGGCGCCCGTGATAGCGGGGTGCAGGTGCCCATGATAGCAGGGTCGGGGGTGCCCGTGATAGCGAGGTCCAGGAGCTCGTGATAGTGGGGCCCGGGTGCCCGTGATAACAGGGTTGGGGTGCCCGTGATAGCGGGATCTGGGATGCAGCTCCTGGTTTTCCCAGGGGGAATCCCATTCCCGTTGCCCTGTGGGGCTCAGTGACCCGGTGCCGCCTTTCCGGACTTTGACCCGCGCACTCGGAGCTGCGGTGGTCTCGCTTCCCGCCGGGCGTTATCCCTGCAAGGGCAGCCTCGTGTCCCCTCCTTTCCAACAGTGTGTGATGCGGTTCCCAGCTGCGTCGTGCTCCTAACACAGGGTATGTGGCCGTGTCCCTGTCACGGCGCTGGCCGCCTTGTCCCGTGGCCGCCCGAGCGCTGTCACCCGGATGCTGTTGGAGCAAGGGGACTTTGGACAGGAATGACACCTGATGGACGGGTGGGAGAAATCCCGCTTAAAGATTGGAAGAGCTGAACTGCCTAGAAAGAAGAGAAACTGAAGCCTGAAGTTGTAACTAAGAGCATCTTTAGGAAAGGAAAAGTAAATGCTTCTGCTTTTTTCCTCTGCTTTCAAGAGCAAAGGGTACTTAATTTTTCTGATGGGCATTTGAAACAACTATGATTAAATTTGGTGCCCCGTTTTCTTCAGAGGCTTTTGCAGGTTGGCAATAGGAATAAACATTGCAAGTGCTGATTCTTTTCAAATCTTGATCTGCTGTCCTAGAGAGTCATGGAAACATACCCTCATTCTCCCCTTCTTCCCTGTTTTCTGGGCAATAATCTCTGTAAAAGCTGCTAAGTCACTTCTGCATTTAGCCAGTTTCTAGTTGCAGCCTTATGCTCTGTGAAATAACTGTGAAATACAAGCAAATCTTAAATGTATAGAGAACATTGCACTTGTGTTGCAGAACACAAGAACCTCTTCCAGTGAATGGGATTCTCCCTTTAGGACCTAATGTCTTTGGCTGCCTTTCATCTCTGTAATGTAAATTCAGCTGGTAAGATCTCCTTGAGGTGTAGAAGATGCTTCACACCTCTGAGGATACCTCCTGCTTTCTTGGGAGCTGTTCTCGCTTCTGCTCTGCCCTGTCCCGTCAGCTCTGCTGGTGCAGATGCTTCAGAAGCTGTGTGGGGAACTAGCAAAAAAAGGCTATTTTTAACCCAGATGAGTTTCCTGCTCCTGTTCGTCCTGTGGTTGTGCAGCTGGGGCAAGAGCAGATGTTGCTTAAGGGTTTGCCCGACTTCAACAGTGCTCTGAAAGCCACGTGGGCCCCGAGGTGATGGAAAAGAGGGAAGAAGTTGGTGTGTGTTCGAGCTAATGGCTAGGGCTGCGTGTGCCTTGTCATTAGGTGCTGCTTGTGGTGAGCCAGGAGCCCCTTCCCGTGCACATGGCTCAGAAAAATGGCTCAGAAAAGGGAAAAATTGCCCCTTTTCTCCAGAGCAGGAGTGAGCAGGTGCTGCAGGGAATGCAAAAAGAGGGAGGTGCTCAATTCTCTTCTTATTGTCTCGCTGTCACAGCACTTAATGTCTACATCCCAGGCGTGGGCTTTCGTTTCTCTTGCTGAATCTGTTACGGATCTGTACTCCAAACATAATTACAGCTGCACATAATAGTCTGGAAATGTATACGGGATGCGAGGGGAACACAAGCTAAGTCCTGGTGTTGTTACGGCCAACGAAAGGGAAGCCTCTCTGCTGCAAACCTGGGTAAAATTTAGAGTTGACAAAATGATTACGTGCTCCTGCAGGAAATGTTCCCTTCACGCTTGAAGGAGAAATTTGGATTTGGAGGGGGTGGCAGTGGGATTATCACAGAGGAAGGTTGGCTAGTGGCATCTTCTGAAAAACAAAACCACCTGAAAAGTCCATAAGCAAGGCTTAAGGAGGAGGAAGGCATGGCATATATTTTCTCTGCTGCCTCAAGCGGTTGTAATGAGGTTCTGTCATTCTACTCTTGAAATGTACTCTTCTTTTTGAGACTCTTTTTTTTTTTTCAGCAGAACTTATGCTATAACTTGCACCTACACCACTTTTAAGCCTTTTTTAAGTATGAGCGCTGTGCCTGTTCTTCAGAGTGGGTCTTCACTACAGAGGGCTTCACTACAGCCCTCTGTCTACAGTTACATTCAAGTGTCAATGAAAATCCAGACCGTGTTCGTTTGTGGGTTGACTGGTGACAATCCTCAGGACAGGAGGACCTGTGAACCCCATCTGCAGAGCGGGTCTTGGGGTGCACATGCAGTTCCTGCTAAACAGGCACAGGAGGGGGGTCCGTCCCACATTCTTTGGGGCTGCAGTGGGGTATCTCGAGGTGAGACCTCTTCTCTAAGCTCTCCTCCCAAGGCTTATGCTTTCCCTGTGATTTCTGATCTTCCAGAGTGGTGAGTTTTGCTGTATCCCATGTTCTGGATGTAGCAGCACTGCCACAGAGCTATTGCAGTAACCCAGTATTAAAGTTTTTATCATCTTTGCCGCTTCCCTTCAAATATTTTCCATCATAAACACCAGGAGGCCGGTGCAGAGCACAAGAAGTGTCTCTCAATCATGTGCATTCATTGAAAAACAACCCTGAAACCAAATCTCTACGTAGGAATCTCCCAAAGGTTTAAAATAGCCCGGCATTAGGTATAACATATGAAGCAGGCCCTCCTGGAGGTGCTCACAAGCTGTTGCTGAGTGTGGGTGTTAGTCAGATGCCCTCTGAGCAGGGTGTGCGAGTGGAGAAACAGGCTGCGGAGCCGAGCGGCGGGCACGGGGACAACCCCGGGCAGCCCTTGGTTGTGGTCTTGGGGACGGTGCTTCCACAACTTATCCGTGTGTTAATGTTTCCCTGTCTTTGCGCTTGGTATCCACGTGTCCAAAACGTTTGAGGAAGAGGAGCGTTTGGGGTTCAGATTCCTTAAATCCCAGGATATGCCAGGCTTCCTCGGGAGCTGACAGTAGTAGGATTTGAAGGTCCCGGTTGCACGCTCTCTGCTTTCCCCAGCACCACCTCGTGTAATCTCTTTCACAAACAGATCAATTTCCCCGTTAAAAATAGTTGATTTCTTAATCCTTCCTAGAAAGCCAGCTGCAGGTAGGTTGCTCCAGACTCTCACTGCTCAGAGGCTTGCAAACTTTTTTTTTCACTTTTTCTTTTATTTTTTTACTTTCTCATCAATTTGTTCTTTGATCAGCATTACGCCTTGAGCTTTTTTTTCCCTTGCCTGTTGCTAATTTCTCTTTTTCACCCCAGTACATACATTGCTGCTCCTCACTTAGTCCTAACTTGCTAATGGGCTCTTTGGCAACTCAGATGCTTGTCCCCAACCACCCTCAGGGTCTTGCTGTGCCTCTTCAAGCCTGTGTGTATGTTCATTACTAGAATTACACACTTTCTCAGCTGGTACTTCTCTATCACAGCAATGCTGGTACTCCTCTGTTTTACTGGAGGGTTTCCCGTGTTCCTGTTTGTCCCTTTTTTTCAGGCTTGCCGTGTTGACCACCTCTGGGCATCCAGCAGTCAGGCTGTTCTGCTAAGCTTCCCTGCAGGAAAGGGTCCGCTAGAGATTCTTGTTGATCATCTCTGAGTGGGAAATCACACGTTTTTTGTTGCCACTGAATGACATCTGGTTTCTACCATGCCAGTCTGGATACTAGTCCAGATCCTTGTGCATCTCCAGCTGTCCCCTGTGTTGACTGTACCTCCTGAATCTCTGGGTAGCTCAGAAGCAAATTTGGATTCCTATCAGATTTAGACTGGTCCTTTTGACAAATCCTAGGAATTTTAAGCTGCTTCCAGATTGTGTCTCAAGCCCAGAAGGCATTTCTGTTCTTTTTTAACCAATAGAACCAAACAAACTTCAGCTGTGTAGATGCAGCTGACATTAATCTAGCTACCCCGCTCAACCCGCTAACCAATTCATGGACAGTTGTCTAATTACTCAGCAATGGGTGTATTCAAGTGACCAGAACTAAGACTCACTAACAGCTTAAGCTTTAATTCTTCTTAATTTATTTTTTTCCTCATAAAATTCACTGTGCTAGTCAGCAGTGCCGAGCTTCTCTTTGAAGAAAAGGTGGTGGAGAGGCAAACCAAAAACGTATGTTTTTGCAGCGTGGCTCGCTGCAGCAGGCACTCGCTCGTACTCCACATGCCAGTCTGTAGCAGACTGTTCTGCCAGGCACTGACAGTGCTCATATTGCCAGCACGCTGTTGCTCCTGAAGGTGCCTGTTGTTGCAGACTGTGCAGTTGGTCGCTCAAAATACAAAAAAAGGCGGCAGAAAAGCGCCCGCTCGTGTTGGGTGGCAGCAGGTCTGGTTGCTCGCTGGCTTCTGAGCAAAGGGATGGGGAGTGCAGCCCACGGTGTCTGCAGGCACCTCGCTGGAGATGCGGGAGGATGCGCTGTGTACTGAACTGAATCTCTGTCCACTAGGTTTGAGAGCACTGTGCAGGTTGGCAAGCTGCAGGACCTTATCAACCGAAGTAAGATGGCGAGGTGTAGAGGACGATTTGTTTGCCCAGTCATTCTGTACAAGGGAAAGGTAAAGCTTCGTGGGTTACCTGTCTTAACATAGAAAATGACCTTTCTCCCTGCCATGTGAGCTGTGCAGCCTTTTCTTCAGTGGGTTGTTACCTTCCCTAGTGCTGCAAAACCTAGTCTTAGGTGTGGGCAGGCAGTCTGCAGAAAGGGCTGACATTTGCTGTTGAGGCTACCTAAATCATCTATGGGGCTTCAGGCTGTTTTTCCCCACCCTGTCATAAGCACTGCACCAAAGAGCTAGCATTTCCTACATCTCTGTGTTCCTTCTGAGAGCACCAAAGATAAGTGGCCTTTGAGAGGGGAAAGAAGCTGCTGTCACTTCCTGACCCTCATCCTTTCCAGCAGCGAGCTCTCTTTTGAACGACTTCTGTTTCTAAAGAGAAATTTCCCTTGTACGCTCCCTGGGGAGGCAAGATGGCAAAAAAAAAATGGTCTTATGAATACGTGGGCTTGTCTGCAAGGGAATCTACCAGAAAGTGAAATTAGATTATTTTTATGTGATTGCTTAAGCTGCATTGAAGCCCAGCAGGAGTAATCGCATTCAAAATTTATGTAACTTAATTCAGGATTCTTAATTCAAGTCAGAAGCATGGCATGAATAGCAAAATCACACATGTGACTGTTCTAATCTGGCTTGATCGGAGCTGTCGTGGGCTGAAACCTGCTGCCCTTTACACGCAGGAGTGAACTGCCCAGTGGGGCACTGGATGTGACCATCCATAATCTTATCAATGGGAATATGAAGGATAAGGCTCAAGCAGGGTATTAACAGAGCACGAATGCTGCTAATTTATCAGGAATTTAATGTATTAGTGAATTGGAGAGCTAGAGATGAAAATGTGATTTAAAACCTAGCTGCAGATTGAGGCTTTTGAGAGGCTGATGTGTTTGGAGAAGTTAATCGTGGTCAGGGTTGCAGGGAAGGCTGCTGAGAGGCAGTCACTGTAAGTACCAGCCACATCTATACAATGTGACAGCAACCAGGACATAGGCCTGATAAAGAAAAGATTTTTGGGATGTGTGGCTCATAACAAAATCTTCCTCCAGCATATTTGCAGATCAGCAACGTTAGCTGGCTGGGGAGAGCTCTATGGGCGGACTGGCTACAACTACATCTTCTCAGGTAAGTGAGGGACCTTCTATTAGAAGCTACGTGTTAGGTAGCTTAGGTTGGGCAGGGCAGGGATGGTGACTGAGACGTTAGACCAGGCTCTCCTGCGAGCTCTGTTATAGACCTACCGATATCAGACCCTGAAAAATAGGACTGAGCAGGAAATGGGGTGTCCGTTTCCAAGCGTTGTCCTATGAGATAAAGTGCTCTGCCTCCTAATGCAAGGAGAAGAAGCAAAAGAACTTGAGGCTGAAGAGTGGGAAGCAGGTAGGCAAGTAGGGCAGCCTGATGGATTTGGGGTATTGATCCTCTCAAATTGAGGGTGAGAATAGGATAAGTAAAAGTTGTTGTTGCTTGACTGATCATCTTGAATCCAAAGCAGCTAATAGTAAGTGTACCAACTTTGGGGAAGTTTCTTTGGGGGCATTTTGGGTGTCTGGTATAAGGGAACTGAAACTTGACTAAGAACTGCACAGCATTGTCAGGGTGCCCTTCCACTTATCAGTTATGAGACTGACCTGCCAAGATAGCCTGAGGTCTTCTGCCCTTTGCAAGGCCAAGGGAAGGGTGGGCTGCATTAGAAAACAGGGAGAGGAAATACAGAGGAAAATTGAGACCCCCAAACTATGGCTTTCTAGAGACGTGTGTGTTTGTAGGGCATGGGAATTGAATTAGTTTATACAAGTTTTAATTATTAATGTCATCCTTGCAGGGGGTTCTGACGATGCCTGGGCAGATGCAGAAGACATGTCAGAGGAAGACTCTGCATTTAGGTTTGTGCATGTCATGTGGAGAGAAGGGCATGGACCAAACGTGACTGGCTCAGGCGCTTAATGCTGCTCCTTCCTCCATAAGCTGGGCCTTGGAGCAGGCTTGAAATCCCAGCCACTGAGCTGGGAATCTTACTTTACTTGCTTTTGAAAAAGAGCCTTTCCTTACGTGCTTGAACGTGCTGATGCTAAAGGCCAGCTAGACCCAGTGTGACCAAGGCTTACTGATCCCCTGCCAGGGAGAATGGTTGGAAGATGTCAGCCTGTTAAAAAGGCCTCTGAATTATGCACAAGTGTTTACTTCGTCAAGAAGCAGATCTCCAGGCTGGAGAAAACTTGTTTTCTGTAGAAAAAAAATTTGTTTATGTGCTTGTTGCTGTAGAAGAGAGTGATGTGGGGGGAGAGACTCTTAAAGACAAAGTCTGCAAATACCAGTTCATTGTAGAATGTGACCCTGAGCTTGGGGACAAGGCTCCTGCTTCAGGCCTTATGGCTAGAAGCAGTTTGAGAGGCGCCGTGGCTGCATCATACAAGCAGGCACAGTGCCAGGGTGAGTGTTTGGTGCTGATTTGGCTGTACCTTGTGCTGTGTTGCAGAAACGCAGACTCCCAGCTCTTTGACAAGGTCCGAGGACATGACATCAAGCTGCTTCGGTACCTGTCTGTCCGATACATCTGCGATCTGATGGTGGAGAACAAGAAGGTGAAGTTTGGCTTGAAGTGAGTCTGGATCATCTGTTTTTCTGCAGGCTTTGCATTGCGGCTGGTAGCCCTCATTTGTGGATGTTTATTGGGCCTGGAAATACCCTGCAGCAGGGTTAAGAGCTAATCAGTGCTGTAAAGAGAACGCCAAGGTTTTAGTCCAAAGAAAGCATGAGCAAAGGGGAAGATACCTGCTCTGCTGTGTTGTCCTCTGCAGTCTGAGTAGGTTTTCTCTTCACAGCTTTAGATGACGTGAAAATTTCAGAAAGGGGAGAGTAAAAGACCCCTCCATTGGTATATGGAAACAGAGAGGTGCTTCATCTGGTATTCCTCTTGGAGAAAAGCTGAAGTGTTTTTGTCCCATGCCTGTCCATCTGGGTTTGGATGCTCAGCTTGTGTTCCTTCCCCCTTCTGAGTTGAGTCGTAGCACAAGGAGATGCTGAAAGTGGCTTTTTGGGTGGCAGTGTCTGCGTAGAAAACACTGTAAATGTCTGCTGTTCGCTTGTCTTGTGCAGTGTGACGTCTTCTGAGAAGGTGGACAAAGCTCAACGCTACGCTGATTTCACGCTTCTCTCCATCCCATATCCAGGTATAGGACTGATGTCCAGAGGGACTCCAAGGGACAGGTGACACTCTATTTCTGGGGACTGGGAACTACCTGGGTGTGTGGTGAGACGACTGTGGCTTGCTGAATGTTTCCCGTGCTCCCTCTGGAGGGGAAGGCTCTTTTAAACTGAGATTAGTACCCTGGAGCTGGAGCCTCTGGCAGTGTGAGTCAGCATTAAGCACTCCTTGAGGTGGCAAGAGAATTTCTCAGCAGTTCTAATGAATTCAAGCACAGAGAGATAGAGCTGGGTTTAAGATAACATCCCTCAGTAGCCTCTAAAGTATTTCATCCTTTCCCATTCCTGCAACTGCAAACCTGATGCAAAGTATATCATTCAAATCAGCTACATACAGCCCCAGTTCTTGAAAGTATTTCCTAGCCCAAGTGATGCAGAGAGAATCTCTGTAGTACAGGAGCCTGCAAAGTGTGACCAAGGTACAAGCCACTCCAGTCCATCTCCCTGGTTTTATTAGTCCTTCTAGCAACCATCACCGGGTCATTTGCTGTGCTCTTAAAGATGGGATGAATATTGCTGTCCAATATTACTGTGATATGATTGGGTGTGAAACTGCTGCAATTCAGGTCTGCCTGCAAACAGGACCCTCCCAACTCACTCCCCTTGCACAAAAATATACAGAGCTGAGGGAAAAAAAATAAAGCTGTTATGGATGCTCCAAAACCAGACTTCTTAGTTACTTGTGGCCCTCAAACATTTCAAAGATACTTCTTCATTTCTACAGAAATTAGGAACAAATCAGGAAAAAAAAATAAAGACTCCTGTTGTGTTTGCTGTGCAGATAGAGACCTATACATTAAAAATATTACTGCTTTCTGTAGCAAATGTCACAGATATAAGTAGCTACTGATTTTCTCAGCAAACTGAGACCACACATCGCAACTGTTTGAGTTGCCTGTGACTTAGAGGGTAGGAATCATTGCGTTAGATGTGTGTTGGTAATACGGACACCCAGGAGGTTCTGTGACGTGCCCAGCTCTTGGGAGAGGGGCTTCGTGCAGCCTGCAGGCAGCTGCAGTGCTAATGATGCTGCTCAGCTGTGACTAAGTGGCTGCAGTTTGCAGCAGAGATTTCAAATAGATGCTCAAGAAGAACAGGAGCCAAAAGACACAGACTTCAGCAGGGCTAAGCTAAACTTCAGCTAACCCAATTGCAAAATTTAGGAGATGGAGAAGCTTTTTTCATTTGAGGACTGCCATTTTATTTTATTTTATTTTATTTTATTTTATTTTATTTTATTTTATTTTATTTTACTTTACTTTACTTTACTTTACTTTACTTTACTTTACTTTATTTTATTTTTCCCTACATTTGCAGGCTGCCTCAGAAGCTGTTTTGCACCTGCTTCCTACAGACAGGGCAGTCCTGATGTTTGAAAGAGGAGACTTAATATGAGAAAAACCACAGCCACCTCTGACAGTGTCTTTCCTGTTACCTGCAGCAGCTGCTCTGTGGAATTTCACTTTCCCCAGCGTTCTGCCAACACCTTCACTTGCTGATTCCCTCTCAGGCGGGATATCAAGCTGATTGCCCAGATCTGTGCAAAAGTCAGTGGCCCTGGAAAGCTCAGGTCATTCCGTGACACCTGCTGCTTGGGAGGATGTGAAACCTGTGTCTGGGCCTCCAGATTTATTGCACTTTTGGAGTTTGCCCCTGGGCTGCTGGTTGAGTGTGCTCCCTGCTGAGTGCCGTGGGTTGTTGCTGCTCAGAGGCCATGCTGCCCACAGCCCTCATTACTGCTCTTTGCTTCCCACAGGCAACAGTTTTGATTATTTTGATGCTTTTGGTGCTCTTTGCTGCTAGCACTTTCAACACCATAGGGCAGTTGACTTGTTTGGTATCAGTTAGCTAAATGGTTATTCATTACTTCTTTTCTTGCAGGCTGTGAATTTTTTAAGGAGTACAAAGATCGGGATTATACAGCTGAAGGTCTCATATTTAACTGGAAACAGGTACATGTACATTACAAAATGGAAAGCTATGGGCTCTAGTGTGTATAAGTCTTGTCTCAAAGAATTCCTGAGTTGTTCGTATGTTACTTGCTTATTCCTAATCACAAGGAGGAGATCAGCAGGAGAAAACAGATAGTGAATGTGCTAAATGACTCATTCATTGTAAAAGTCATATGCAAAATAGATCAATATCCTGAACTCCAGGATGCTCAACCTCTCATGGGAGGCATGAGTTACTCCTGTTTTTAGTATTGATGATATTTCTTTGGTAGCCTCTGTTCTCATTTTTTTCTTCATATCTTCTTGCTAGAGGATGTGGTTGAGAGAGCAGAAACAGCCCAGTAGGAATTAAGAAACTAAAATGTTTTATCTGTAGCTTTTTGTGTCCCTAGCAGTGGAAAGCTTCTGTCATCCACTAGCTATCCCTTCTTAAAAGTGGGAGTTACTTCTTGTTGCACGTTTTTGCATTCAAAGATGCTTTGAGATAATTTCTCTTAGATATACCATTTTGCAGTTGTTTTCTAGTTGTGACTTTTCTCTGACCAGTTATGTCTGTTTTTTTGCAGGATTATGTAGATGCTCCATTAAGCATCCCAGTCTCTCTGACCCAATCTCTGAATATTGATTGGAGTGAGTACCAGGTGAGGAAAGCATATGTCTCTGTGGGAGGTTAGAGGTTCAGACATGAAGGATCATTAAAGATTTGAAATATGACATGTCACCATTGCTGTATTCTGCCTCACTTCATGCCAGACCACTGGGAGAGAGGCTGCAGAGTTCACTGTTCAGAATAGCAGTCTGTAGCCGCTTGCATCTGACAGTCCATTAGGGAGACACATCATTAACAAGCATAGGGAGAACGACTCGGTCCAGGAAATGTTGTTACCTCTTCACAACCCTCTTAGCTTAGGCATGTGCCTCCAGTGGACAGATTTCCTTGGCTATGGAGAGTCTTGAGGAAGACCTCACCTTTGCCTTATGTGAACAGTGACCTACAAACTAGGCGCCTTCTGTCATGGATGTGCAAAATGCCTGTTCTATGATAGAAAATAGTCAAATATGATTTACTGTATCACATTTTCATAGCTTATGAGCATGACAGCATCACAAAGTGAGTGAACTCTTTGCCTGAGCTTGGAGGCTCACCTTTGTTCCTCTCTGAGCACCATCTTACACCACAACGGCGATGAGTGTGCTCATTTTCACACGTCCATGGACCTACCGCTGTCCTCTCCCTGGTCTTTTGAGGTTTTGCAGTGATTGACTCCAGTGCTGTGTAGCTGGAAGCACTGCAGAACTAGACGGGCCTCCCAGTGCTGGGGCCACCGTTTCTCAGTGATGAAAATAATGTTAAAACGATGGTCTAAACAGAAGGATGGAAAAGTAGCTTGCAGTGTTGAAGCAGAATGGATAAGACCATATTTGCTTATGACTAGAAACTTGTTCACTAGAATGCTGGTGTTTTAAAACCAAGATATCAGTGTTTTAAGAAGCTGTAGTTTTTTAAAGGTAGGCTAAAAATTGAAGAGGATGTAAGAAATAAATGCAGAAATGATCTGAGGACTGGAGAAGGTGCTTGACTCAAAGCTAAAGTTCTCGGTCTCTTTAGCTAATCACAGACGTGATGGAGAGTTGACTTAATTGGCATCTAAGTACCTTCATAGGGAGAAAATACTAGTTCTAAAGCACTCTTCAATCCAAGGAAGGAAATTGTGTAGGAAACAATATCTGCAAGCTGAAATCAGACAAATGAGAACAGCAATAGTGCATGTTATTTTTGAGGGTGATCTCTTAGAACAGGCTGTCAGAGGAACAATAAACTTTGAAACAGATTAGATGCTTCTCTGGACAGAGTTATTGCCAAGTTCAAGCTTTAGGCTGTATATGAGGCAATTGCACCAAACATTTTGGTCTGTAGTATAGAGATCAAACTGGATAATTACATGATTCTTTTTGTCATGAACATAAGATTGGGTTGAAGTGGGCAGATAAAAAGACTTTGGAATGATGTGTTTTTCTGCCCCTAGGCACAGTATGTTTCCCATTTCCATACTCCTCTCCTGCTCTGCAGGCTTCAGGGCAGGGTGGTATGTTCTTTGTGTGACAGCAGTCTAAAGTGCACATAGACATACACAGCAAGCTGTTCTGCTTTTGGGAGGCAAAAATGATTCGCGCAATAATTGTCACGATGAAATATTTGACCCTCTCCTCACTTTATCCTCACTAGTGCTATCCCGTTTCCATTGCCGTGCTCCTGGCTCTGAGGAGATTCTCAAAATTCCCTGCATCTTCCCATGACATAGCAGTTGCGAACAACACACTTGGCCTTGTTCTGCTCTTTTCTCACCTGCACAGGTGTGAAATATCTGCCTCTCTTGTAGCACTGAGAGTCCCTAGGTTCAAAGCCCTTCGTTGCTGCTGCTGCCTGAGCGTTACTGCACAAGTCTAGCACCCCTGAGGAGCTGCTGGAAGCGGGGCAGCCCTCTGCAAGCAGCCTGCTGCAGCTCTTTACCTGTGCCACTCCAAGAATTTGGGGCAGGGTGCTGCAGTGGGGACAGACTGCTTACCTGCTCAGCCCGTCGTGCTGCTTGCATCGCGTACACAGCCGTAACGCTGAGCCCTTCTGTAAAGTGTGTGAGTGCAGGGGGCTGCAGAACCAGGTCAGTGCTCCTCAGGTGTTCACCAGCTCGGTTTGACCTCTCAGAACATCGTCTGCTTGGAGCTGGGCGGTGTCAGGCAAGCAGATTTTGGGCCCAGCTTCCCTCCAGAGGCTGTGGGGCTCCTGCCAGCAGCTGATGTAGGCAGTAGAAATGGATTTTTCCCTCCTCTCTCATCTCTTGTCCTGAGGGGCCTGCTGTAGAGGATGGGAGAGCGTGCCCTGCCGAACATGGGCCATGGGGTTATCTGTGCTTAGCTGCTGTTCTGGATAGGGAGGTCAAGAACATGCCAGGCACTGAAGTGCAGAGCAGCCTTCTGTTGTGAACAGACCCTTGTCATTTCTGTTTCCACACAGAGCTGGGACCTCGTGCAACAAACACAGAACTACCTGAAGCTGCTGATCTCTATCATCAATAGTGATGGTAAGGCAAGCTCCTTGCTCCCAGGTCTTATTAGGTATCTAGTTATGATCTTTTGTTATAGCCACCTCAGTTCAAGCTAAGCATATATCCCTATGCTGGCATCCTACATCCCTGCTGGACACTGCAAATTATACCTAGACCTGTTGGAGAGATGGAGCTGTGGGTGACTTTGGCAACACAACCCTGCAGCAGACTCTCCTGAAGTTCCTGTGTGGAAAAACACTGGAAACTTTCTGGAGATCCTGTGTGTGCCCCTGTGCCAGTGTGTATCAGTGAGAAGGGAAAATTTGCTTTTCGCTGGTGGTTGGATTCTTCTGTCCTCTTAGTGAGGCTGAAAATAAATGCTAACTTGGCGTGGGTTTCTCTCTGATATGGGGATGGAAGGTGGTAGTGGGTTGCAACTGGGCGATGTATGTTTTAGGAAGCAAAGTGATGTTCATAACCAGTGACTTTGTGTCCTGAGCACCTGTCAGAACTAGGAGAGCTCATCAGCCAGGGCTGCTGACAGCCTAGGACAGTCTGAACACGGTGCTGGCTGTCACCTCCAAGGCAAAATATTGTGGCATGGTGGATGAGCTCTGCTTCTGCAGCACAGAGGGGCTGTAGGGATGGAGAATAGCTTACTCCTAGAGATTTACCAGAGAGAATGGGCATTATTCCTGTTAAAAGTCCATTTGTTTACTTCTCCTTTCTATTCCCACATGAAACAGATGACAGTGGACTCCTGGTGCACTGTATATCTGGCTGGGATCGAACTCCTCTCTTCATCTCTCTGTTACGCCTCTCCTTATGGGCTGTGAGTATCTAGCTGATTCCCTGTCTTGATTCCCCGGGGCATTTCCCAATAGATGGACTCCAAGTCCTTACCTCCAGAGCTGCTGCCTGAAGGCCGCCTCATTTGCCTTGCAGGATGGGCTGATCCATGCGTCCCTGGAGCCGTCTGAGATTCTCTACCTAACAGTGGCCTATGACTGGTTTCTTTTTGGGTATGTACCCTAAAGTTTCTTGTAACTCTGCACAGCAAGGGTGAAGTAATTGGGTTATCTTCAGTGTTTGCTCCCAACCAGGGATGTGTATTTGGGCTCTCACCAAGTTGCTGAGCTGTGACCAAGAGGGGCTGGTGCGTTTTCTACTCTGACTGCTCCCCATAGCTTGTGCTGCTCTGCTAGTTCTGACTTCTGGCATGTGACCTCTTTCCCTTGCTCTCTTTCCCAGGCACATGTTAGTCGATCGACTCAGTAAAGGAGAAGAGGTGAGTGTCTGTTTGGGGGCAGTGGCTGAGCACAACTTTCTGTTTCCTGGATGCTTGTTTAGGTAGCAGCATCACTGTGTGTTTCCTGATAGTGCCAGCAGTCTGGCTGGGCTCTGAAAAGAGTGTTCAGATGCTGGAAATATGAGGTGGGAGCCTTGTCCCTGTTAATTCCTCTGAGGTGTGAGTATGCTTTCTGTCGCAGGGTACAGTCTGCCTGGTGAGTGTCAGGTCTGGTGCTTCTCCTCCTGTTCCATTAGTGTTTAGACCCATGGTGAAAGGGATCTGGGATCTGGATCCAGCTCAGCAATGAGAGGGGATGCTTGAGCTTCCTGGGAGCTTGGAAATAAAGCTGCAGTCTTGTGTGCTTGTTGTGAGTGGCAGCCCCCAGCTTAGGCGCTGCAGCCGCGCGTGGCTTGTCACCACAGGGACATGGAGCAGCGTACATGGGTTCTAGAGTGTGTCTGTGGGGCTGTGCATAGATGGGTCTGGGAGGCCGTTAAGATTAGAGGGACTAATTGTGGTCAAATCTTCCACTGCTTAACAGCGAGTAATGATGCTCTGATGGCTGCCATACACTGCCCATCGCTTTTTGATAGGGGTCCCAGATGGGCAGTTTGTCTAACCCTATTGCTAATCCTATTTCTAATCCTCCATTCCTCAGACTCCCTAGCGAGCCCCAGCCTCTGAGCAGTTCTGCACCCTTTGCAGAAGGCAGAGCTGGGTCCCTGGCCTATTTTCCCTCCTTTGAAGGTTCTGGATCCCATCTTAGTGTCTCTTCCCCCATTCACTCACTCCCCAGAGCTCTGCTGCCTCGTGGGTGGTGGCTCTGCCCGGGTCCGGTGCTCGCTCTGAGCCAGGCCGGGTGGCAGTGGCTGGAGTGGGGCTGTGTGGCTGCTCCAGCTCGTGTGGTGCCTGCAGCAGGAGCACAAGGGCTCTGCCCTGGCCACGTCGCTGGGTTGGCAGGGGCACAGCCGGCCGAGTGCTGCAGAGCAGCTGGTGCATGGCAGGGCACGAGCCTGGCACTGCAGGGGCTGCAGGTGCTGCATGTTTTGCAGGGATGCTGCTGCAGCACCGAGGTGGAGCATGCAGTTCTTCCAGCCCAGACCTGACAGGGTTTGCTGCTTGCTGGAATGTATAGGCAGCTGCTGGGGGCCCGTCCTTTTTCCAATCAGTGTCAATGACATAAGTGCCCTCTCTGTGCTTGTGGCATGCATGCAAGACACTAGTAAGGAGCCTTGTTATACACTCCTTTCTGGGCCTCTCTGTGGTGGGGAGCAGGGTCTATTTTACATGCAAGGCGAGGCCCAGGATGAGATGGGGGCAGCCCGTGACATATCGGAGTCTGGTCGCTGCAGATTTCTTCCTATCTCCTCCTTGCCAGCACCTCCCTGCCAAGATAAGAGGCTGCAAGGAGCCTCAGGTTCATCCCTGAACCGCTCTTCTCTTTCCCTTTGCTCAGATTTTCTTTTTCTGCTTCAATTTTCTGAAGCACATCACCTCTGAGGAGTTCTCTGCTGTGAAGTCACAGAGGTAAGGCGCCTGTGTCTGCTGCTGCATGGGCTACAGAGCCAGGGAGCTCGTTAGTGCTGTTCCTTTGGGGAGATGGAAGCCCTGGTGTCCTGGCCCAGTTTTCTTTAATTTGTTCTGCACTCTGAAGGCTGCAAAATGGTGCCGAGGCTTTTGAGGTGCAACGTTGTGCTCTGAAAATTGCCCAGGCTGAAATGTGCTCTCTGCTTTATGCCTGTCCGTGGCTGCCTCGGCACGGATGAAGGCGCAGGTGGGTGCTCTGGCTCAAGCGGGCTGCACAGCAAGGTCCATCAGCACTGCTAGGGGGAGCAACGTGGCTGCTTTTTAATAGACATTAAATGTTAGCCCTGCTTATTTTAGGAGGGACATAAAAGAAACATACCCCACCCTAGAGGAGGCTTCTAACTCTGATTGAACACACAACGGCCAGCAGCAACCTGTTGCAAAAAGTATGTGGGCTGGAATGGTTAGAGTAGAGTTGGATACAACACCCTGGCCCCTCTCTCCTGCCTCTGCACAGCTGATTTCCCCCTGGTCTGATCCCGTGTGACCAACAGAGATGTGGCTGTGGCCAGACTGCACACAGTGCTGCAACGTGGCTGAGCTGACCCTGTCTTTCCTTCCCCAGAAGGAAGAGTTTGCCAGCTGGCTTCACCCTGGAAGAGATCTGCATGCTCCGTGAGTGCAGCTGCTGAGCATCAGCCCCTCTGGGTTGATCCCTTGGGGCTGGGGTTCCCACTGTGAAGGTGACCACAGGTGAACTGTGCTGCCCGTGGGATATGGCAAGAGTGATGTCCCAGGGCGAGGGAAAAGTGTAAGGTTCAAAGGGAGAGGAAGAATCAGTTAATCCAAGCTGGTCTTCAGGTCATTCTGCCTCTCTCCTTTTTTTTGTTGCTGTTTTCTAGAGCAGAGAGATCGAGGCAGCACCACAAGTCTGAGCAGTGACTTCTCCCTGGGGCTGGAAAGTTCCCCTGGAGCAGCTGGGAGCTTCACCTACGAAGCAGTGGAGCTGATGCCAGCAGGAGCACAAGCCCAGGCAGCATGGTGAGGAGACAGTCACTCAGTGGGCTGCACAACAAAAGGGGTAGGCTCTGACCACGGCGGAAAAGATACCTCTGAACTGCCAGCTCTCTGGGTCTGCTATGGGCTCCCTGCAGTGGAGGGAGGAATTTGGCTCTCGGAGGTCCTGCTGCAGCTTGTGCTACAGAACTTCTGCACCAGGAACTGGAGACTCCTGTGTTGATGCAGGGATGTTGCTGAAGTTTGTCCCTTGATCTGGTAGCAGAGCAAGTTTTGTTGTTGTTTGTTCTTGTGTATGTGTTTTGTTCTTGGTTTTTTTTTTTTTTAAATACCATCTTCAAAGTTAAACACAATTAAATTGTTGCTGGATTAAGTTTAGAAGCGCAATAGGGAGCTAAGCAATAGGAAAAGGTCGTTTGGTAGCAGCCTCACCTGGGAAAAGCGGAGACAAAAAGCTTAGATGCTTTGTAATGAGGCTTAATTAGTTTATGGAAGAGGTTATACAAGGAGGTGTCTGCACTAACAGCACGTGGAGTGGATGACCAGGGACCCCTCTAGACTTGAGCACCTCTAAGAGCACATGATGTGTGAGCTGAAACCAGGCTGCTATCTGGAACGTTGCCCAGAGATGCTTCTGGGAGAGAACGTGAAATTCTGAGTGTTTCCTGTTGCTGAAGAGTTGTATAGGACTTCCCAAGGGAGCCAGGGCGACTGCCTGCAAGCTGGGCCGGGGAAGGTGTCCCAGGTGATTCTGCTGCTCTGGGACAAGCTCCGCTTGCTCATGGAGTTTCTGGTTCCGTGTTTGGGGATTTCAGAGCCCTTCTTGAGGGCTGCCCCTCTCAGTTTAATTTTTCACTCCTCTCCCTTAGCACATGTGAAGATGCTATTTTGTGTTGCAATTATTTTAAATTAAATCTGGGTTGTGCTGGAGGCAGCTGGAAGTCCTCTGGGACTGAGGAGCCTGCAGCCGTGCTCGTGGCAGCGGCTTTCCTAAAGCACAGTAAGCTTCAGTTTATAAAATACTGAAGAACAAATGGACGATCTTCTGCAAAACCACAAAATAAAGGTGGGGAGCCCCAAACTGCATTTGTCAAGTGGCCCTTGCAGAGTCCTCTAAATGCACAGAAGCTGCTTGAATGAAGCAGGAGAGTGGCCACAGCAGACAGAGAACTGCTTTCTGCTTGCTTGCCTGCCTACGGGGTTGGAACCGGGAAGCGTTTTCACTGTTCCGACCCATGTTCTGGAGTGCTCAGGCCCTACACACTGGATCCTGCAGCATGATCTCTACGAGGTGCAGGGTGGCTGGAGCACTGTGGGAGAGATCTGCTGTGCTCGTGTGTGCCGGGGCCTCATTTGGGGATGTTTTGTAACTCGGGTTTGTTTGCATTCCTGTTGGCGACAAGGTTATTTTGGGGTTTCTGCAGCTACCAGGGTGATGGTTTGGGCCCACGCTGTGAGCTTGAGGAGGGGAAAGTGGTGAGCCTTTCCATGAGAACTTTAGGGCCTGGGTGCGTGTATTTTACCTCGGGCTGTTGTGCCGGTGCAGCCTGGAGAACAGGTAGCTACAGCCACGACGGTCGGTGAGCAAAGCTGTGCGCGCTGTACGCGGGGAGGCGAGAGGAGATGGGTTTCGTTGTGTTGTCCTGAAAACAGGTGGGTCAAGGCCTCCTTGCGTGGAAAGGCATTTGTATTTGGGCTGTATAAGCTTGTCTCTGCAAGCCGTGCTTGGAAATGTTGGCAGCTATGATAACATGAGATGAATAATGTGTGAGAGAGGCTGTGGTGTGATGTTTGAGGGTGGACGTACTTTGAGAAGGGAGGGAGGATATAGCGCTTCCCACTGTACAATGAGCCTGTCTTTAGCTGTACTTGCTGACAGCCCTCAAGATCTTGATCAAAGCCAAGGTGCCCTTTCAGATTTCAAAAAGAAATGATCTTTTTTTTTCCCCTTAGGTTTATGTTTGCCTTAGGTGTCCCTGTTTATTTGTGTACGCAGGCAGATGTCTGTGCTTTTGGAGGGGGAGAAATTCCTAGGGCTCTTCAAAAAATAGAAACTATTAACGTTAAGGAAGAGAGCCCCTCTGAACGTGGAACAGCACCGATGTGAATTAGTCCCAAATGTGTGTACTTGCTCAGGATGTAGCAGGAGGCACTATGAGCTAAGATGAGGTGTAGCAATGGGCAGTGAATTGGATGTGGATCCGGCTAGAAAAGAGGCCAGAGCAGTTTGGGGCTGTCAGCTCAGAGACAGGGAGAAGATTGAAACACATCTGCACGTGGGGTGGTTGTCATGAGCACGTAGTCAGAAACACGGTCAGTGGTGCCCGAAGGGAACCAATAAAAGAGGAAGCAACATTGGCTTGGTTGTGTCCCTGACACCCTCCTCAGGGCACAAGAATGCCCACCTGGGCTGAGCTCCGTGCTGGTGTAATCCGTAGAGTTTAGAGTGGGTTGAAATGGCCTTTTCCTGCTGAGAAGCCTTTTGCTTGAGGCGTTTTACAGCTAGACTGAACGAAGAAATTGCTGTATGTGCGTGGGCTGATGCATTCTCCTATCTCTGATTTCCAGGTCATGTGGATGGATGGTGATATGGTGATCCACAAAAGAATGGGCTAAGTTGGGTTGAGCGCAGTGCACCAGCATCACCAAGCAGTTACGCGTGACTCGTGCTTCCCTGGGAGGGAGGAAAGCAGGTTCAGTGAGCAGGAGAACTTTGTAGCTGCTAGGATTAAGTCTGGCCTAATGTGGAAAGGCTTCCTGGTTGGAACATGTGGGAAAGAGCTTTCTCACGCAGGTCGTCCATCCCGCAGGAGGAAGAGCTGTGCGTCGTCGCCGCAGGCTGTGCTCTGGAGCCGGGCACCGCAGTCTGAGGACAGGCTGCTTTCCACAGGGATGGCCGAAGTGAAGTCCTCCAGTTCCTCCTCATCCACACACTCTGATAACTTCCTGAGGCTTGGAAGTAGCCCGCTGGAGGTGCCCAAATCCAGGTGAGATGGGATGGAGCAGGGCGTTTCTAGCAAAAATAGCGCCTGGCAAAGAGAGCTGGCTGCATTTTTGTAGCTCTGAGGAGCTTGGGACACGTGGGTTTGTAAAACTTGAGACCAGGAGGCCAGTTTCTTTCTAGCCTGACCTTACGTGTAGCGCTGGCCGCTGAACACAGGAATTCCTGTCTTGGCCCACTTGGAGAAGAGCTGTGCTGATAACCTGCTGGTGTTGGTTCTGCCTGTCCCCAGTGCATGCCTCCACCCCGCCAGGTCTGGCATCTCTGCGTGCTTGGGTCGTGCAGCACTGTCACATGCACCCGCAGGGACATAAAACAGTTAAGGGCTGTGTGGGAGGCAAATCATCTCAAGCCAAGCAGACCCCACTCCGCCTCTATTCCTGTCTCCCTTTCCATCTGCTAACCTTCCTGACACCACGGGGTGGAAAACTCCAGGTGCCGGTGGCAAACAAAGGTAGAATCCGCCAGGAGCAGGCTGAGTGTTGGAGAGCACAAAGGATTTTGGCCGGGAGGCTGCGCATTCCCGCTGCGGAGCTGGGAAACGGGGAGCCTGGACCTCAGCCGGATCTCATGCCCTAACAAAGGACGCTCTGGCACCCTTCCCAACGCTGGTGCTGTGGTAGGGCAAAGCGGAGCAATGAGCTGGGATAGGGGGAGAAAGAAGGGAGCTCGTGGCGCAAGCGCAGTGTGTTTAGGGCGACAGGGGCTGAGAGACTCTTATCTAAGAGGTTGCTCTCAACAGCTTCAAACACTCGTGTGGTCTCTGCAGGTTTGCTGCTGAGTCTTTTTCTGGCGATTCGCATCCGAACAGCCACTAGCAAAACATTATTGCTCTCTTATCACATGCAAAACGAAGTGACAAACAAGTAAATCATTGAAGATCTGTAGGATTTTCTTACCAAACCAAGTTTCTTGATTGCAGTGAAAAATCGCTCGCTGACAGTTTTCAGAAATGATGTTAGCTGTTCTCCCTGAAGAAAGAGAGAGCAATAGGATATTGCTAGAGCTCACCTCTGTATTCTGTCCACAATGAAACGAGTCTCCAAAGAAGAGAACAAAACACCGAGAGTGCAGCTTATCTGGGAGGCTGCTTTTGTCCAGAACATTTATGCCACTAATGTAAGCCCTGTGTGTGGTCTCATGCTGTCCCAAAACCTAACAGCGTGTTCAGTGCCGAGCTGCATAAACTGCCCGGGAGCGACTTTGCAGCAGTGCTGGGGCAGAGGCTGTTTATAATGTGCCAGCCAGACTCCACTCTGCAAGAGCAAGGAAAAGGAAACAGGCAGAAAAGCAGGGGGACACGGTCCTGGGACCCAGCACCGGTAAAGCCAGCACTGTCCTGTTGTCTGGATGTGACATCTTTCCAGGTTTAGAGGCTGGATGGAACAGGCAGTTGTAATGTGGGTCTCCCAGGGTTTGAGGCAGCAGGTAACCATTGTGGGGAAGCTTGTCCTGAAGCCACTGTCCCTGAGGCTGCCCCTTCCTTGCACCCAATAAAATAATCTCCAATAAGGAGTTAGTCTTCTGCTATTACAGTATGAGATAAATGTTCTGTGTATTCCACTAGGAACATTCTTTTTTCCTGACCTTTACACTAGTGTCTACCCTTCAGCATGTGGCAAAGTCACACTGGTCCATCTTCAATCCCTGTTGACATTTACAAGCCAGGCACTGTGAAAGGCTGAGCTGGAAGAAGGTGCATAAACAGGGAATGGGGAATAAAAGGGACCTCCTTGGAAGGTTTGAGATGAAGGGGATGGAGAGGAAATAAGTTGCGAGGCCGAAGTAGTAAAGTTAGCTGTATACGAAGATGGCTGGTGTGGGATGAGGATTACGTGCGCACTTGTATACTTGTATACTCTGGTGTCACTTGCATTTCCTCTACTCCTCCCTGTGTGCAACCCAGAGGAAATAAGCCCGGAGACCCTGCAGGGAGTGGGTGGAATTGTCAAGGCAACGGCTGAACTGAGCTGCTTTTTCAAACCAGTCTCCTGGCATGTTATGCTCCTTTGCCTTGTGGTTCCCCACTAGATCAGCATCAACCAGACTGGTCTGTGTCCTACTTAGTTTCTCTGGATCAACATTGGGAGCAGTTAGACTGCCTGAGGACTTGGAGCAGTGCGTTGCCTTGTCAATGGTGATATGAGTTCCACCTTTGGAGGCTTGAACATGGGTTTTGTGTCCAGGGAGGAATGGATCGTGCCATGCCACTTGTTTTGTAGCGAGAGAAGAGGTACAGCTGTGGTGAAAGGAAGGAGTTACGTTCTCTTCCTTCACCCTTGAGAAATGGTGGGACTAGGATGGAGACTGGTGCACGGAGACTAATGATACCAAAAATATCTTCATCTTGATGGTGCTGTTGCAAGTTAACACCCTGGGCTCTCAAGATGAAGAAACTACTGTACTTGACTTTCTAATCTTCTGGTTGTGTGGCCATAGCAACAAAACACTTAACCACTGCAGCAGCAGTAAAGGGGAAAAAGGTTCCCTGTGAAATGCCAGCAGGCAGCGTTGGGGCACTTCACTTGGCTGTCCTCTCCATGCGCTGCCAGGCACGGGAGCTCAGGAGTGAAGAGGAAAACAAGCTGTATTAGGTGAGCAGATTCCTGGGAGGAGTAAGTGGGGTGTCCAAAAGGAAAGAGTTGCAAATGCCAGGTCGTGTAGTGGGATCCAGGCCCCTCTCCTGAGCAGACCATGACAGTGATCTGCTTCTGCCTGTGTCTCACCAGGGTCTTCCAAGTCCTGCTCTGATTCGGGGGTCCTGGGTGCTTATAAGTGCCTGGGTCAACCTTGTCAGACAAGGCATTTCAAAGATGAATTTGTACCTCACACTCTCAAGAGAGTCTTTCTAGCTTATCCCAATGAAATGGTAGTATCTTATCTGAGCACAAACATATGAAGATAATGCATACGTTATTTGCACAGCAGGACAAGGTGATTTTTTTTCTGTAAACTGGGAGCTCCAAGTACAGCAGCTTTAGCTGTAGTGCTTTAGCTGCAACCTGCCTGTGAGAGGGTAGTGGCCTGCAAGTGATGTCCTGTGTTTGCATTTGCCACTAATGGCCTGTGTCCCATGACACTGCAGGAAAGCCCGGTATCTGTGTCGGGGATTTAGCGTGTGTTCACACATCACTGATGGGGATTAGCAGCGGGATAATCTGCTTGAATGTGCTTTTGCTAAGTCAATTAAATAAAACCCAAAGTAGCATGGCCTGAAGAGTGGAGATCTACGGGAGTTAAATGCCAAAGGATCCGCTTTGGCCACCAGTCAGAGAGCTGCCTCACTGGAAGGGCTGCAGATGGTTCGGATGTGGCTCTGGAGGGAGCACAGCGAATGCCACGAGGGGCAGAGAAGCTGCTCTCCCTCGGCTTTGGGGTGTTTGCTTTACAGTGCCAAGTGCAGGAGCTACACATCTTGCTCCGTATATGCACCTGCCTGGGAAGTGGATCCGCCAGCAGCGAGCGTGGCAGAGCGAGCACGGCAGGAAAGGAATCGTTTGCCACAACGATCGTTGATCTTGCCACAACACGGATTTGCAGCACTCGGCTGGGCTCGCGGCTGTATCACAAGCAA
Source organism: Nothoprocta perdicaria (assembly GCF_003342845.1). Classification (NCBI taxonomy): domain Eukaryota; kingdom Metazoa; phylum Chordata; class Aves; order Tinamiformes; family Tinamidae; genus Nothoprocta; species Nothoprocta perdicaria. The sequence continues at coordinate 6,078,441 of NW_020456198.1, read as the reverse complement.
GACGGGTTGTACACACAGAGGCCCAGGCTGTTACAGCGCTGAGCTGGGGTGTCGAGAGCTGATGAGGCTCCAGCCAGGGCTGGCAGGACAGCTCCGTGCCAGGGCTCCCTTGCCAAGCGTTCCCACGCAAGGTGGGAAGGACTGACCTCCTTGCCAGGTGGCCGCCGTCTGTCTCGCCTCCAAAGCAGAGCCTCTCCTCTAGCACCTGGCTGCTCTGATTTGGAGAGCTATGCCAATAGTTAATGCTTGAGTTTGAGGCACCAAAGACGTGCTGGCAAGTGAGCTGTTTCCCAAGTGGTCCTAGGTATGTGGGAATACTGCAGGTGAGGGAGGGCAGAGCAGGGCAAGATGTGAACCTGGCTCTTGGGCAGTTGGCCACTGACTGCCTCGCATATTAAGAAATGGAAGGATCCCCGCTTGCTGCTCTGCCTCCTGTACTGGCTCTCCTCTGGTCTGTGTGCTCAGAAATGCTCTATTCTGTGCAGCGTGTTGTATGGGAAGCAATGACCTAATTACAAGGAACCATTCCAGGCTAGGAGTTGCCAGTTTATGGCCTCATAATGGTCCTTCCTCGTGTGAGGGAACAGCTTGCGGCTCATCTCTGTTTTGCTAATCTAATTTTGTTAATCTTGCACTTTTGAGGGAGTCTCTTCCCACTCGTGGATCTGAAGAGGTGGGCGTTTGAAGCTTGCTTTCATTCTCTCTTTCCGTTTGCCATTAAATGTCTTTGGCAGATGCATTGATTTGAAGACTTGATATCTTTTCTAAGAACCCTACCGGTTTTGCTGTAGCAGTCCAGCTGTTTCTCGAGACCCTCTGCACTGCCCTGACAACGAGACAGTCTCTGACATGGCTGTACTGCATTGCAAAGCTGTTCTGGTGGGCTTGAGCCTCACCAAAGCCTTTTTCTTGGACCTCTGCAGCAAGACTTTACTAGAAGCCTTCAGGCGTTACAGACAGCAGTAACAGTAAAATGTTCAGCTCTGGCACTGGCTGGACTGCACTGGGGTGCCGTCCACTTGGAGACTGAGTCGTGGTGTGAAGCCCAAACTCAGTTTTTAAGAAGCTCTGCTGCTGCTGAGCAGGACGCTTGCTGGAATCCCAAGTGTGTGGCCCCTTTCTGAGTGCCAGTAGATTTCCCATCCGTGCCAGCCTGACCCAGCCTTGGCTCTGGCTCTCTCTGGAGATGAACGTGCTTGTTGGTTGTGACACTTCCTCGGGAGCCTCCCTTGAGAAGGTATCAGAGTTAGAGGGGAAGGCTGCTGTGTGTCTTTGCTGTCTGCACTTAGATGTCTGAGCTTGGACTCATTGCAGAGTAGGTCAGTTTATTCACTCGGGCAGCAAGTGTTTATTAAGCAACCTGGAGGTGAGAGACACAAGTGGCTGCCTTGAACTCCCGGACTCCTGTACTGTTAGGTTAAATGTGATTTGACTAATTCTTAGCTGTCTGGACCGGGCCGGAGGAGAGGATGGAGCAGGGCTTGCTGTGCAGCAGATCTGAACTAGTGGATTCAGTCAAGTGATCTCTTGGGCCTGTGCTTTGGGATGGGGCTCCCTGCTGATCTCAGGGTGGGCTAGAGAGATGGAGAGCCTGGCAATATTGTTGCTCTTTCATGGACAGACGTGGAGAAACAACAGACAAACCAAGTGCTGTTTTGTTGTCCCTTTTCCCCTGGCTCGTGTCAGGCTCCTCTGCCTGCCCTGTAGTCAGTGTGTGCGGGCTGCCTCTGTGACACCCTCTGCACAATCCTGTGCAGTTCTTTTTGCAAGAATGGTTTCTCCCTAGTGATGCTGAGGACTCACAGTGCCTGTCTGAACAGGCTCATCCATCAGGCCCAGAACAAGAGCTGTGCAGGGCAGGTGAAGCTCTGCTTTGCTGCCAAGTGCTTCCAGAGCCAGCACTTGTGCACCGTCCCGTTACCCGCAAACTGCAGCCGCGGGAGCATCAGCACTCCCATACAGACCCAACACATAGCGAGCTCGCTGACTTGCCATTCTCTGCTCATCCATCCAGCTGCACCATGTTTCCCATTTCTCAGACTGGGCTGTGCAGGTTCGGGTTGGGCTCGGAGCGCGGGAGGCTCCCGGCGCCCTGTGGCAGCCCCGCGGTGGGAGACGCGGTGTCCCCGCCGCGCGCCGCCCGCAGCTGCACTGCGCCACTGCTATTCTTAGCCGTGAAGGCAGCGGGCGAGTACCTGGCCTGGTGGAGCTGGAGCTGCTGCACCACGCTCTCGGAGCCGAGCTCGGATAAATTATCCACAGCATCTGCATGGGGTGTAATTGAGTAGCTCAGCCACAGGCTGTGCTTCCAGCTACGTACGCTTTGCTGTGCAGCAGGGCGCAATAATTACTTGTTCCCCGGGCACCCAGGAGCTCCGGGTTTATCTCAAGTGGCTATGTGCTTCTCCTCTGAGATTTCTGAGGGACTCCTCACATTCACACGTCTGCTGTACTGCTGCTTCCTTTCCTGCTGGGCAGCTGCCTGCATCGAACAGCTGTCCTTCCCTAGGTTATTTTTCCTGTAGTAAAGATGTTTTGTGTCCCGACTTCTAACCCAGTCCGTTCTTTGAATGCAGAAATCGGTGGGTGCTGGGGTGAGTGGGTCCCCTGGGGCCACCTGGTGCAGGGACTTGCTCTGTTCAGAGCTGCTCTTAGTGCCTCAGGAAAGACCTGCTTTGTAAGGGACCAAGGAAAGGGCCCTTAGACCTTTCTCCTTTGGAGAAAGATCTTCCTAAACCATCCCCACAACCACGCAAGTCGCTGCTTTGATTCTGCATCAAGCCTTGCCCTTGCACTGCTGGATACTTAGAGCTGAAACAAGCAACCGGTGACTGCTTCTCATATAGCACTTGATCCATACGTGAAGGGATTTGGGGAAGGATGTGCTGTTGCATCTCGCTGCTGGGTTTCACCATTCTGCACGGCCCTCTGCTTCTTGCTGCCTTTGTCCTGTCCCGCTCGCCGTGGACTTTCTGCTTCATCAGCTGCAGCCAGCTTGGCTTTCCAAGGAGCGGCTGGGCTCGGGGCCGAGCTGGAGCTGCGTGTCGCGCCCCGGTCCCGGCGCGTCGAAGCAGCTGGCACGGGCGCTGCTGGCGCTCGGCCCGGCACGGGCTGGCCCCGGAGCTGGCGAGCGGCGTGTGGCCGGGCCACCCGACTGACTGCACCGTCTCCCTCTCTCTCTGCCCCAGATCGGCCGACCCTTCTCTGCCCGGATCTTCCGTTTCCACAGACTTTGGCAGCTGGCAGATGGTGACAGGTTGTGGCAGTATTCGGGAGCAGGCAATGCTGAGCGCGGACGCCTCTCTCCCTTGCAGCTTCCCGGATGAGGTCCCTAGCGCTTGCCTGTAAGTGTCTCGAACGCAGGATCCTCCCTGTGAACCTTGCAGCTTTGGCACTTCGGACATGCCAGGGAGCCCATAACAAGCTCTCCTGTCTTCCCTCCTTGATGCTTTCTCCTCAAAAGTGCTCTCACTGGCCGCTCTTCGCTTACCCTGAACTCTGAAAGATATTTTTTTTCTGTTTAATTACAAGGGTGCTTTGCTTTCTATAGGAAGGGGTCTCTCCTCCACGAAGACACTGACTCTGGGCATAACTTGCTGAATTTGGGGGAGTCTACTTGCCAAGACACGGCTTGGTTAGCCAGGCTCTCTTGCTTCCTTACGGATCTTGCTCGTCTCCATCTCCCGGCTGGGTTTGGATCCGGGTGGCAGTAACAGGGCTCCCTCCTTCGCTCGCCCCGGCGTTTGTCCCGCAGCAGCATCGTTTGCGGCCGCTGCATCTGGGCGGCGCAGAGCAGCGCAGGCCCCGCGTCCTGCTGCGTGTTGCAGGGCTGCTTCTGCAACAGGGCTGGGAGGCCAATGTTTGTTTGCAAGCAGAAAATCACCTCTGTGGGGACTTGAAAGACAGGGGATGTGCTTTAATTGCAGCTAGAGGAGAACCTTGGCTTGTGCCTCCCGGCTGCAAACTCCCAGTCAGGAAACTGTGAAGCAGCAGACGGGGCGCTGCCGCCAGCTCGCTGTTCTCGAGATGTGCAAGCGATGAGTGTTTGCAAAGCCCTGCACCGAGGGCCAGCAGGAGCTTTGGAGGCAGAGGGCAGGAGGTGCGAGAACACAACATCCCCCTCGGGAGCAGCCAGCTGCCCTGGCTCGGCCGCTCGCGTGGCCCTTTGCTCCCGCTGAGCAGAACAGGAGCTCCCACGTTGTGGTGAGGTTAGGAGATCCGTGAATTAGCCGGTGGAGGAATGCTGAGCGATGTCTGGAAGGTCCCAACAACGCGACATCCGTCTCCTCCTCCCACGAGGACAGCCGTGCTCCTCTGGTGGGTGTTTGGAGGTGCTGAGGGAGCAGAAAGGGGGGCTGAAGAAAAGCCACCTGAGGCAGTGAGTGCTCTGCCATGCCGAGCCCTGCTCTGCTGATGGCAGCTCACAGCCAGGGAGGCTGCTCTGCACTGCTTGGACTTGAACCGAGTGTCAGAGCAGGGAAATCAGCAGAGAGAAATACGATTTGAAGCTGAGCCGGTGGACTGCAGTGACATGGGATCTGGACTGGGGGGTTGGCAAAGAAGGAGCTTCTGTGACTTACCGGTCATGTGGTGGCTCTGCATCACGGTGTGGAGCGCAGGCTCTTGCAATTCAGAGCCTGCCTGCTTGGGACAGCCAGGCTCAGTGGGAGCTTCTGCAGATGCGAGGAACACTTTGCCCTGCAAGGTCTCCAGTGAAACTGTGAAAGTGTCGCTGTGCTCTTGGGCTGGAGACTGCTCTGTCACAGGTGCTGGGGCCAGACTGATACTTTGGAAGCATCTCCAGGATGAAGAGTTACTGAGGATAACACCTTGGGCCTGTCCCAGGGCTCGGATTCTCTCTATTTGTGCATCAAATTCCTTGCTTAGGAGCCCGTGATGGTTTTATCCCAATTCATTGCAGCCCAGACCACTGTGAGCTCTTGGAAATTAAATTCTGTTTAGGTTCCCACTCTATAGCTCCTGAATCGGTGGCTTGCCACGAAGGTGTGCTTTTCACAACCAGTTTCCCCGCGCTCCTGTGGGGCTGGTCAGGATTTGCTTGGAGCCGTGGCTTTGACAGTCTCGTCTCATCCATTACCCCTAGGTGAAGACTGGAGTGTGCAGCTCTGGGATGCGCAGCAGGGCAGAGAGCCTCTGGTCTCGCAGAGAAGCTGCTTTGCCGTTTGAACGGCGCACTGAAGCGGTGCAGCTGGTCTGCAGGGCTTCCCCGTGGCGCCCGGCCACGGTCTGCGCCTTGCGCCTGCGCCCTTGCCTTTCTTATGATCCTTAAGGTAACTTGAAGAGCTTAAGCAGAGAAACCAGGAGCGTGAATAAAGAATCCACGCTGCACACAGGCGTGAAAGCCAAAAGATGCAGAACCAAAGCCTGGTGTGCACCCTGCCTTAACCTCTGCCTGTGCTGCTCCAGATTCTTGGATTCCGGGTCCAAGTCCTGCTTTAACATATAGCCCGTTTCTCAGTGCTAGCAGTTCCATGAGCTCCACGTTTTAATTAGGTTGCCAAGAAGCATCTTCTTCTATGTTTTGATAAGCTGCCGTTTTGCTTTGCCCTCTGCCTTCTCTTGGTTCGCAGCCCGTGTGAACAGCGGCGCGGTTGGCCGCCGCGGCGTCGCTGGCTGTTTATAGGCATCCCACCATCTCCCCTCGCTGCCGTTTCCGGCCCGGAGCTGGTGGCCGTGGGTGGTTAACACTTCATTCAAATTAGCTGTGCCAGTTTATAGGCAGCCCAGGCACCGGAGAGATGAAAGAGAATACTCGATGGGGAGGGTTGCGCTGTGCCCTTGGAGTCACCTTTGAGGAACGTCTCCTGCTCCCCGGGAGCTGCCGGCGTGCCGGGGAGTCGCTCTGCGAGGCCCGGTTGAGGCCCGAGCGCGCGGAGCAGCGTCCTTTGAACCCCAGGGCTGCTTTCTGCCTCGCGCTCGTCTGAAACGCTGCCCTCGCTCCCGTCTGCTCCCCCAGCCCTGAGCGGGTGCATGGATCAGATGGAGAGGAGAGCAGGTCCTGGGGGACGCCGTGGCCTACTCTGCGTGCAGCTCTCCTGCTTGCACAGAGCAGCCTTGCTGTGGAGCAGAGCAAAACGTCACCCGGCGCTCCTGCTCGCGGGGCGGGAGCTCCTGGGGGCTTTTGTCACCTTGTCCGTGTTGTCCCCAGGTCCCCCCAGGGCTCTGTGCTAGCTCAGGTTGGGCCAGGCTGGGGGCAGCGTGTGCTGGGAGCAAGGGAGGGTTGCAAAGAGCTTGGAAGCAACCATCCAGACAACACACGTGTGGCTGGACTGCACCTGGGACCGCGTGTGGAAAAGGGGCAGAGCGGACAGGGGGGCTGACATCAAGCGGAGCAGGCTGGGCGAGGGCAGCGCTGTCTGTAGGAGCCACGTTGTGCCAAGGAGTGGGGTAGGAGGGGGAACAAGCAGTGGGGAAGGAGGAGATCCAGGGGAGGGAATCAAAGGGCCGGGCACCGCAGGGCTGCCCCGGCCTCCCTCTTGGCAGCGGCTGCGGCTGGTTCTGTGGGGCAGACCGCAGGCCCCTGTGTGTCCTGGGGAGGGAGCAGGGGCTGTGGCTGTGGGAGGGGACGCGTGCGCTGACCCTCTCCTTGTGTCCCCTAGGCTGGTGTCGGCGAGCGAGCGCGAGGCCCGCCTGGACGAGGTGCGATCCGCCTTCCTGGCCAGCTACAGCCGCACCATCGGCCTCAGGGCCGTGGCGCCCAGCGCCGGCGGCGCCATCGGCGGCCTCCTCGAGCAGTTCGTGCGCGGCGTGGGACTGCGCGGCAGCAGCACGCTCTGAGCACTGCCCCGGCCCCACGGGGCTCCGTTACACAGCCGGCCCCGGCGGCTCCACAGACGGCCCTGGCGGCTCCCCACATCCCGCACGGGGCCCCCATCCGCACGGGGCCCCCATCCCCGCGTGGCTCCGGCACCGCGCTGGGTGCCGCTGCGGCCGCCGGTGCGCGCGGCGCCGCCGAGCCCTCGGTGCAGTAAAGACCCGTGCAGTGCCCTGCGTGCCTCGTGTGTGCGCCGCGGGCGGGGAGGGGGCGCCGGGGGGAGCCGCTCGCTGTGGGTCGCTATAAATAGCGCGGCCCACGCTCCGCGAGCGGCGGCACCGGAATAGCAGCGCCGGGGGGGCGGACGGGGCGCCCGGCGGGACGGGGCCGCGGGACGCCCGGTGGCCGCCGCTACGGGACGGGATGGGATGGGACGGGGACGGGGACGGGGATGGGGATGGGGCCAGTGTTCGGGCCCGGGGCCCGGCCGGGCTGCCCGAGGCGGGC
>NW_020456198.1:6065169-6070574 GCF_003342845.1 Nothoprocta perdicaria | reverse complement strand
GGGCGCTGCTCCCCGCGCCGGCTCCCGCCGGGGTCCGCAGGGCCGGCGGCGGAGCCACTGCCGGCGGTTAAAAATAGCCCTGCGGAGAAGCCGTCCCCGCTGCCGCCGGTGGCCCCCACGTCCTGTCACCCGTGCCGGGGACACGGGGGAGGCCCTGTCGCCTCCGCAGCACCCTGCACTTTGCTCCGCTCGGCATCCCCGGGGCGCCCCTGCACCCAGCTGAGCCGCTCTGAGGTGCCCTTACCTGCAAACTCCGGCACCGCGGCCGGGGCTGGACCGCAGCTCCCTGGGGAGGAGCCAGCTGTGCCAGGCGGCCCTTGCCCAGCTCGGCACCCTGCTCTGGGTGCCCCCTCTGTGCAGCCCTTCCACTCGTGGGAGCCGTATGGGCTCCTGTCCCGTTGCTCCAGGTAGGGGTGTCCAAGGGGACCTGGACACCCCAGGTAGGGGGACCAATGGCTGGCTCTCAGCAACGCCGCGGTGAGCCCTGTCCCGGGCCACCAACAGAGCCCATGGGGACTGTCCCTGCGTGCTCAGGACAGGAGTGCCGGGCAGAGCAGAGCCCAGTCCCGCCAGCCTCGGTGCTCCCCTATCCCAGGCTCCGTGGCGGCCCCGGGGCTCAGGCAGGTCCCAGCGCAGGAGCCACCCGCAGCCGCCGGCGCCTTCCCGTGTCCCGCCGCCACCCGAGCGCTCTGGCTCTGGCAGCCCATCCCGCTCAGCGTCCGCTTTCTTCTCAGCTCCTCTCCCAGTCTCCCCATTAGCGGCGCTGCCGCTGGCGGGGGGCGACGGGCGCTCGGCCATTACCGACTGCGCCGGCGGAGATCCCGTCCTCTAAATGGGTTCTCTGTCATGTTTAATCACCGTCAGAGCGGGAGGCGCCGCTCCCGCGCTCCGGCCCAGGCCGCCTGCGCCCGGCCCAGCCCGCGGGCGCCCGATGAGCGGCGCTGGCACCGGGATCGTGTCCCCCCGGGCTGCCCGGCAGCAGGCCGTCCCCTCGGTGCCGAGCAGAGCAGAGGGTGCCCGAGGGCTGGACACTTCACTGGCAAGAGGGGGTTAGCGGGAGGCTCAGGGCTGGCTCGGTGTCCCCAGGAACCTGCTGGACATGGACACCTTCTCCAAGTCGGACCCGGGTAGGCGGCGGGGATGCGGGTGGCCGGCCGGGAGCCGCGGTGGGCAGCCGGCACCGCGCGGCTCCTCTCTCCGCAGTGGTCGTCCTGTTCGTGCAGGGCGCCGGCAGCAGCGAGTGGAAGGAGGTGAGCGCGGCCCCCTGCCCTGCAGCCCCCCAGCCGGGCAGCTCGGACCCATGGGGGGCCAGGGACCGTCCTGGAGGCTGGGACTGTCCCCCTCGGTGGCCTGGGGCTAATCCTCGGCTCACTTAAACTCGTCCATATGGCCACCTACTTCCCCACTAATGATCCCCCCCCGCTGCCGGTGCTAATCCTCATGCCGGGATTAGTCCCGGGGAAGGAGGGTCCTGCGGACGGGTGGGTTTCAAGGACCGGGGCCGCCCTCACGCTGCTCCCCGCAGTTTGGGCGCACCGAGGTGATCGACAACACCTTGAACCCCGACTTCGTGCGCAAGTTCGTGCTCGATTACTACTTCGAGGAGAAGCAGAACCTGCGCTTTGATGTGTGAGTAGCGGCGCCTGGTCCCTGCAGCCTCCCCGGGCACCTTTTGGGCACAACCGCTGCTGTGCAGGGCAGAGCTGGCGCCCACTCGGTGCCAGCAGGAGAGACTGGGACAGTGCGCAGAGTCCATGAGCACCAGGGTGGATAAGAAGCCATGGAGAAAAGCCTTCAGGGATAAGGGCAATCCAGGCTCCGGTGCCTGCCGTGCTCCCGGGAAGCTTTTTGGGGATCTCTCGTGGATCTGGGCTGGAGGAGCAGGGCCTGACAGCAGGGTCACAACAGGACTGGGTTGGGAGAGTAGGATCTTGGAGGGGTCCACGCTGAGTTTCCCGCTGCACCCCGCGCTCTCCTGCTGCTCTCACGCTGTCCTCCCCCTCCACCAGCTACAACGTGGACTCCAAGAGCTGCAGCATCTACAAGCAGGTGAGCGCGGCCCGCGCTGCTGCCGTCCCGCTCCGGGGCTCCGGCCGCGCTGCCGGGGGAGTCGGCGGGTGGGCCGGGTGCCCCGGTGCGGCCCCGGCACCCTGGGGGGCTCTGACCCGCTCTCGGCTTCCCCGTGCTGCTCCGGGACCGGCAGAAGGTGGGTGCCAGCCGCGCTCCGGCCCCTGCGCCGCTCTGGGGAGCGCAGGGTGGTCAGGGACATGTGAGGTGGCTCTGGGGACACCGGGTGGCCCTGGGGACACCCAGGGCATAGGGGTGTCTTCGGTGGGGAGGGTGCTGAATGGCCCTGGGTCTCTGGGATGAATCCAGGGCATGTGGGGCAGTCATGTGGTGGCTTGGGGAATATGGGGTGGGTCTAGGGGGGACAGGGTGGCCATGGGGGTACAGGAGGGTCCTGGGTGGTCCTGAGGGGGAGAACAGGTCCAGGACACAGGGAGCAGCTCTAGGGGTGCAAGATGGGCCCAGGGTGACCCATGGTCCATGGATCCATGGTCCATGGTATGGCCCTGGGCGGCAGGATGGGTTGAGGAGTGTGGGGTGCTCCTTGCGGGGTGCCACTGGATCCAGGGCAGAGGGGGTGGCCAAACAGGTCCTGGACTGCGAGGTGGTTGCTGGGTTGTGGGGGGGTTTGGGGGCACGTGGGGTGGCTCTGGGAGCACAGGGTGGCCCAGAGGTGGCCATGGGTGTCACATGGGTGCGGGGAGGGTGCCCATCCCTCACGGCGCGTGCCGGGGCGCAGGACTTCCTGGGACAGGCGTTTGTGGCGCTGGGCGAGGTGATCGGCTCCCAGCGGGGCCGCCTGGAACGAGCCCTCACGTGAGTGACCTGGTCCCCGCCGGGCGGCCGGCTGGGGACACCCCGGCTCTGGGGACACCCCCGGCTGGGGACACCCCCAACTGGGGACACCCCGGCTCTGGGGACACCCCCGTGCCCGTGCTGAGGCGCTGCCTGCCGTGCCAGGGGCGTCCCGGGGAAGCGCTGCGGCACCATCCTGCTGCTGGCCGAGGAGCTCAGCAACTGCCGGGTGAGCACCGGGGTGGCACCCGCGGGGATGCAATGGGGACACTCGTGTCACCACGGGGACGCCTGCGCCCGAGCACCCCGTGGCGATGGTGGCAGCCCCGGCATGGGGAGAGGATGTGGCTGGCGGTGACAGCCGCCGTCCCCAGGACATCGTCACGATGCAGCTGTGCGCCAACAAGCTGGACAAGAAGGACTTCTTTGGCAAATCGGACCCCTTCCTCGTCTTCTACCGCAGCAACGAGGACGGCACGTGAGCGCGGGCCCGGCTGCCACGGGGCCGGGCACGGTGCCGCGCGCCGGCCCTGACGCCCCGTCCCGTCCCCGCAGCTTCACCATCTGCCACAAGACGGAGGTGGTGAAGAACACGCTCAACCCCGTGTGGCAGCCCTTCACCATCCCCGTGCGCGCCCTCTGCAACGGCGACTACGACAGGTGCCACGGGGACGGTGCGAGGGGCACGGGGACGGCGCGAGGGGCACGGGGACGGCGCGAGGCGGTCACCACGGGGATGGCACAAGGCAATGGCTGTGGGTACAAGGGTGGCACAAGGGGGTGGCCGCAGGGATGAGGATGCTGTGAGTGGAGAGGCGTGGGGATGGTGCAAGGGGTCCCCTGAGGGGCCAGGGGCAGTGCAAGGGGAAAGACATAGGGAAGGTGCATGGGGGCAGCTGTGGGGGTGGACGGGGCTGCCTGCTGCCTTTTTCCCAGGAAATTTTCTCAGGATTTTTCCCCAGAACACTCCCAGGATATTTTGTGTCTGAATTACACAAAACATCCTCCCCGCTGCACCACGGGCCCGGCCGTGACCCAAATTTCCCCATTCCCTCCTTGCCGGGAGCCCACCCGGGGATGCCAGGGCAGGCTCCGCTGTGTCCCTGTCCCAGCGGCGCCTCTGCCTTTCAGGACGGTGAAGATAGACGTGTACGACTGGGACCGGGACGGCAGGTGAGGCCGGGCGGCAGCGGGCAGGGGGCCGCGCGGGGCCGCCCCGTCCCACGCCGCGCTCGCCCCCCAGCCACGACTTCATCGGCGAGTTCGCCACGAGCTACCGGGAGCTGTCGCGGGCGCAGAGCCAGTTCACGGTGTACGAGGTAGGAGCGGGGCGGCGGGCGGGCGGCGGGGCGGGCGGCCGGGCTGCGCCGGCGCCGCCGGAGCCTTTTCCAGGTCACGTCTCGCCGCTCCTGCAATATTGATGCTCCCCGGCCGCGGCGCCTCCGGGGCGGCTGCCGGGGGGGCAATGGGAGCTGCCACGCGCGCGCATTCCGAAACGCTGCCCTGCACCCCCCGACCCGCTGCCCTGCACCCCCGCGCGGGCTGCTGCCTGTGCGCACAGCCGCACGCGCGCCCTGCCGCCTGTACGTGCCGCGGGCACTGCCGCCGCGGCTGTTCCCCGGCTGCGGGTGGTGGTGGGGGGCTCCTGCCCTCTCCGGGTGGCTGCAGGTGTAGCCCTGCCGCTGGGATGGGGCTGTGCGCCTGTCCCTGTGCGCCTGTCCCTCTGTGCGTCTGTCCCAGGACTCTGTCTCCGTGTCTGTCCCTCCCTCCGGTTGTCCTTGGCTGTGTGCGGCTGTCCCTCGGTGCGGGTGTGCGGCTCCCTGGGGTGTCTCGGGGTTGTCTCTCCGGCTGTCCCCAGGTGTGTTTGTGTCCCTGGGGTCTCTCTTCCCGCCTGTCCCCGTGTGGGTGTCCCTGGGTGCGGGGGTGTGTGTCCCTGGGGTGTCTCGGGGCTCTCTCCGGCTGTCCCTGGCTCCGTTTGTGTCCCCGGGGTGTCCCCGCGAGTGTCCCCGGTGTGACTGTGTGCTCTCCCGGTGTCCCCACCAGGAGCACCTCTCCCTCCACATCCCCCCCATCCCCACGGCTCTGCCCAGGGGCCACAGCCCCCCGTGTCTCTCCGCCTGTTCCCGCGTCACCCCACGCACACCCCGGGCTGGCGGGGGGCGTCTCCACCAGTGCCCGCCTCCCCGTCCCCGCGAGGGGGCCGATTCCCGCCGCCCATCCCGTGTTTCCCCCCGCCGATCCGGAGTGTCCCGGGGCGGCATCACGAGGCGGACGGGGCCGGTTTATTGCGCCGGGGGGCTCAGGCGGTGCCGGCGCCCTGCTGCGCGCGCCGCAGCAGCTCCTCGTCGCGCAGCGACAGCTCCGTGAGCCGCTTGCCCAGGCGCTCGTGCACCTCCAGGTACTTGGCCACGCAGCGGTCCAGGCACACGCTCTCGCCCTTGGACAGCTCCGCCTCCTTGTACAGCGGCGGCACGCACTTGCGGTGGCACGCGCGCGTCATCCTGCGCCGCGCCGCGCGTCAGCCCCACAGCACCCACTGCAGC
>NW_020456198.1:6061917-6065100 GCF_003342845.1 Nothoprocta perdicaria | reverse complement strand
TCAACTCGGGCACCGTGAGTGCGGCCGGGGCCGGGGCGGCCGGGGCTCGGCGCGGCGCTCAGCCCGCTCGCCCGCAGGTCACGCTGCTCTCCTTCTCCGTGGAGTCCGAGTTCACCTTCGTGGACTACATCCGCGGAGGGTGAGCGGGGACGGTGCCAGCGTAGGGGGTAGGATGCCATGGGGTGGGCAGATGTCCCCTACTGTGGCGCTGGGGCCAAGGATGGGATCCTTGGGCCGTGGGGCTGGAAGATGAGATCTCCATGCCATGGAGCTGGAGAACTGGATTCCCATGCCGTAGAGCTGAAGGTTGGCACCCCCATGCCATGGAGCTGGAGGGTGGGATCCTAATGCCATGGAGCTGGAGGATGGGATTCCCATGTCGTGGAGCTGGAGAATGGGATTCCCATGCCGTGGACCTGGACAATGGGATTCCCACGCCATGGAGCTGGAGGATGGGATTCCCATGCCGTGGACCTGGACAATGGGATTCCCATGCCGTGGACCTGGACAATGGGATTCCCATGTCGTGGAGCTGGAGGATGAGATCTCCATGCCATGGAGCTGCAGCATGGGATTCCCATGCTGTGGAGTTGGAGGATGGGATCTCCATGCCGTGGGGTTGCAGTGAAGGATGGGGTCTCCATACTGTGATTCTGGAGAATGGGATACCCCTCACCATGGCGCCATGGAGCTGGAGGATGCCCTGTACCACAGGGCTGGAGTGAAGGATGGGATCCCCCTGCATGGATCTGGGGCTAGAAGATGGGATCCTCATGCCATGGGGATGGAGTGAAGGATGGGATCCCCCTGCCATGGATGTGGGGTTGGAAGATGGGATCCCCATGCCATGGGGCTAGAGGACACCACATGCATTCCACCTGCATTCCTCCCTCTCCCCTAAGGACGCAGCTGAACTTCACCGTGGCCATCGACTTCACAGCGTCCAACGGTGAGCGCGGCGCCGTGGGGCGGCCGTGGGGCGGCCGTGGGGCGGCTGCTGAGGGCGCCGTGCCGCAGGGCTGCCGTCGCAGCCCACCTCGCTGCACTACGCGAGCCCCTACCAGCTGAGCGCCTACGCGCTGGCGCTCAAGGCCGTCGGCGAGATCATCCAGGACTACGACAGCGACAAGCTCTTCCCCGCCTACGGCTTCGGCGCCAAGCTCCCGCCCGACGGCAAGATCTCCCACCAGTTCCCCCTGGTGCGCGGGGCGCCCCGCAGCCCCCTGCCCCGGGCAGGGCCGGGGGGCGCACGGGGACCCCCCTGCGGTGGGACGTGGGGGACCCCGACCTCCCTGCTGTGGGACGTGGGGGACCCCAACTTCCCTGCTGTGGGGTGGGATGGGAGGAGAGCGTTGGCCTCTGTGGAGCTGGTGGACCCGGATGTCTCTGTGCCTCATGGGCAGGGATGAGCCCAGATGTCCCCACCATGGGCCAGGGATGAGCCCAGATGTCCCCATCATGGGGGGACAGGGACATCCCTGTCACAGGGCAGGGATAAATCCAAAGGTACCCATTACGGTGGGGCAGGGATGAGCCCAGACATCCCTGTCATAGGGCAGGGATTAGTCCAAATGTCCCCACCATGGGCCAGGGATGAGCCCAGATGTCCCCACCATGGAGGGATAAGGACATCCCTGTTGTAGGGCAAAGATGAGCCCAAATGTCCCTGTTTGGGGGGTCAGGGATGAGCCCAGCTGTCCCTGTCGTGGGGAAGGGATGAGCCCAGATTTCCTGCGTGGTGCGGGCGCTGCTCTGTGGCACCGCACGGTCCTGGGGTGCAGGATGGCACGGGGTGGCGTGGGGCCCGGGACCCACGCGCCCGCGCGGTGCCGGGCCGCCCCGCAGAACAACAACGCCGAGAACCCCAGCTGCGCCGGCATCGACGGCGTCCTCGAGTGCTACCTGCAGAGCCTGCGCACCGTGCAGCTCTACGGGCCCACCAACTTCGCGCCCGTCATCAACCAGGTGGCCGGGTGAGCGCCGCAACGCGCCGGCGCGAGGGCCGCGCGGCTCCCGCCGTGGCGCCCCGTGTTTGGGGACCCGCGTGTCTGTCCCCGCAGCGCGGCCGCCCAGGTCACCGACGGCTCCCAGTACCACGTGCTCCTCATCATCACCGACGGCGTCATCTCCGACATGCTGCAGACCAAGGAGGCCATCGTGAGCGTGAGTGCGCGGGGCGCCCCGTCCCCCCCCAGTCACCCTACGTGGCCCATTCGGATGGCACCCGCGCGGCCCCGTCCCGTGCTGGGGACGCGGTGGGGAGCGGAGGAGCCTCGCGAGGGGCTTTGGATCACGACGGGTGGCTCTGCTCGCCAGGCTTCCGCCCTGCCCATGTCCATCATCATCGTGGGAGTGGGACCGGCTGAGTTTGAGGGTGAGCTGGGGCTCACGGGAGGGGACGGGAGCCCGACGGGGTCCTGACGGTCCCCCCCGCTGCAGCCATGGAGGAGCTGGACGGCGACGAGGTGCGGGTGTCGTCGCGGGGCCGCTACGCCGAGCGGGACATCGTGCAGGTGCCGGCGGGAGCGGGGCCGGCGGGGTCTCGGTGCGCGCCCGCCGCGGCCCCGTGCCCAGCGCCCCGCCGGCTCCCGCAGTTCGTGCCCTTCCGGGACTACGTGGACCGCTCCGGGAACCAGGTGCTGAGCATGGCCCGCCTGGCCAAGGACGTGCTGGCCGAGATCCCCGAGCAGCTCCTCTCCTACATGAAGACGCGGGACATCAAGCCCCGCCGGGCGCAGACCCAGTAGCGCCGTCCCCACCGGCACCAGCGTCCCGGTCACGCACCCTGGGCCGCGCTCGCCCCGTGCGGCCGGCGGGGGCTGCCGCCTCCCGGGCCGGTACCGAGCCGCGCTCCGGGAAGGCGCTGCCGGTGGCACCGGCTGCGAGGGGTCGCACGGAGCCGCCCCGGGCTCGCTCCATCCCGCCGCGGCTGCTCCGGCTGCCGCAGCGAGGACCGGGAGCGATCGGTGCCGCCCCGCGCCCCGGTTCCGCCGCCCCAGCCTGGGGGGGCGTGTGGAAACCCGGCCCCCCCCGCCCGTTTGTATCAGCGCCAGGACGGGGGGCCGTTAACGCGTGTCCGGGCCCCGTGCCCCGCCGCCGCTCCGCGCTGTACCGGCACCCCCCTGTAAATAAACGGCTCCGAGCGGCACGGCGGCGCTCTGCGGCACGGGCACGGGCGGCGGG
>NW_020456198.1:6047497-6061261 GCF_003342845.1 Nothoprocta perdicaria | reverse complement strand
CGGGCCCCGCGCCGGGGCCGGGCGCTGCCCGCGGCCTCCGCGCCCCGCCGAGGCGCCATGGGGGTGGACTTCGACGTGAAGACCTTCTGCCACAACCTGCGCGCCACCAAGCCGCCCTACGAGTGCCCCGTGGGCAGCTGCCGCAAGATCTACAAGAGCTACAGCGGCATCGAGTACCACCTGTACCACTATGACCACGAGAACCCGCCGCCGCCGCCGCACACGCCGCTGCGCAAGCACAAGAAGAAGGGCCGCCAGGCCCGCGCCGCCAACAAGCACTCGCCCAGCCCCTCGGAGACGTCGCAGTCGCCGGGCCGCG
Source organism: Nothoprocta perdicaria (assembly GCF_003342845.1). Taxonomy (NCBI): domain Eukaryota; kingdom Metazoa; phylum Chordata; class Aves; order Tinamiformes; family Tinamidae; genus Nothoprocta; species Nothoprocta perdicaria. Next base: position 6,060,942 of record NW_020456198.1, on the reverse strand, counting down.
AGGTGATGACCTACGCGCAGGCGCAGCGCATGGTGGAGGTGGACCTGCACGGGCGCGTGCACCGCATCAGCATCTTCGACAACCTCGACGTGGTGTCCGAGGACGAGGAGGCCGCCGAGGAGGCGCCCGAGAGCGGCAGCAACAAGGAGAACGCGGAGGCGCCCAGCGTCACCCCCAAAGCTGGCAAGCACAAGAACAAGGAGAAGCGCAAGGACTCCAACCACCACCACCACAACGCCTCGGCCGGCACCACCCCGAAGCTGCCCGAGGTCGTGTACCGGGAGCTGGAGCAGGACACCCCCGACGCCCCCCCTCGCCCCACCTCTTACTACAGGTACGGGGGGGCGGCTGGGGCGAGAGGCGCTCCGGGGTCATTCCAGACAGCCCTCCAGGCAGAATTGCCCCCTCGTTGTACGCGCTGTCCTCCGTGGGCCTCTCCTAGGGCACGTGGAGGTGGCCGCCTTGCTCCTCCAGACTCCTGGAGCTGCAGTGGTGCTCCCTGGTGTCCAGGACTCTCTACACTGCAGAGTACAGAGTGTAACTCCATGGGGTATAACTATAACTGCAGAGTTCTGCTTGCTTCCTGTGCCCTTGCTAGCAATTTGATTGCTACAGTCTTTCCCCGCTCATACAAAGTAGCGAGAGTTATAAGAAAAATTGTATGTGTCCCTCCGCCTTCCGCACTGTTCTTCAGAGATACTCTGAGATTCCCCTGGAGTCCCCCAGCACAAGGCTATGGAGTTTGTGTATTTGCAAGCTTAGTGCGTCTTTGTTCCCTAATATATTTTCCAGGTGTGGTTTGGTAAGTTAAGTGGCCCCAAATAATCAGTAATTTGGGTGAGGATTAATGCTGGACACACGAAATAACCCTGACGTAATGTCCACCTCTGCTGTCCTGGTCACCATGCCAAGAAGTACCTTCTTGCCTAAGCAGTGAGCTTCACTTTCCAGGACAAAACACCAGTGTTATTTTGTTTAGGGCAGTGTCATTCCATGGGAAGGTGGGTGCCGTTTGCCACCAGCTGCTGGAACAGGAAACTCGGGGTTCAAGTGGTTTCCTCTATAAATAACATCCCGGCAGCCACAACTGAGAGCAGGAGGGGAGGGTGCAGCCCTCACGGCCACGGTTAATGAACCGCTGTGCGTTCCACGGTGCCTCGCTTGCCGCAGGACTGGCACTGCTGCACCTCGGAAACGAGGCCACGGTCCCCAGAGCAGCTGCTGCCTGCCTGGAGGCTCGTCCTGGCTCCTGCCGTGCGCTGGTGAGTCTCCAAGGGCTGTGACTTGCTCATTAGGTGGATGTTATTTGGGCTGAACGCCTCGCTGGGTTGTGCCAAAAGGGCTGCTGTTCTGCTCAATGTACAGCAGCACCCCCTGGTCCTGCAGATTCCTGCCTCTTCCCATGTTTTATTTATGTATATATTTATTGATTTATTGGCTGGGACATTTAAATATCCCCTCAGCAAAGGGGAGGTTCGGGTCCAGCGGCACTGAGCCCATCCAAGTCATTTACTCACCTTCCTCCTCTGTCCTTCCAGGTACATAGAGAAGTCGGCCGAGGAGCTGGACGAGGAGGTGGAGTATGACATGGATGAGGAAGACTACATCTGGCTGGACATTATGAACGAGCGGCGGAAGACCGAAGGCGTGAGCCCCATCCCGCAGGAGATCTTTGAGTACCTGATGGACAGGCTGGAGAAGGAGTCCTACTTCGAGAGCCACAACAAGGGCGACCCGAACGCTCTGGTCGACGAGGACGCCGTGTGCTGCATCTGCAACGACGGCGAGTGTCAGAACAGCAACGTCATCCTCTTCTGCGACATGTGCAACCTGGCGGTTCACCAGGAGTGCTACGGGGTGCCCTACATCCCCGAGGGACAGTGGCTCTGCCGGCGGTGTCTGCAGTCGCCCTCCCGAGCGGTGGACTGTGCCCTGTGCCCAAACAAAGGTGGCGCCTTCAAACAGACGGACGATGGGCGCTGGGCACACGTGGTCTGTGCCCTCTGGATCCCGGAGGTGTGCTTTGCCAACACGGTCTTTCTGGAGCCCATAGACAGCATCGAGCACATCCCGCCCGCGCGCTGGAAGCTCACCTGCTATATTTGCAAGCAGCGCGGCTCCGGGGCTTGCATCCAGTGCCATAAGGCCAACTGCTACACGGCTTTCCACGTGACCTGCGCCCAGCAGGCCGGTCTGTACATGAAAATGGAGCCCGTCCGCGAGACGGGAGCCAACGGGACCTCCTTCAGCGTGCGCAAAACCGCCTACTGCGACATCCACACGCCGCCGGGCTCCGTGCGCAGGCTGCCCGCGCTCTCCCACAGCGAAGGGGAAGAGGAAGATGAGGAGGAAGAGGAGGACGGTAAAGGCTGGAGCTCTGAGAAAGTGAAGAAAGCAAAGGCCAAGTCCAGAATCAAAATGAAGAAGGCACGGAAGATCCTGGCGGAGAAACGAGCTGCAGCCCCTGTGGTTTCTGTTCCCTGCATCCCTCCGCACAGGTACAACCTGCTGCCCTCCCTTTGCTCTGGAGAAGCGTCGCTCTTTCCTGTATCCCATTTTGCACACAGACATTATCTTGTTGTCACTAATGCTGTGTGTTTGCACAAGTGCTTTTCACTTGGTTCTTGCCCAGGATTGTTCGTGATTCTCCCTGGGAGCCCTGTGGGGAGGCACTGATGTGTAGTTCTGCTCTTCTGCACAGCCCTGTGGAGATGTCTGGGCTTGCAGAGGTGCAGGAAGTAGATGCTGTTGGTTTAACGGCCGAGAATGAGCTTGGCCGGACACGTCAGGAAGCAGCTGGGGGTTCCCAGAGCTCTTTTCCTGTTGTGCTGACCTCGGACACTGGAATAAATACTGGGGGTGGGGAGAGGGCTGCTGCTCTTTCTGATGCTGCTTTTTCTTTTTCCTGTCTGGGGCCCCATTTTCACTCTTTATGTGGAACCTCTGGGAAGTTCTGTGCGCAGTGTCCTCTGTCTGTCCATGTGGGATTGACCAAGCCCGGGAGCTGGACTAACCAGGCGGTTACTTTTGGCTGAATCCCAACTCTGGAGCAAAGAGGTCTCGCTTGTACGAGACTTCCAGGGAGACGAGGACTCCTGCTCGCTGTGGCTCTGTGAAATTGGCTTGACAGCATAAGGGCAGTGAGGACACTCATCTGCAAGAGGGCTGAAGCTTTGCTATGGGTCGTGTCTCTGTCGTGTCCAACCCTAAGGGCTTCCCAGGAAGGCCCAAACACCCTGTGGTTACGGGCGGAGAATAACCTGCTCACCACAGGATGTGTTGCTGTGGTCTGGTCATTGAGCTACTCCGTAAATCCTGAAGTGGGGCGTTTAAGACCCTTGCCAAAATGCATGGGTGTAATTTACAGCTTACAAAAGTATTTTCAGTCCCTCTTTAAATCTTGTTGTCACGCTGGGACAGGCATTTTGCAGTCAAAGCCTGGGTTGTGCAAGAAGCTGTTGGCGGGTTCTGAATCACCGCTGTTGGGTTACACGGAGCTCTCCTCCTTCCTGTGCCGTGAGATGGGAGCAGCAGGAGAGCTGTGCCAAAGGTGTGACCGTGTGAAACCCTGGCACTGCCAGGCCCCAGACATCCCTGTGGCCGCTCGGAGATGGGGACCAGCACCTTCCTGCAGGTCCTCGGCCCGCCCTCGAGGCTGCCGGGGCTGCTGTGGGGTCAGGGCAGGTGGATCCACGGAGACTCGTTCTGCTCTGTGGGCAGCGTCCTGGTGACTTGCGGGGGCAGATCTCTGCTACAGAGTTGATGGCTTTTTGCCATTATTTGTTCATGGCCCGTCCTTATGTTACTCCTCAGAGTTACTGTTGCTGAAGCCTCTCTTTTTCTCGTGTTTTGAGGCACTGGCAGGCTGCTTGCGTGCTCTATGCAGGCTGTTTTCACCATCTTGTTGCTATTATTGTGCTTGCCGTGAATCCCACACTGAGACCGAAGCTGTTAACCTCACCCCAGGCCTTCCTGTTGGGATTAACTCTTCTTCAGGGGCTATGGCCAGAATGCCAAATGTCTCCCTGTGGGAGCTGTGCCTGGCCAGAGACGGCAAATGAGGCTGCTCTCTCCGGCCTTGTCAGCTGTGAGTGATGCAGGTTGGGTTATCACATGGGAAGATCTGACCTTGCAAAATGTGGAGATACAGGGGGTTTGTACATCCAACTCCTCACCAGCAGCAAGGCATCTCTTTGCAACACTGATGGAAGGGGTTATCGCAGTCTGATGAGGCTTTTTGCCACAGTATAGACTAAGAAAACTCCTTTTGTTGTGTTTTGGGTCTGTAAGGATGGTTTTTCATGAGTTTCAGCACCTTTGGGGAGGTACTGAAAGGTCCAGCTGAGATCCCCCCTGTGTTACACTCCCATTCCCAGGCTTTTGCTTGAGCAGCTTGCAGGAGATAGAGAGGAAAAGACAGTTTCAGCGGGGCAAGACTGAATGTTTCCTGATGTCCTTCTTTGTGGCTTTCTCTGTAGTGCTGCTGCCCTGTGTAGCTTGGCTCTCTGTGCAACTTGCTGCCACACAAAAGGGGGCCCTCAGTCTGAGGAGCTTCTCAGCTACTCCCCAAGGCCTCAGCTGCTACATCAGGGCTTTCCTTGCAGCAGGCTGCCTTGTTTTGTTAATTGTCTTTGTGGTTCCTCTCCCTTCTTCAGGCTCAGTAAGATTACAAACCGCTTAACTATCCAGAGGAAGAGCCAGTTCATGCAGAGACTACACAGCTACTGGACTCTGAAAAGGCAGTCCCGCAACGGTGTCCCTCTGCTGCGGCGCCTGCAGACACACTTGCAGTCACAGAGGAACTGTGATCAGGTAAGGGCTGCTTTTGGGGACGCTGAGGGGCCTCCCGGGTGTCCTTGTGTGCTTCTTGCATCCCCGGAGCCTTGGGCTCAGAGCCTTCGCTGCATGTGGGGCCTGCGGGCTCAGAAAGGGGCCTGCGACGAGCTCAGCCTCCCCGGTGAGGAAAGGGCAGCCCCAGCTGCCTGCTTTTGCTGCTTCACTTTCCCCACCGCTCCCAGCAGTCGGGGATTTGCCAGATAGTGACGCCTTTGGCAGCCTGCCACGGAGAGGGAATCCTGCCCTGCTGTGCTGCAGCACAGAAGTCGGCTCCTTCCGCTTTCCCACATCTAGCTGGCGGCTATGGCAAAGCTATCAGAAACGGGCCTAACTTGAGGCCAGCGTGTGACAGGGTGCTAAGAGGGATGCCCAGTGGTTTCCAGGAGCACTGTCTGGAAGAAAGCAAGGCCTTGCTCCCATTTTCTGAAGCCCCTGCGGGAGCACTATGTGTGGGTGCTGCTTCCAGCCCTGTGCGTGTCTCAGCCTTTAGTCAGCGCCTTACAGATGTGAAGGCTCTAGTGCCAGAGAGGAAGATTTTTATTCTGGCTCTCCAGTGGAGTGCTCCAAGTCTTTTTTTTTTTTTTTTTTCTGACTGAGCCTTTTGAAGACTGTGGCAGAGGTTTCTCTGCCCTGCTCCTTCTCTTTTTAATTTACTGGAAAAGAGCTGAAACTGTTCCTGCTCATTTTTTGTCTACAGCAGCAAAATAAAATGCTTTTCCCAGAACTTCCAGAACTTTCTGGGTACTTCCAGAACTGAGAGTACCCAGAGTTGTCTTCCCTTTGCGCTGCTGCTCCTCACCAGAGCTCTGAGCAGCTGCACAGACACCGACATTGTTGCTCTGCACTCTTTGGCAGCTGCACGTCCTGGGTCATGTTAGGAAGAGCATTTCCAGAGCCTCACAGTGTCCCCCTTTGGGCTTCCAAAGGCCTTGGTGATCCAAGAGCAAGTGCTCAGCTCTGGCCAGAGGTTGGACTGTTTCTGTGGGTCCCTGTGTGCCCGTCACTCACTTAGCTCCCAGCAAAGGAACAGTGGGTCAGACAGGCAGCATCCCTGTGCCAGGGAAGAGCCCCAGCGCAGAGCCAGGAAAGTGGAGGTGGGAACACTTCTCCTGTGAGCTCACGGTCTCTGATGTTCCTGCAGAGAGACACTGAGGATAAGAACTGGGCCCTGAAGGAGCAGCTGAAGTCATGGCAGCGCCTCCGCCATGACCTCGAGCGCGCGCGCTTGCTGGTGGAGCTGATACGCAAGCGGGAGAAGCTCAAGAGAGAGACGGTAACGATTGTCTGCCCCATTTTGGGGAGCTGCCGGGGCGGGCCTGAGCATGGGCCCCTTGCTGTGCTGGTTGATCCCCGCTCCCGTAGGCTGCAGGGTGTGCACCAGGGTGCCCCGGTTGTGCTGTGCCCTGCCCCGGTGGCGCTGAGCAAGGGTGGCTGCTGCGCAAGGCTGGTGTGGAAGCTGGAGCCGGGATTGCAGCTCTGCAGGCCGGCGGCGGCGCGCGCGCTGGGCCACGTCCCAGCCCTCCACGGCCCCTGCATGCAGCCCTCGTGCGAGGAGGGCGCCCCGCGCACAGCTGGGAAACGTTTCGTTGTCCTCCCCGCCTGCACCCTGGGGATCAACCCTGCCTCATGTTTGGCCAGACCGGGGGCTCAGCCACCCTCTGTTCCTCTCTTTCAGATCAAAGTGCAGCAGGTGGCACTGGAAATGCAGCTGACCCCCTTCCTCATCCTCCTCCGCAAGACGCTCGAGCAGCTGCAGGAAAAAGACACGGGCAACATCTTCAGCGAGCCGGTCCCTCTGTCTGAGGTAACAGAAATCTACGAAGTAAGAACCCCCTCCCCCAGATTTCTACTTCACTCACATCTGTCCCTTGCTCATGCCAAGGGCTCTCCGTGGTGGTCTCCGCTCCCGGAACGCACCTGGGAAGCCAGCGGGCAGCCCGGTGCCGGGTGCTCGTCCCGGGGTGCTCACACGAGGGTGGACTTGTGAGCTGGCTGGCAAAGGACGTCCTGGTCCTGCTCACAGGATGGCTGAGCTGGCGCTGGCAGCTGCTGCTGGCCGGGAGCGCAGGGTTTGATCTCCTTTTCTGAGCGTGTTGTTGGCAATTCCCTGGTGTCTGTGAGAGGTTGGGAATCCCGCTTGGGAAAGGGAGAATGCCGGCACTTGGGGGCTTGGCAAGTGGCACGTTCTTAACTGTCCCCCCGGAGAGTGCCTTTGCTAGGTGACAGATCAAGCACAAGAGATGGGCTTGACCTCAGGTTCAAAGCTGCTGGGGCAAGGAATTTCTGAGAATGTCATCACTTCCCCACACAGGAAGGTGGGAGAAGGGACCCCTGGCTCTGCCCAGCTCTGGGAGCAGGTTGACACTGAGGTGTCTCCACTGAGCAGGGCAGGAAGGCTGCAAGGTCCCGGCCTGTAGCCGTTGCTGCCACCCTGACAGTTCTGTTTTACTTGTCTGCACTCACCCTCTCCCCAGGGATTTGTGCTTGCAGCTTCCTCCCTTGCGGGAATCCCAGGTTGTGTTCTGGATTCCAGCTGCTGACAGAAAGGAGGGCGGAATGCTGGCGTGTGCCCTGCAGACTTGTGTGGATGTGCTGCCAGCGGGTTGAGTGCGGCACATGGACTCTAATCCTCGGGCATTACCAGCCCTCTGGCTGCCAAAAGCAGATGGCATTTCCAGATGTGTGTTTGGGCAGAACCCCAGGGAGCAAAATTCCTGATTCCTCTAACAACTGTTTTCTTGGAGCAGGTAGTGCTAATGGGCAGCTCCTGGGCTCTTAGCTCTGGCTCTTCTCTTGTGCAGGTCCCAGACTACTTGGATCACATCAAGAAGCCGATGGACTTTCAGACAATGAAGCAGAATCTGGAAGCCTATCGCTATCTGAATTTTGACGACTTTGAGGAGGATTTTAACCTGATCATCAACAACTGCTTGAAATACAATGCCAAAGACACAATCTTCTACCGGGCCGCCGTTCGTCTGCGGGAGCAGGGAGGCGCCGTTCTGCGGCAGGCTCGCCGGCAGGCCGAGAAGATGGGCATTGACTTTGAGACAGGCATGCACTTCCCACACTGTGTAACTGTGGAAGAGGCTCAGGTCCAAGATGTGGAGGACGGTGGGTACTTGTCACCTGTCCTGGGGTACCAGGGCTGCTTAGAGCTCCAGCCTCTGCAGCAGGGCACCGGGAGGTCTGTTCCTGCGGCTTCCTGGGGGCAAGTTCGGTCTGATACCTGGACCACGTGTGCCCGTTCCCCAAGCAGGTGGGCGCCTTGCTAGCCAGGTACACACGGGTCCCATCATCTTGATGCTACACAGTTACCCTCCTGGGTAGAGGGGAGCACTAACCAGGAATAATTTGTAGGAGAGGGGCCCTCTCTCTGCTCCAGGATAGAAATGGCCAGCAATGGACCCAGGGACTCAGACAGTGGATCTCCCTTTTCCCTGCTCGCTCTTGCTTCAGCAGTGCTTTGACTCTTGCTGACATTTCCTGTTAAAAACCTCTTTCTTGATCCATTTGGCATGGAATTGGGTATTTTCCATGCTGTTGCTGAGCCTGACTTCCCCAGCAGTCTTGCCTTGCTTCCCACAGAGCTCCTCCTGCACCTCTTTGGTGTAATTTGCCCTGATTTCAGGTGCCTGGAGCCATGGAAACTATTTCCCTCCTGAAGGGAACCTGTATTGCCCCCTTCCCTTTCATGTTAAGGATCTCCAAAGAGTTCCCGATGTCTTTCATCCATCTGCTCCTCTTTGTGCCCCCAGAAGATGTGCGGCTGCTGCTCTCGGAGAATCAGAAGCACCTGCCCTTGGAGGAGCAGCTGAAGATCTTGCTGGAGCGGCTGGACGAGGTTAATGCTGGGAAGCAGAGCATAGGGCGCTCCCGCCGGGCCAAGATGATCAAGAAGGAGATCACAGTCCTGCGGCGGAAACTGGCCCACCCGCGGGACCTGGGCCGAGACGGGCCGGAGAGACACGGCTCCTCTGCCCGGGGCGTGCTGCAGTCGCACAACCCCTGCGAGAAGGACCTGCAGACGGACAGTGCTGCCGAGGAGAGCAGCAGCCAGGAGACTGGCAAAGGTACCGGGCGCTCCACGATGCTGCTGCTTCCTGGGGGTCCGGGGGGAGTTCAGCCCCCGGGACGGGCTGGTGGGGCTGCCCTGATGGGTCCCCCCGAGACCTGAGGGCCGTGTGGGCTCCGTGCACACATCTGGCTCCTAGCAGCTCCCAGCAGCAGGGCAAACGGCCTCTCTGGAGGAAGTCCCCTGTCTCCCGTTCCCACGTGGAAATTGTTTGGCTCTCATATCGCATTCCGTAGCAGTGGGTGGCCTGAAGCTCCTGCGGAGTGGGAAACCTTTGGCTCCCCGTGCTGCTTTGTGCTGAGGGGAGCTGAGGAGGGCAGCCTGCTGCGTAGTTGCAGTGGGCCGTGTGTGCCAGGGCTGGGGGAGCTGCCGGAGGAGGCCGTTTGCTGCGTGTGCCGGCCGCTCCGTGCGTTTGCAGCTGTGGTCAGCCCTCCTGCTCTTGAGCTTGTCTCGCCTGTGCCCGAGGAGCTGGGTGTCATCCCAGAAACTCAGTGTTTTGCCATGAAAATCCCAGCTGTGCCACGTGAGGTGTGAGACGCGTTGTTTCCTGATGGCAGCCCCTGCCCAGATCTGCCCCTCTGCCTCGTTTCTCTAGAGACATTCACAGGCTCTCCGAGCTGCCCGGGTTGTCCCGTCCTGCCGGGGAGCAGCATGGGCCACAGGAGAGAGCTGCAGCAGGGCTGGAACTATTGACTGCCAAGCTCCAAACACCCACTCGGAGCTGGGAGCTGGGTGCTGACCAGCCCGGAGCTCCCCGGGTGCCTGCTCCCGTGTGCTGCGGGAAGGAGATGTGGAGCTGGGCTACATGGAGGGCACAGCAAAGCACACATCCCCGGGCAGAGCAGCGAGGTCTTCCTGGGGCTTTGTCACCTTGCATTGCGGACCTGTCCCCCTGAGCACTGGGAAAGCAGGCTTTTCTGCAAGCAGTGCTTGGCATTGCTGTCTTCCGAGGCTGCAGTGGAGATTGTTGGCTGCTGCCTGTTTCAACACCTTATGGGGAAGGCTACTTCTGCTTGTCCTTCTTTCCTCACTTCTTTTTCAATGAGTTTGATGTGTTTGAGGGCATCTGCGTGGCTGGTGGGGGATTCTTTGATGTCCCCATGTGTGCTAGGCTCCCGCTGTAGGTTTTGCTCTCTGCAGGCTTGCTGGTCCGAGCCCGAGGGCGAGCGAGACAAAGCTCAGGATTGGAATCTTGCAAGAAGCAGCTCCTGAGAAAGGGAACTGCTTTTCCTGGCACTGCTTGGCAAGTCCTCTGGAGCACGGCTGATGCCTTCTTTTTATTTTTCAGGTCTCGGTCCCAACTCTTCTTCCACCCCAGCACATGAAGTTGGCAGGAGAACCTCCGTGCTCTTCTCCAAGAAGAACCCTAAAACGGCAGGACCCCCCAAGCGCCCAGGCCGCCCCCCGAAGAATCGGGACAGCCAGATACCTCCCGGGCACGGGAACAGCCCCATCGGGCCCCCGCAGCTCCCCATAATGGGCTCCTCCCAGCGGCAGCGCAAGCGGGGGCGAAGCCCGCGGCCCAGCTCCAGCTCGGACAGCGACAGCGATAAATCCGCCGAAGATGCGCCCATGGGTGAGTGCAGCCCCCGCAGCCCCCGAGGAGCGGGTGGCACCTTCTGTGCCGTCACACCGCCGCGCTGCTGCTGCTTTGTTTTGCAGACCTGCCAGCCAACGGTTTCAGCAGCGGGAACCAGCCAGTGAAGAAGAGCTTCCTGGTTTACCGGAATGACTGTAACCTCCCTCGGAGCAGCTCCGACTCGGAGTCCAGCAGCAGCAGCAGTAGCAGCGCTGCCTCCGACCGCACCAGGTACCGTGTCCGGCCTGGCCACGCTCACGGGGTGCTGCTTAGGTTGCCCGGGGGCACCTCACAGCCTTGAGCTGCTGTGCGAGGAGGTGTTTGATGGGACCTCCCTCCTTGTGCCCTGTGCTCTGGGTGTCCCTGCTGGAGCTGGGCTTGGACTGGATGATCTCTGTGTCCCTTCCAGCCTCACCCATTCTGTGATTCTGTGATTGTTTCAGCCTCCTGCAGGCCGAGGGGGACAACATAGTGCCTGTAGGCTGCAAGGCCTGGCTGTGCTTCTGTGTGTGGCTCCTTCCCCATGGGCTGCTGCCCTTCATGGTGCTGGCGGTTGTGGCTGGAGCTCCTGAGCTTATGGGGCTCTCCTCAGGAGCCTGAGGGCCCCTGGGATTGTCCTCGGGAAAACAGCTCTGGAAGCTTCATGCAACTCTTCCAACTGCTCTGCTCTCGCTCTCCTTTCAGCACAACGCCCTCGAAACAGGGCAGAGGGAAACCCTCCTTCTCCCGTGTGAACTTCCCCGAGGACAGCAGCGAGGACACGTCGGGCACGGAGAACGAATCCTACTCGGTTGGCACTGGCCGAGGTGTGGGGCACGGCAGTGAGTATCTTGGCCTTCCTGGCGCAGCACAGCTCCGGTTGTCCCCAGCAAGGGACCCAGCTGATGCCCTCCGCTCTCTTTCCCCGCGCAGTGGTGAGGAAGGGCATTGGTCGTGGCGCAGGGTGGCTCTCGGAGGACGAGGATTCCTCTCTGGACGCCTTGGATCTCGTGTGGGCCAAGTGCCGGGGGTACCCGTCGTACCCAGCGCTGGTGAGTGCAGGGAGGGACCGTGGCCCGGCCCCTTCCCACTGCGAGGGGCTGCCCCGCTGCAAAACCCCAGCCTGGTGGGCTGGGAAACTGCAGCCTGGCATCGTGCTGCCAGCCCCAGGGAAAGGGGAGCTGGAGTGGGACAGACATCCCTGATGAATCCAGCCCTTCTCCCTCCTCAGCAGCCCTGCCGATTTGTGGGATTTGTTGTTTATTTGAGCCCTGGTGAGTGGGGCAGGAGTTGGACAAAGTAACCGCTCTGTGCCCAGCAGGGAAGGCGCCTTTTTCCTTTGTTTCTAACCTGGAGGCACTCGCTGCTACTTGTGGCAACGGGACGTACGCAGGGGTGCTCTGTGGTGCCGCGACACCCATGGGACACCTTGGTGGCGGGTGTCTGTGCGTAATCCTTTAATCCTTGGCTCTTTTCCTGCCGCCGTGCCCAGAGGAACGGTGCAGGCCCGGGCTGCCAGCGCGTCGCCAACACCCTACCTGGGCACCAGGCCCGCGCGGGGCAGAGTTACCGGGCGCGGTTTTCTGTCTCCTGAAGGGCTCATTACCCTTACCCTTGGAGGGAACCTGAGGGTGACGCGGTGTGGAAAACACATCCCCGGGGCAGGGGCTGGGCGCGCAGCCGAGCTCTGCGCGGCGCCTCGGCGCTCAGCCCCGCGACCTGCTCCTCCCGCAGATCATCGACCCCAAGATGCCCCGCGAGGGCATGTTCCACCACGGCGTGCCCATCCCCGTGCCCCCGCTGGAGGTGCTGAAGCTGGGGGAGCAGATGACTCAGGAAGCCCGCGAGCACCTCTACCTCGTGCTCTTCTTCGACAACAAGCGCACTTGGTAAGGGCTGGCGCGGGGCTGCCGCCGGGCGCCGCGCGCAGCTGCCTCCAACCCTCAGGCGAGGTGGCTCCCCTCTCCCCGCAGGCAGTGGCTGCCGCGCACGAAGCTCGTGCCGCTGGGCGTCAACCAGGACCTGGACAAGGAGAAGATGCTGGAGGGCCGCAAGTCCAACATCCGCAAGTCGGTGCAGATCGCCTACCACCGCGCCATGCAGCACCGCAACAAGGTGCAGGGCGAGCAGAGCAGTGACTCGAGCGAGAGCGACTAGCGGCGCGCACGGCGGCCGCGCCGCGCTGCAGCGGGTCTGCACGTGGGACGGGGCCGCCCTTCGCTCCGGCCCGCTCCGCGCCCGGCGCCGCCGCGCCCTGTCAGTACTGCCCAGCGGGGGCGGGTTAAGTTATTCTCGCGGAGCCCCCGTCTCCGTGGGCCGGCGGCGCTCCGCGGGGATCGCCGGGAGGGCTGCAAGCGCCGGGACTGCCCCGGCGCTCCCACGGGGCCGCGATCCCCTGGGAGCGCTGTAAGACAGCGCGGTCGCTGTAACCCCCCGGGATGGCCCGAGTCCACCGGGATCGCTGTGTTCCCTGCCATTGCCTTGGTCCTCCTGGGAATGCCGCGCTCCACCGGAATACCCGTAATCTCCTGGGATTGCTGCCTTCTCCCAGGATTCCCGTGGTGTGCTGGGATTGCCGTAATCCCTGGGATTGCCTTGGCCCGCCAGCAGTCCCCGCGGATGGCCCTGATCCCCTGGGATCGCCATGGTGTCCTGGGATTGCTGTCAGCCAGCGCCCTGGCTGTAACCCCTCGGGATGGCCCTAAACCCACCAGGATCGCTAGAATCCCAGGGATTGTGGTGGTCTCCCGGGATCGCTGTAATCCCGGGGCTTGTTGTGGTGTCCCAGGCTGGCTGTAATCGCCGGGATTCCCGCGTTTTCCCGGGATTCCCGCGTTTTCCCGGGATCGCTGTGCCCCAGCCCCGCCCGCGCCCCTTTGTATTTATTTTGAAGCAGAAAAAGAAAATCTATGGGTTCTTAGCGGAGCCGCCCGCGCGCCGCCCGCCGCCGGAAGCGCCCGCCCCGCCCGCGCCGCT
>NW_020456198.1:6045993-6047165 GCF_003342845.1 Nothoprocta perdicaria | reverse complement strand
GGGGCTGGTCCCGCCGTGTCCGTGGGGCCGGAGCGGGGCCGTGGGTGCAGCGTGTCCATGGGGCAGGGCCGTGGGTGCAGCTGTGTCTGTGGGGCCGGAGCGGGGCCGTGGGTGCAGCGTGTGCGTGCGGCAGGGCATGGGGCCGGTCCCGCCGTGTCCATGGGGCCGGGTGGGGCCGTGGGTGCAGCGTGTCCATGGGTCAGGGCCGTGGGTGCAGCTGTGTCCGTGGGGCCGGAGCAGGACCGTGGGTGCGGTGTGTCCATGGGTCAGGGCTGTGGGTCCCGCTGTGTCCGTGGGGCCGTGGGTGCAGCGTGTGCGTGCGGCAGGGCATGGGGCCGGTCCCGCCGTGTCCGTGGGGCCGGAGCGGGGCCGTGGGTGCAGCGTGTGCGCGCGGCAGGGCCCATGCGGCTGCGGGCGGCCCCGCGGCGCTGCCCGGCGCTGTGGCGCTCGCTGCGCTGCCCGCGGGACGAGCTGCGCCTCGACCTGGTGCTCAGCAGCGGCCAGAGCTTCCGGTGAGGCTGGGGGGCGGCCGGGGGGCGGCCGGGGGGCTGCCCCACGCGGGGCCGCTCACGGCGCCGCCGCAGCTGGCGGGAGAGCAGCCCCGGCTGCTGGACGGGCGTCCTGGCCGGCCGCGTGTGGACGCTGACGCAGGACGAGGAGCGTCTCTGGTACACGGTGTACGGCGAGGAGGACGATGGCGACGCCGAGGAGGACGAGGGTGACGGTGAAGAGGATGAAGGTGATGGTGAAGAGGATGAAGGCGCAGGTGACAAGGACAAGGCTGCAGAGCGGCGCCCCGGCCCCACGGAGCCGCCGGCGCCGCTGGGCGCGCACACGGACGCCATCCTGCGCGACTACTTCCAGCTGGACGTGGGGCTGCGCGCGCTGTACCGCGCCTGGGGGGCGGCCGACCCCCACTTCCAGGCGGTGGCCGCCGCGTTCCCAGGTGAGCCGCGCGGGTCGGGACGGGTCAGGACGGGACGCGTCCGCGCGGGCGGCCCTGGCAGCGCTGCCGCGCAGGCGTGCGGGTGCTGCGGCAGGAGCCCGTCGAGTGCCTGCTCTCCTTCATCTGCACCTCCAACAACCACGTGGCGCGCGTGGCCGCCATGATCGAGCGCCTGTGCCGGGCCTTCGGGCGCCGCCTGTGCCGCGTGGGCGCGCGCCCCTTCCAC
>NW_020456198.1:6043512-6045676 GCF_003342845.1 Nothoprocta perdicaria | reverse complement strand
GCCAAGGTGAGCGCGGGGCGGCCGTGGGGCACGGGGCGGCCGTGGGGCGCCCGCTCAGGCGCTGCCCGCGCGCAGGTTGCCGACTGCGTGTGCCTCATGGCGCTGGACAAGGCGGAGGCGGTGCCCGTGGACACGCACGTGTGGCGCCTGGCGCGGCAGCACTACGGCATACCCGCCGCCAGCCTCACGGCGCGGGCGCACCGCGACATCGGTGCGTGCGGCGCGGCGCGCCCCGGTGTGCACGGTGCCCGGCGCACACGGCCTCACGCGCTCCCTTCCCGCAGGCGACTTTTTCCGCGGGCTCTGGGGCGCCCGCGCGGGCTGGGCGCAGGCGGTGAGTCCCCCTCCCGGCGCCCTGGTGTCACCCCTGGCCGTGTCAGCGCTGGCGGTGCCGGTGCCAGCCCCGCTGTCCCCTCGCAGGTTCTCTTCTGCGCCGCCCTCCACGCGGGCCGCAAGGCGACAGGCAGCAGCGCTCAGCCCAAGGGGCGCCGGGCCCAGGGCAGGGTCCCCTCCTAGGGACCCCTCTGCCACGGGGAGCAGCCCCGGGGTGTCACGGGGACCCCGGCTGCGCCGCGGCCGCCTGGCTGTGCACGGCGCTGGCGCTGCGGCCCGCGTGGGACCGGGAGCTGGTGCCAGCCCTGCCGCGGGGCCGAGCGAAGACGGGCAGCGTTTGCCTCTTTCCTTTATTACAAGCAATAAAATAGAAACATCCATTTGGAAAATTGTTCTCGAATAGAGCGTGCCGGGGCGGGGAGGGCGCGCGGGGACGGTGCCGGTGCAGGGCAGACGGGGCCGGCCGGCCGGATGGACGGAGGCGGCAGGGCCGGGGTGCTCGGGCTGAGCACGGGACCCACCGCGTGCAGCCCCGTCTGCGGGAAGGGAGGAGCAGGGTCCCCAGGGGGGCAGACAGGGCCAGCGCAGGGGGATGCCGAGGAAGGGCACCCTCCTCCTCCTCCTGCTCCCGTGGCGCTGCCGCCCTGGCGGCAGGGACCCCGCTGCGGGCCTGGCGCCCCCGTGCGCTGCCCCGGCGCCCTCCCGGTGCCGGTGCCGCGCTCAGTCCCGCGGGAGCCGCTGAGCCCCGTTTGCCGGCGAGCGCTCGCAGTGCGAACCTGGCCGAGCAGAGCGGGGCTCAGCGCCGCGCCGGCTCCGTGCCGCGTCCCGCCGCGTCCCGGCCTCACCGTTGCTGGTGCCGCCGAGGCGGTCGCTGCAGCAGGGCCCGGCGGGCGGCCCCGGCGCCGGCCCCTCCTGGCTGGTGCCCAGGTGCAGCTTGCGCATGTGCCGCACCACGGCGGTGGCGTTGAAGGCTTGCTGCACGCGGCGAGCGCGGCGTCAGCCCCTCCGCGCCGGCGCCGGCGCCGCCCCGCGCCCCGCCGCGCTCACCTTCCACTTGCTCTTGGCAAAGTTCTTCTTGATCTGCTCGCTCACCGACTGGTGGATGTTCTTGTCCAGGGCCGTGTCCCCGGCGATCCTGGGAGGGGGCACAGGGCACCGGGGACCCCCAGGGAATGGGGGGACCCTGCGGCGAGCGAGGGGACGCGAGGCAGGCCGGGCCCCCGCGCTTACCAGGGGTGCTGCAGCGCCTGCTCGCACGTGAAGCGCTTGCCGGGGTCCTTCTCCATCAGGTGCTTGATAAAGTCTTTGGCTGGGGCCAAAGCGCAGAGGAGCAGCCGTGAGCTGGGGCCACCCGTGGGACCCGCCCCGCGTCCCGCAGGGCACCTGAGTCGGAGATGTCGTCCCAGTAGGGCGAGTCGAACTCGTACTCGGCGCGCAGGATCTGCTCGAAGAGCTTGGCGTCGTTCTCGTCGTAGAAGGGCGGGTAGCCGCAGAGCCTGGGCGGGCAGCGGGGAGGCTGAGCGGGGGGCGCCCGGGGGCCGGCGCGCCCGCCGCGGCGCCCGCCGCACGCACAGGATGTAGGCGATGACGCCGATGGACCAGCAATCCACCGCCTTGCTGTAGGGCTTCTGCGCCAGCACCTCGGGGGCTGCGGAGGGCACAAGCCAGGGCTAAACCCCCGCCCGCAAAGCGGGGGGCCCTCCCCGCGTCCCCCCGCCGCGCACCGACGTAGCCGGGCGTCCCGCAGGCCGTGGACATGACGCTGCCGCAGCCCTCGATCTTGGAGAGGCCGAAGTCGCTGATCATGATCTTGGAGTCCTCGTCCAGGCTG
>NW_020456198.1:6036843-6041604 GCF_003342845.1 Nothoprocta perdicaria | reverse complement strand
GATGCCCATGTCGTGCAGGTACTTGACGGCGTCCAGGACCTGCCGGATCAGGGCGCTGGCGTCGCGCTCCGTGTAGAAGCCCTTCTCCACGATGCGGTCGAAGAGCTCGCCGCCCGACACCCTGCGGGGCGGAGGGCGTGAGCGGCGCCCGCCCGCGCGCCGCGCGCCGGCCCCGGCCCCGCTCACAGCTGCATGATGAGGTAGAGGTGGCTGCCGCTCTCGTAGATGTCGTCCAAGGCCACGATGTTGGGGTGCTTGATCCTGCGGGCGGAGGCGGCGCCGTGAGAGCGGCCGGAGCGCGCAGGCAACGGCGCCGGCTATTTTCGGCGGCGCCGATAAGGCCCCGTGGCGGCCGCCCCTACTTGTGCAGCACGGCGATCTCGTTCTCGATGCTGGTCTCCTTGCCCTCCAGCGCCTTCTTGGCGATGCACTTGATGGCCACCAGCTTGCGCGTGCTCCTCTCCTCGGCCAGCACCACCTCGGAGAAGGCGCCGCTGCGGCGCCGAGCGGGGTGAGCGCCGGGGGGCCGCGCACCGCCGCATCGCCACGGCAACGGGCAGAAACACCCGCTATTTATAGGCGGGCGGGGGGCCCGTGGCGGCCGCAGGTGAAGGGCGGCCTGTCCCCTGAGCCGCGCTCTAATTAACCCGCTAATCCCGCCTAAGAGCCTTAGGGCGCCGCGTGGGGCTCGCGGCCGGCCCGGCAAGGTGGCCGCGGCGGCCAGGGGGCCCGGCGGGGGCTCCGCGTGCCACTCACGTGCCCAGGACCTCGCGGAAGTCGTAGATGCGGCCGATGTCGTCCGTCCTCTTCTTCCAGGCGGGCGCGCGCTGCCCCAGCGGCATGGTGCCCCCCCGGGGCGCCCGGCGGCCGCGCCGCCTGCCGCGGGACGGCGATCAGGGAGCAGGGACACGGGACAGGGCGTCAGGGCGCGGGGACACGGGATGGGATGGCACGAGAGGGCACGGGGACGCGGGACGGAGCGCCAGGGCGAGGGGATGGCACGTCAGGGTGCATGGGGATGTGGGGACGGTGTGACGGGGAGCGGGGACACAGGGATGGAGTGACAGGGTGCAGGGATACGGGACAGCGTGACAGGGCACGGGGACGGCGCGTGAGGGCGCATGGGGACACGGGACAGCGTGACGGGGCGGGGGGACACGGGACGTCACGGCAGGGCGCGGGGGGGCAGCGGGACGGGGACCCGGGGGGCAGCGTCCCGGTGGGGCGGGCGCCGCCGCACGCGCACCCACGGGCGGCCGCGTCGTGCGCGGGGCGGAGCCGCCGCCCGTGGGGCCGGTCGCGGGTGGGGGCGCAGCCCGGCCCCCCCTTCCCCGTCCCCCCCCCCCTTACCCCCGCGCTGCGGCGGCCCCGGCCCCGGCCCCGCGCGAGCAGCGGCGGCTCCTCCCGGCGCGGCGCCGCCGGGCAGCCCTGACGTCACGCGGGGGCGGCCAATGGGCGGCCGCGGGCGGGGCGGGGCCACGCGGGACCGCGGGGCTCGCGTGGGGCGGCGCGCGCGCCCTGCGCGGGGGGGGATGATGGCACCGAGGGGTGGGGGGGCCTGGCGGCCCCTTCCCTGCCCCCCCCACGAGACGCTGCCTTCGTGCCCCCCACGCGTGTCCGTGGGGCCCTCCGTGGGGCTGAGGCAGCAGCACTGGGCACAGTGCCCCGGGCAGGGGGGTCTCTGCGCCCACCCCGGCCCCCACGCAGGGCCGCCCGCCCCCTCCCGGGCCCCGATTCCAGCCGGGCGCCAGGAAAACCACCGGCTCCTCCCGCGGCTCCCTTTATTGGCAGCACAGGCCGCAGGCGCCCCGCGCTCCCGCCGGACCCGCCGCCCACCGCTTCCACGGCCCGGGGCCCCACGGGACCCCCCCGCGCCCCCACGGCCGCGGGCAGGGCCGGCGCGGGATGCGTGGCCGTGGGATCGGCCCCGCGGTGCCGCCCCTCCACGCGGCCCCCCTCACCGCGCCGCTGATGTCAGGCTCCCGGAATAACAGCGGGAGCGGGCGGTGCCGCGGGAAGCGGCCGCGGCTCCCAGCGCGGCCCGGGCTCCCCGGGGACACGCGGGCAGCGCCGGCCCCGCTCCCGCGCCCGCCTCGCTGCCGCGGGGGCCCCGTGGGACCTGCCTCCCGGGACAGGCTCCACGGGGGGCTGCAGGGTCCCTCGGCGGAGCGTGGCCGTGCCGGGACCCCGCGCGCGACGCAGGGCGCTTCTCCTCCCTGCGCTGCCCTGGCCTCGCCGGGACGGGACAGTCTGTGCCGCGGCGGGCGGACGGAGCCGCGGGCACGGCGCTGCGCCCGGCTCCCCGCTACCCGTCCAGCAGCTTGAGGATGCTCTCGCGCTCCTTGAGGGTCTTCCACGCCTGGTCCTTCTCCTTCTTGGTGGGCGTGCGCTTCTTCTGCCGCGCGGCCATGATCTTGCGGAAGGCGTCCATCACCTCGTTGTCGGCCATGCGCACGCGCTGCCGCAGCTCCTGCCGGTGCAGCTCCTCCTTGGCCAGCCTGCGGCAGGGCGCCGTGAGCGCGGCCCCGGCGCCGCCGTGCCCCGGCCCCCCGCCCCGTGCCATGCCGCCCGCCGCTCACCGCAGCAGCTCGTGCTTCTTGGCGCGGTTGTGGGCGCTGAGCGCCTTGAGCTCCGCCTGCCTCTTGCGCAGCTCGGCCAGCACCTCGTCCTCCGAGTCCTCGGCCGGGCGCTCTTCCGACTCCAGCAAGCCCTGCGCCACCAGCTCCTCCTTGATGCGCCCCTCCAGCGACTTGGTGTGCGGCACGCTGCGGAGCGCGGGGAGCGGGCGCTGCGCGCGGGGAGGACGCGGGGGCTCCCCGGGCACCGCGCCGCCTTCTGCCCAACCGACTCCACGGATACCCAAGGGAGAGGATTCTCCTGGCTCCCTCCCGGCACTGGCAGAGCGCACGGAAACCGCAGGCGCGTCCAGGCAGCCGCTTTGGGGCCACGGGAGCCGCTCACCTGAAGGGCTTGTTCTGGCTGCGCGGGGAGGTGCCAGCGCCGTCGGCGCCCGAGTCCTTGCCGGTGATTTCGGGAATGGGGGAGTCCTCCACGGGGGAGATGATGTTCTCCTGCAAGCGGAGCGGCCGGTTTCCGAGGTGCCGCGGCCCCGCGGAGCCAGAGGGCACCCGGAGCCCGCTCACCTCCACCAGGGCCTGCAGCAGACGCTGCGTCAGGGGCCCGAAGGGGCACCCGTCCTCCGGCTGCTCGTGCTGGGCCTCCGACTTCTTCAGCAGGGCATCGACGTCTGCGAGGAACAGGGAAACGGTGAGGAGCGGCAGGGCAGGCGCGCAGCCCGAGGCCTCAGCGGGCAGCCCCGACACGCGGGAACCCCCCGGGCGGCAGCGCCAGGCCCCAGGGCTCGGCCGCCGCGCGGCCCCCCCGGCCCCTCCGTGCCAGCGGCACCTTTCGTGTCCAGCTCGGTGAGGGGCCCCAGGACGCCCTTCTTCTTGTCGGCGGCGGCCGCAGCGCGCGCTCCGTCCTTCTGCTCCTCCAGCAGGTCCTCCTGGGCCCAGCGCTGCGAGTAGTGCTTGCCCAGCGGCGGGATCTGCAGCCGGGGCGAGGGCCGCGCTGGGCGCACGGGGACACGCGCACGGCGCCGCCCCACGGCCCCGCGCCGCCCCACGGCCCCGCAGCCCCATCCGCGGGGCTGCTCTCCCGCTTTCCCAAGGCCTGGGCTCTCCCGTCCTCTCCCGCGGTCCCGGTGCGGAGCCTCGGCACATCGGATGCCCCATGGACACCCCTAAGCCCTGGTTCTCGTCTCCACGGCTGCTGTGTCTCCTGGCTAACCCGCTCACAAGCAGCCGAGGACAAGAACAACCGCCCCCTCCTCATCCCTCGAGCGACCGCATGGACACAGCCCAGGCCCGGGATACAGCAGGAAGAACGCGTGGATAAAGTCCTGCCTTTGCAGGGAAACGCTCCTGTCGCCCCGCGAGAAGGAAAGCTAGGAAATGGGTGGGAAGAGAGGCCGCGGGAGCGGGTTGTTCACCTTGTAGTGCTCGGCCTCGTCCTCGGGCGGCTTGAGCAGCTCCTCCAGCACGCGCACCTCCTCGCTCGTGAGGTCGGCGCAGTAGGGCTCCACCGAGGCCCAGAACCTGCCGGGCGCAGCGGGCGCCGCTGAGCGCGGCCGGCTCCGCGCCGGCCCTGCCCGCGGCTCCGCTCCCCCCGGGCGCACCTGTTCGGAGCGTCGTTTTTAGGGATCCGCGGCACGTCAATGGGATCGTCCGGGAACTCGTATTCCTGGATCTTGGGCTGCAGGTTCTTGGATTTGGGCCGCCCCGGGCCTGGCCCTGTGCTATGGCCCCCTTTGCCCTCCAGCTTCTGCTTCTTGGGCTTGCCGTGCTTGACGGAGGCGCCCACATCATGCTCCTTGAGCTTCAGGAACCGCCGGTCGCCCTTCTTGTCCTGCCAGTCCGTGAGGATCTGCAAGAGAGGGGGAAGCTGATGTGAGGGGGCTCCGCGCGGGCACCGAGCGCCGGTACCGGCACCGGCGGCGCCGGCGGCACCTGCGTCTCGGCCTCCAGGACGCGGAGGCGGCGGCTGGCGGAGGAGAGCAGCGTCTCGAGCTCGAGCTGCAGCGTGTCGAGCTCCTCGATGCCGATGCCGTCGTCGTCGGAGCGGGCGAGCACGGCCGTGTAGCGCGGGCACACCTTGCCGTGGTCCACCGACTTGAAGTCGTGGAACTGCAGCGGGCAGTCCTTGAGCTCGCTCATGACGGCGCCCGCCGGCGCCGCGGCGCCGGGGGGGGGCCCGGGGCGC
>NW_020456198.1:6031236-6032654 GCF_003342845.1 Nothoprocta perdicaria | reverse complement strand
CGGTGCGGGGGGGGCCCGGGGCTATAGGGGGCTCTAATAGGAGGTCCCGGGGCTATAGGGGGGCTGCGAGGGGGCTGCAGAGCTCTAGGGAGCTATAAGGGGGGGCTCTGGGGCCATAGGGGAGCTGTGGGGGGGGCGGAGCTGTGAGATATGAGGAGATATGAGGCTCTGGGGCTATAGAGCTGTTGGGGGGTGCGGAGCTATAGAGGGGTGTAAGGGGGGGGCTTTGGGGCTGTAGGGGACTATAACGGAACTGCAGGGGGGCTCCAGAGCTATAGGGAGCAATAAGGGGGGGTCCTCAGGCTATAGGGGAGCTGCGAGGGGCTCCAGAGATGCAGGGAGCTGTAAGAGGGGGCTCCAGGGCTATATGGAGCTATAAGGGAGCTGTAGGGGGGCTCCAGAGCTATAGTAGGGCTGCCGGGGCGGGGGCATTTCCACGGCTATAGGACGCACCGGTTCTATAGGGAAGCTGCAGGGGGGGCTCCAGAGTTATAGGGGTTTATAATGGAGTCTCTGGGACTATAGGGGGTTAAGAGAGGGGCTCTGGGGCTATACAGGGCTATAGTGAATGTGTGGGGTGGGGCACCAGATATATAGGAGGCTATAAGGGGGTCTCTGGAGATGTAGGAAGCTATAGGGGAGCTGCAGGGGGGTGTCCAGGGCTATAGGGCGGCTGTGTGTGTAGGTGGTGTTTCCCAGGCTATATATAGGGGGCTGTAAGGGGAGGCTCCGGGGCTATAGGGCCCTGGGGGTGCTCGAGGGCTGTAGTTGATGGGGGCAGCTGGGCCGTGCGGCAGGGACATGGGGGGGTCAGGGGGTGGCCGGGGGTGAATGGGGCTGTGAGGGGGGTCGGAGTGAGTGCAGTGGGGCTGGGGGGCACCCAGCGGGGACGAGAGGGTCTGCAGGGCGCCTGGGGGGGCTTTTAGACTGCAAGAGGGGATGGGGGGGCTCTGCAGGCTATGGGGGCGCTGGGGCCAAGGGGGTACAAGGGGCGGCACCGCTGGCATGTGGGGCAGGGTCCTTCCCTGGCTATGGGGCCGTCGCGGCTGTCCCGCCACGGCAGCGCCCACCTTGGGCACCCCAGCCCCATGCGGGGCACCTTGCCCTCACGGTGGGCACCCCAGCCCCATGTTGGGCACCCCAGCCCCATGCGGGGCACCTTGCCCTCACGTTGGGCACCCCAGCCCCACGTTGGGCACCCCAGCCCCATGTTGGGCACCCCAGCCCCATGCGGGGCACCTTGCCCTCACATTGGGCACCCCAGCCCTGCACTGGGCACCCCACCTTCATCCACCAGCGGCCTCTCCGTGCCCCCAGGACGCACCATGAGCCGCGTGCCGGGCGGCTGCCGGTGGCCGCTGCACCAGCAGCCCCACGGCTGAGCGCAGGGGCAGCCGGGCGGCTCGGAGCAGCCCACG
>NW_020456198.1:6027870-6030938 GCF_003342845.1 Nothoprocta perdicaria | reverse complement strand
GCTGCACGTGGACAGGGCGGTCAAGGTGAGCGCCGGCGCCGCCGCGGCGCTGCCCGCCCGCGCACGGCCCCTGCCCAGCGCCGCCGGCTCCTCCGCAGCAAAAGAAGATCTTTGCGCTGCAAGGGCCCTACCCCGTGATCCGGAGGCTGCTGCGGGCGCGCGGCTGGGTGGAGAAGAAGCTCCCCTGGGGCTGCAAGGCGGCGCGGCGGCCCGAGCGCCCGCACGGTGCCCACCAGGCAGGCGGCGGCGATGCTGCCGAGGAAGGTGAGGCCGGGGCAGGCGCTTTCTGTGCCCAGCTCCCCGTGGAGCACGAGCTTCCCAAGGGAGAGCCCTGTGTCCTGGAAGGGGATGCTCCTCGGCCCTGGTGGAGACAGGGATGTGATGGCCGTGGCCCTGGGGGTCCCCACGGTGGGGATGTGCTGGGCTCGGCTGACTGCCTCCCTTCCCCAGAGGAGGAGGGCGAGGAGGATGAGGAGGAGCCGCAGGACGAGGACCCTGGTGGCACCTACAGCCTCATGGTCAGCAGGGTGGCTGCGCCAGGAGGGGACGTCCCTGGCAGCCGGGGCAGCTGCAGGGGGAAGGGGCTGCCCGGGACATGTGGGATCCCCTCGCTGCGGGATCACGGGGCGCCTCTCATGGATACGGCGCTGGGCTGCGGCTCAGGTCTGGGCGAGTGGGGCGCTGGGCGCCCGCGGGGCTCTCACGCCCGCGGCGCCCGCAGTCGCAGCTGGTGCGAAACCAGGTGCCCTACTTCATCTGGACGAGCCGCCGCGACGCCGTGGACTTCCGCGCGCTGCGCAAGGACCAGGTGCTCAACCACTTCGCCAGGGCGGGCTCCTTCACCACCAAGGTGCGCGGGGCGCGCGGGGCGCCGGGCACCCCTGGGCGCCCGCGCTGCTGCCCGCCGCCCTGCCGCCCCCAGGCCGGGCTGTGCCTCAACCTGCGCAACCTGCACTGGTTTGACGGCGCCGACGCCGACACCTTCTTCCCGCGCTGCTACCGCCTGGGCGCCGCGGACGAGAAGCAGGCGTTCATCGGTGAGCGTGGTGCCGCGGGCGCCGCGCCGGGCCCCGCCGGGCGCTCACGGCCCCGCTCCCGCAGAGGATTTCCGGCTCACCGCTGCCCGCAGCCTCCTCAAAGTGGCGCTGCGGCGGGCGCAGGCGCAGCCCCCGGCGCCCGCCGACGAGCCGGGTGAGCGTGCGGCCTCGGCACGGACGGGCCTCGATGCCACCACGCGGTTTTGCAAGCCCGGGCGCTTGCCCCGTATGCGAGCTGCAAAGCTTGATGCAAAGCTCAATGCAAAGCTTGCCGCGAAGCTCACGCCGTGCCCCTCGCAGCGGGCGCCGCGCCGAAGCCCCGCGTGCCCGCGCAGCTGCTGGAGGAGGCGCTGCGAGCGTGCGGCGAGCACCTGCGCAGCCTGCGGCACCAGGACCTCGACGGCGAGCCCGGCTCGTCCCCGCGGCCCGCGGGCCCCTGCTGGGAGCGCTTCCTGCAGGGCTACTACCGCCTGGTGCAGTGAGTGCCGGGGGAGGCGGCGGCGGTGGAAGGGGCGCGGGGAGCCGCGCTCGAGCGCCGCGTGCGCCCGCAGCGAGCGCGCCGAGCTGGAGCCGTGCGCGGCGCTGCTGGAGCGCAGCCGGGCCGTGCTGCGGCGCCTGGCCCCGCTGCTCCCACAGCTCCACATGGAGGGCGAGCACAACGTCTGGATCGTGAAGCCCGGCGCCAAGTCGCGGGGCCGAGGTAGGGACGCGCCGGTCGGAGGTGGCCGGAGCGCCGCGCGGTGCCCTCGGCACGGCGCCGCCCTCGCAGGCATCGTGTGCCTGGCGCGGCTGGACGAGGTGCTGCGGCTGGCCGAGGGCACCGCGCCGCTGGCCCGCGACGGCAAGTGGGTGGTGCAGAAGTACGTGGAGCGGCCGCTGCTCATCTTCGGCACCAAGTTCGACGTGCGCCAGTGGTTCCTGGTGACCGACTGGAACCCGCTCACCGTCTGGTTCTACCGCGACAGCTACCTGCGCTTCTCGTCGCAGCCCTTCTCGCTGCGCAGCCTGGACGCGTGGGTGCCGACACGGCCCTGCGTCCCCGTGTCCCCGTGTCCCTGTCCCCGCTGAGGCCGCTGTGCCCGCAGCGCTGTGCACCTCTGCAACAACTCCATCCAGAGGCACTGCGAGAACGCGCGCGGGCGCCATCCCCGCCTGCCCGCCGACAACATGTGGTCGTCGCAGCAGTTCCAGGCCTACCTGGAGCAGCTGGGGCAGGCGCGCGCCTGGCCCGACGTCATGGTGCCCGGCATGAAGGCGGCCATCGTGTGCGCCGTGCAGGCCTCGCAGGACCTCGTGCAGTCCCGCAAGGGCAGCTTCGAGCTCTACGGCGCCGACTTTGTCTTCGGCGAGGACTTCCAGCCCTGGCTGCTGGAGATCAACGCCAGCCCCACCATGGCCGCCTCCACGGCGGTCACGGGCCGGCTGTGCGCCGGCGTGCAGCGGGACACGCTGCGCGTCGTCATCGACCGCAAGGCCGACCGCAACTGCCCCACGGGCGCCTTCGAGCTCATCTACAAGCAGGTGAGCAGGGCTGCAGGGCGCCGGCCGGCGCGTGCTCACCGGGGCTGGGACGTGCAGCGGCGCCCGGGCGGCGCGGGCTCCCCGTGGGGCTCCCACATTGATGCAGGAATCCCAGCAGCAGCAAAAAGGGGGTGTGTGGCAGCAGGCGGGCACTTTCGTGGGCAAGAAGCCAAGAGGACTACAGGGCTGAAGGACCTCGAAGGGGGGACCCTGTGGGGACGCTAGGCTCCCGGCCGTCTGCGTTCCTGATGGCACGGAAGGATGGGGCTGGCAGCTGCAGTGACGTTGGCTGGGCACCCAGGATGCCCTATGTCCCCCCGTGTCCTCCGCAGGCGGCCGTGGCCGTGCCGCACTACGTGGGCATGAAGCTGCTGGTGGAAGGCTCCCGGCTGGGCAAGCCGCCGGGGAAGCCGCGGCCGGGAAAGCCCCGGCTGGGCAAGCTGCGGGTGCCGGCACGGCGCGGCAGCCCCCGGCCGCCCAGCGGCACGGCCAGCGTGGCCAGCGCTGCCC
>NW_020456198.1:6025187-6027560 GCF_003342845.1 Nothoprocta perdicaria | reverse complement strand
GCGGCCCTGCCCCGGGCCCGGCTCTCGTGCCCATGCCGCACATTGGCCGTGCACAGCCCCGTGCCAGCCTGCCCCTGCTCGGCTGCAGCGCGGCCCCGCGGGTGGCCGCCGAGCCCCCGCGCGCCCCCGGTGCTGCCCTCGTGCTGCGCGGGCTGCGCTGCTCTCAGCCCTGCCCCGAGGCGCCTCCCCGCACGGGACCCTGAGCCGCAGGACGCGGTGCCGGGGCGGCCGCGGTGCCGGGGCGGCCTCGCTCCCGTGCTGCCACCGAGGGCACCCGACACGCGCGGGTGTCGGCACAACACGGCTGTGCGCAGCACCGAGGCTCCGCCTGTCTCTGCAAGCCCCGTGCGCCCCCGCGGCGCGCGGCTGTGCCCCGGCGCGGTGACGCGCGGTGGCAGGCAGGAACCGGAGATGCCAAAACAGGCCAGCGGCTGCTGCCAGACGCGTGTGACGCGTTGCGTGGGGGACAGCAGGCGGGAAGCAGCCGCCCACGGGACAGAGAGGATGCGCCGGAGCCGCCGGGACGGAGCCCTTTAATGTGGGGGCGGCGCGGGGGGGCCGTGGGGCAGCCCCAGCAGGCGCAGGGTGCGCAGGAAGAAGGGCGGCGGCGGCGCCGTGAGCACGGCCGCGGGCAGCGCCAGCTGCTCCAGGTGCAGGTGCAGCGGGAGGCGGCGGCGCCGCGGCCCCGGCTCCAGCCGCAGCCGCCGCTCCAGCTCCTCGTCCAGCACCTGTGGGGGCAGCGGGGTTAACCCCGGGGGCGGGAGTGCCACCCTGAGTGTCACCGTGGCCCCGCGCTCGCTCCCTACCTGCTCGGGCGGCCGCGCGGCCTCGGCCGGCAGCAGGAAGGGCTGGCCCAGCACGCGGCCCACGGGCACCGAGCGCTCGTGGTCGCCCAGCGCCGGGCACAGCAGCAGCGTCAGGTGTGCCAGCAGCTGTCCCGGGAAGGCTGCGGGGCGAGCGGGCGGCGTGAGCGCGGATCGTGTCCCCCGCTCCCCTCCTGTGCCCGCCAGCCCCAACCCACCTGTCCGGGGCTGCAGCTGCAGCAGGGCGCAGCCGCCCGCGGCGCCCAGCACGCGGTACCGCGTCACCGTTCTCCGCACCTCCTTCCTGGCCAGGCTGCGGCGGGACGGGGCCGCCACCGGCACCACCTGCGGGTGCGGGCGCTGTGAGCCCCCATGACGGCGGCAGCGTCCCCACTGTGTCCCCCCCGGGCTGCCTCACCGCCACGGTGCCGCCGCGCTGCTCCCGCTGCAGCCCCGTGCACACCTCGCCCTGCGGCTCCGCCGGGACGCCCACGGTGACGGCGCTGCGGGCACGGGGATGGGCGGTCAGGGGGACCCTGCTCAGGCACAGGGACCCGGCTCCGTCCCCGCGGCGGCGGCCGTGACTCACCGGTACGTGACGGGGAATCCGCCGCTCCGGCGCGACTCGGAGAAGAAGCGCTGGAGCCGCTCGGCCGCGCGGCGGCAGCCGGACAGCAGCACCAGCCCGGAGCACTCCCTGCGCCAAAGGGGCCGCTGGGCGGTTGGTGGCCACGTGCAGGACCCCTCTGCGTCCCCACCGTGTCCCCACCGTGTCCCCTGTGTCCCCATGTACCTAGGGGGAGCCTTGACCATGTGCAGCTCGGGCGGCAGCCCCAGGCGCCGGCTCAGCGTGGGCAGCAGCGTCGCCAGGCTGGGCTCCCCTGTAGCACCACCTGCGACACAGGGCTCCGTGACACCGCGGCTCCGTGACACCAGGGTTTGGTGACACCAGGGCTCCGTGACACGGGGGGTTGGTGACACGGGGGGTTGGTGACACCGGGGTTTGGTGACACTGGGGTTTGGTGACACCGGGGTTTGGTGACGCCGGGGTTTGGTGACACAGGGGCTCGGTGGCCGCGGTGCCGCTCGCACTCACCGCGCACGGGCAGCCCCGGCGGTTTGCTGAGCGCCAGCAGGTCTCCTGTGGGGAGGCCGGGGTGAGCGCGGCCCCACGGCCCCCCCGTGCCCCCCCGCCCCGCCGGTACCTTCCCGGTGCACCACGGAGGCCTCCAGCAGCGCCAGCGTGTCCTCGGCGCCCAGCGGCCGCACCGCGCCTGGACGGGCCCCTCTGCCGCGCCGGGGTCGGGACAGCGCTGGGACCCCCGCCATGCACTGCCCCACGCGTGTCCCTGCGCCTGACCCCCCATGCACTGCCCCACGCGTGTCCCTGTCCCACGTGTGTCCCCGTCCCACACCCTCCTGGCTGCCACCACCCACAGGTGACCCTGCACCCACCCCCCACTGCACACAGGGGCCCACGGGTGGCCCTGCTCCCGCACCCCCCCCGTGCACTTTCCCACGCGTGTCCCCCGACCCCCCCGTGTTTGCCCCACGTGAGACCCCCCACCCC
>NW_020456198.1:6023145-6024347 GCF_003342845.1 Nothoprocta perdicaria | reverse complement strand
CCATCGCGGGGTGCGTTCTGGTACCGGGGTGTCCCGGTCCGGCCGCACGCCCCCCCCGCCGTGTCCCCGCAGCACCATGGCGTCCCGCGGCGGCCCCCGCGCCGCCGGCACCGACGGCAGCGACTACCGGCACCGCGAGCGCGTGGCCTCGCACTACCAAATGAGGTAGCGTCCGGCACGGCACAGCCGGCCCCGCGGCACAGCCGGTCCCGATGCACCGTGTGGCACAGCCGGCCCCGCGGCACAGCCGTCGGCGCCGCCTCGCGCTCACGGGCGCCGTCTCCCCGCAGCGTGGCCCTCAAGTCGGAGATCAAGAAGCTCATCTACATGCACGTGGCCATCTGGCTGCTGCTGCTGGCCCAGATGTGCGTGGGCCACCTCAAGCTGCTGCCCCACGACCAGGTGGCCATGCCCTACCAGTGGGAGTACCCGTACCTGCTGAGCATCCTGCCCGCGCTGCTCGGCCTCCTCTCCTTCCCCCGCAACAACATCAGCTACCTGGTGCTCTCCATGATCAGCACGGGCCTCTTCTCGGTGGCGCCGCTCATCTACGGCGCCATGGAGATGTTCCCCATGGCGCAGCAGCTCTACCGGCACGGCAAGGCTTACCGCTTCATCTTCGGCTTCTCCGCCGTCTCCGTCATGTACCTCGTGGTGGTGGTGGCCGCGCAGCTGCACAGCTGGCAGCTCTACTACAGCAAGAAGCTGCTGGACTCGTGGTTCACCAGCACGCAGGAGAAGAAGAAGAAGTGAGCGGCGCCGGGTCTCGCCTGGGGAGACCCATGGGCGCCGGGTCTCACGTGGGGAGACCCATGGGCGCCGGGTCTCGCGTGGGGACCGTGCGTCTCCTCGCCAGCCTCGACGGGGACGTGGCGGGCACCTCACTGGGGACACGGGGACGGAAGGGGTGAACGTGGGGGCTGCGGCCCCCCCGGGACCAGCGGGGTCGGTGCACGCGGGACGGGGACGCGGGAAGCTCTGTCGGGTGTTGTGCGGACGGGTGTGCGCCCCGCCGCCGGCCTCGCGTGTGTAGCGCGGCGGAAATAAAGAGCCCGGTGTCCCGTGCGGGGGTGTGTGCGGTGCCGCGCCGGGGCACGGGGGCGGCCGCAGGAAGCGCCGCCGCAACCAGGTCGCGCCGCCCCCGGGAGGCCGCGGGGCGGCGCGCGGGAATGCGGCGGGGCGGATCCGCACCCGGCCCCGGT
>NW_020456198.1:6019585-6022025 GCF_003342845.1 Nothoprocta perdicaria | reverse complement strand
GTCACCGCGGGGCCGTGTCCCGCAGGGCTCCGCGGGCTGCAGCTCTCCTTCCTCGAGCTGGACTCCAACAGGGCCGGCTGGCTGCTCGTGTGGAGGCGGCGCGGGGCGCGCGGCGGCCCCACGGTGAGTGCAGGGCCCAGCAGCACCCAAGGGCGCCGGGGGTGCCGCTCACCGCCTGCTCCCGCAGTGGCAGGTGCAGTTCGACTGCTTCCCCGCCGAGAGCGGCCACCGGGTCCTCGTGTCCCTCCGCACCATCCCTGACCGCGGCTTGATCCTCAACCGGAGCCACTTGGTGGCCGCGGAGCTGCCGGGTGAGCAGGGACCCCCGTCCCTCCCGTGCCCCCCTGCCCCGCTGGTGTGGGGCTGAGCCCCCTGTGCCCCACAGGGCCCGTGTTCAGCCACGCGTGGGTGCCCGAGGCGCGCGCCATCGAGGTGGCCGTGCCCGCCGGCCCTGCGCTGCTCGTGCGGCTGTGCCACCAGCTGGCCCTGGAGTGCGAGGAGCTGCCCCGGCCCTTCCACCAGCAGGTGCCGGCCCCGGCCCCCGCTCCTGCCCATGGGGCCCGGCCGGGCTCGCCCGGGGGGTCCCCGCGCTGCCGGGGGGCTCAGGGCGCCTCTGCCCCCGCAGGTGCGGGTGCCGGGGGGCGGCTGCGCCCTGCTGCGCTACGAGTTCCTGGTGCCCTGCCTGTGCATCGAGGTGCGGCGCCGCGCGGGGGGCTCTGCACCCCCTGCCCGGGGACGGGGCTGCCGGCGGGGGCCACGGGCGGCTCTGACCGCTCTGCCCCCCCAGGCCTCCTACGAGCACGGTGACAGCCTGCGCAGCAAGACGTGCCCCTTCCGCGAGCACCCGGCGGCCTGTGAGTGGGAACGGTGACGCCGGGGGGGTGCGCGGGGGGCCCCGTGTCCCCGCTGCGCCGCTGAGCCCGTGCCCGCAGCCGGCGCCGAGCTGTGGTCCTCCGTGCGCTTCCACGACTACAGCACCAGCAGCAAGGCCCAGATGGCCATGGTGCTGAGCGCGCGCTGCCCGCTGCGCCCGCGCGCCACGCTCTGCTGGAGGGAGGCGCCCGCGGCGCCCTGCCACGACGTCCCCAACGGCACGGCCAGCGAGGAGGAGCAGGTGAGCGCCTCGGATGGCCCCGCGCGGCCCGGGTCCCTGCGGCGGCACCGCGGTGTGTCCCCTGCGCACGTGACGCGGCGACGGCCCCGCGGGGCTGCGGGCGCTGAGCCTGTGTCCCCACCAGGCCTACACGCTGGACAAGGTGGACGTGCACCCCCAGCTCTGCTTCAGGGTGAGTCCTCGATGGGGAGAGGGTCCCCGTGCCCTCGCCCCGGAGAGGGGCATTAGGGCCGTGGGGCTGGGGGTGACCAGCTGCAGTGACCCGTCCCCTCCCGCCAGTTCTCCTACGGGAACAGCAGCCACGTGGAGTGTCCCCACCGGCCAGGTGAGCCCCTGTGCCCCCATCGCGGCCGCGTCCCCCCATCCTGCTGCAGCAGGAGCAGCACACGTGCCCTGCACGTGCCCGTCCTGGCCGCAGAGCGCGCCTGGAACGTGTCGGTGAGCGTGCGGGGGCCGCAGCTGCGCCTGCGCATCGTGGCCAGCGTGGCGGCGGCCTTCAGCGCCGCGCTGTGCCGGCCGCGCGGCCCGCGCTGCGAGCAGCAGTCGCCCGTCTACACCGTGACGCGGGTGAGCGCGGCGGGGCCGGGGGCGCGCGGCGGTGCTGGCGGCCGCGCGTGGCCCACACGTCGCGGTGCGTTGGCAGACGGAGGGCGCTGCGCCCGGGGAGCTGGCGCTGCTGCTGCCGGTGCAGGTGCTGGGCAGCTGCGTGCTGGTAAGTGCCCCCGAGCCCCAGTGCTGCCCCTGTGCTGGCCGGGCACCCCTGGGTGCCCCAAGCCCCAATGCTTCGTCCCCAGGTGTGGCGCTCGGATGTGCGCTTTGCTCGGAAGCAGCTGCTCTGCCCCGACGGTGAGTGCGAGCCCGGGCACCGGCAATGCCAGGGGAGCGGGTGTCCCCGTGTGACCGGCGATGCCGGGGGACCCGCGTGCCCCTGTCACCACCGCTCTCGCAGTCTCCCGCAGGCACTTCGGGCTGCTGGGGCTGGCGCTCGCCCTGGCGCTGCTGCTTGCCGTGCTGCTGCTGGGCTGCTGCGGCGCGTGGCGCCCGGCTGCCGGTGAGCGCCGCGGGCTGGGGATGCGCGCGGGGACGCCGGGCACGGCCGCGGTGCCGGCCCGCCGCCCCGGGGCAGCGTGTCACGAGCGTCCCGTGCCCCCCGCAGGCGCCGCGGGGCGCCCGGTGCTGCTGGTCTATTCTCCCGACTCGGAGCAGCACGTGGGGCTGGTGCTGGCGCTGGCGGAGCTGCTGCGCGCGGCGCTGCGCTGCGACGTGCGCCTCGACGCGTGGGAGGCGGGCGGCGTGGGGCGCCTGGGCGCGCTGCCCTGGCTCTAC
>NW_020456198.1:6016231-6019135 GCF_003342845.1 Nothoprocta perdicaria | reverse complement strand
GCGCGGCCCCCGCGGCGCCTCCGCGGCCGCGCCAGGACCCTCCTGCGCCGGCTGCTGGAGGCCGAGGCGGGACAGGAGCCCCCCGCGCAGCCCCCCGAGGCGTCCCCGTGCAGCGCCCCGGTGTCGGCGCCCGGTGCGCAGGTGGCTGCCGGCACCTGAGCGCCCTGGTCAGCGCTGGGCACGGCTGCGGGAGCGCCGGGGCCGGCGCCGCCCTGATGCCCCGGTGAGGGGCTGCGCACGGAGGATGCACCGGGACGGAGCCCGCGGGAAAGGCTGCGGGGACCCCAGGGACGGCTCACGGCGCTGGAGGAGCCGCTGACGTCCCCACTGCCGGGACAAGGACATGGAGCAGCGAGGGACGAGGCCACGGGTGCAGGGCCTGGCATGGACACAGCCCCACGGAGGGGCCCGGGCATGGCGGGGCCTGTCGGGGCCCGGCGCAGGGTGGAGGTGGCTCCACGCCCCCCACGCCGGCGTGGGGGAGAGAGGGGCCTCCCGGGGGCCGCAGTGGGGCCGGGCGGCGCGCAGGAGGCGCCGGGGCCGGCTGCTGGCTCCGCTTGGCCCCTGGTGCTTTGGGACTTGGAGCAGAATAAAGACCCTGGCTGCAGCCGCTGTGCCGCGACTCGGGGGGGCCTGGGACGCGGTGAGGAGGGTCCTGGGGGCTGCTGCCTGCACCCGGGGGCTGCCCCAGCCCCATAGAGTCCGTGGGGCGGGAGCCTCTCCTTTGCACCCCACAGCCACACTCCTGCAGCCCCAGCTGCACCGTGCCGTGCTATGGGGCAGCCCTAGCCCCATGCCGTGCTGCTGTGGGGCAGGCCTGAGCCGCATGCTGCGCTATGGGCCCCAGCTGGCCCCGTGCCAGGCCATGGGGCCGGCTGCACTCAGTTATGGGGCTGGCCAGCCCCACGCCGCACTGCTCTGGGGCTGGCCGGAGCAGCTGCTGGGTCCTGCAGCCATGTGGGCAGCCCGGGCGCCGCGTGCAGCCGCGGGGCGGCGGGCGCGGATCCCTCCTGGCTGCCTTTCCCTTTCCCTTTCCCATCCCGGCCCGTCCGGGAAGGCCCCACCCCGGGGCGGTCGCGGCGCCGTGCTGGGATCCAGGTGTCCGGGAGCGGAGCAGGAAGCGGGAGCCGCCGGCGGCCGCGGCGGGGCCGTGGGAGGGGAGGGCGCCGTGGGGCAGGGGGCCGTGGGGCGCCAGGTCCCCGCCATGGGGCCGCCGGGCCTGGCGCTGCTGGCGCTGCTGGCGCTGGTGCCCGGCGGGCGCTGCGCCCCCCGCGACGCCCTCGCCTGCCCCCAGGTGGGTCCGGGCACGTGGGGCAGCACGGGGGGCTCTGTGGGGCAGCCCTGACCCCTGCTTGCTCCCCAGGGCCTCGCCTGCCGCCTGCTCGGTAAGTGCCGGGCACCCCACGGGCCCCCGAATGCACCCCACTGCGCCGGGGAGCCGCGCGCCCCACGGCGCCCGTGCCCCGCAGACAGCCATGCGCTGGGCAGCCCCCCGGGGCCGGGCCGCGTCCCGCTGTGTCGCCGTGTTGGTGCGGGCGCTGCCGCCCGCCGCGCGCCCCGGCGGCATCGTGGTGCGTAGCCGCTCGGCGCCCCGCGGGTCCCCACATCCCGGGGGTGTTGGCAGTGTGGGGCACCCGGCCGGGTGGCACGGGGGGCACCCGGGATGGGGGCAATGCATGTGCGCACGCTGGGGTCCCGCTCTGCCTTCACCTGCATGGTCCCACGCATCCCGCTGCACCCACACATGGGAACACGGGCACAGGGTCCGGGTCCCGCTCGGGTCCCGCTCTGCCTTCACCTGCACAGCCCCACGCATCCCGCTGCGCCCTCGCATGGGGACATGGGCACAGGGTCCGGGTCCTGCTGTGCAACATGATGCTCCAGCCCTGGGTGCCCAATGCAGCCTGCATGGGGTGGTGCCACGCGGGAGCTGCGACGCCCCGCGGTGCTGCAGCCCCATGTGGGGACACGGGGCAGTCGGCTCCGCCGTGCCCGCAGCGGCCGCACCGCGGTTCTCCCGCAGGGCCAGCCGACGCGCGAGTGCTTGGAGGCGCCGCGCTCGGAGCCGCGCGGCACGGCGCCGGGCACCGCGCGCCACCCGCAACGCCACCGGCACTGCCCGCTCACCGCGCTGTCCCCACAGACTGCTCCCGGCCCGCGGCCCGCGCCCTGCCGCACTGCCAAGGTAGGAGCCCGTGTCCCGCGCGCCGGGCTCTGGCACAGCCGGGACGCCAGCGCTGGGGGACGCAGGCGCTGACCCCCCGTGCCCATCGTCGTGGCACAGCGCCGCGGCTGCAGGTGCTGCGCGGGCCGCAGGCGGCCGTGGTGCAGGTGCAGGAGGCGGCGGCCGGGCACAACTACACGCTGCGGCTCTACCACAACCGCAGCCGCGGCGCCGGCAGCTCCGGGCGCACGGTCACGGCGGTGAGTGCCCGCCGGCCCCGCGCCGGCCCGGTGCGCCGTGCCACGGGGTGACCCCCGCGTCCCCTTCCCGCTGCAGAGCGGCACCCTGAACTACAGCCTGCCTGCGGACGAGGTGCTGCCCTGCCTGTGCCTGCAGGTGGGCACCGGTGCCGCCGCGGCGCGCGGGGACGGTGCCGCGCGGGCGCCCGAGCCCTCCCGCAGTGCCCTCTGCTCCGCAGGTGTGGCTGGATGCGCCGGACCCGCCGCGCGCCACCTCCTGCCCCTTCTCCCGCGGTAGGTGCCCGGCGCGGCGGGTCGGCACGGCGCGGTGCCCTGGGGCCGCACCGACCGCCCGCTCCCCGCAGACGCCGCGGCCTGGCAGCGCCTGTGGGCGCAGAGCCGGCTGCTGCTGCACGCGGCCGGCGGCGCGCTCTCCTGCTCCGTGGCGTCGCCCTGCGACCTGCCGGCGCGGCTGGTGCCCTGCTGGCGCGCGGCGCCCGC
>NW_020456198.1:6014511-6015596 GCF_003342845.1 Nothoprocta perdicaria | reverse complement strand
CGGCCGGCCGGGGCTGCTGGCGCCGCGGCTGCGGCAGGACGTGGCGGCGGGGCGCTGCATGCAGGTGAGCGCGGGCGGCGGGCGCCGGGGGCACCGCGCGGCGCTCTGTGACCGTCCCGTCCATCCCGCGGCAGCTCTGGCAGCAGAACGGCACCGGCGCGGCGCTCTGGGCCTGCCCCCTGCACCGCTGTGAGTACCGGCGGGGCCGGCGGCGGCGCGGTGGCATCGGCGGGCGCTGACCCCCTGCGCCCGCAGACCGGCGCGCGCGCTGGGCGCTGGGCTGGCTCGCGGCGCTGCTGGGCGCAGCCTGCGTCCTGCTGCTGTGGCTGCTGCTGCCGGCCAGGGAGGAGCCCGAAGGTGAGCGGGAACCGGCCCGGCCGCGGTGCAGCGGGTGCAGCAAGTGCAGAGGGTGCAGCGGGTGCAGGGGATGCAGAGGGTGCAGCGGGTGCAGGGGATGCAGAGGGTGCAGAGGGTGAAGCGGGTACAGTGGGTGCAGCAAGTGCAGCGGGTGCAGAGGGTGCAACGGGTGCAGGGGATGCAGAGAGTGCACTGGGTGCATAGGGTGCAGCAGGTACAGTGGGTGCAGCAAGTGCAGTGGATGCAGTGGTGCAGCGGGCGCAGCAGGTGCAGGTGATGCAGTGGGTGCAGTGGGTGCAGCGGATGCAGAGGATGCAGTGGGTGCAGTGTGTGCAGGTGATGCAGAGGG
This sequence comes from Nothoprocta perdicaria, assembly GCF_003342845.1. Classification (NCBI taxonomy): domain Eukaryota; kingdom Metazoa; phylum Chordata; class Aves; order Tinamiformes; family Tinamidae; genus Nothoprocta; species Nothoprocta perdicaria. Next base: position 6,014,890 of record NW_020456198.1, on the reverse strand, counting down.
TGCAGAGGGTGCAGAGGGTACAGCGGGTGCAGTGTGTGCAGCGGGTACAGTGGGTGCAGGGGCTGCAGCAGCTGCAGCAGCTGCAGAGGGTGCAGCGGGTACAATGGGTGCAGCGGGTACAGCGGGTGCAGCGGGTACAGCGGGTGCAGGGGATGCAGCGGGTGCAGCGGGTGCAGTGGGTGCAGGGGATGCAGCAGCCGCAGCAGCCGCAGCGGGTGCAGCGGGTGCAGCGGGTGCAGCGGGTGCAGGGGATGCAGCAGCTGCAGCAGCTGCAGTGGGTGCAGCGGGTGCAGCAGCTGCAGTGGGTGCAGCGGGCGCTGGTGCTGCCACCCCGCGCAGGCCTGCGGCGGGTGCTGGTGCTGCACGCGGCGGAGCCGTC
>NW_020456198.1:6008100-6012442 GCF_003342845.1 Nothoprocta perdicaria | reverse complement strand
GACACTGCAGGGGTGGCCCTGGGGGGGTGTCCCCTGTTTTGGGGCTGGGGTGGCACTGCGGGGTCACGTGCCATGGGGATTGGAGGCGAGGGGTGCCATGCGTAGGGGTGGCATCGGGGGTGACACAGAAGGTGGCATTGGGGGTCATGAGGGTGGCACTGGGGTGTAGGGGTGACAGTTCATGGTTTATGGGTGTCACGGCACTGGGAAGCGTGATACATGGGGCTGAGGGGCACGGGGGTGACACGGGTACGGGGTGGCACTGGGAGGGGTGGCACAGCCACAGTGACGTGACCTGGGCACACGAGTGGGAGCCAGGCAGCCGCGAAGCTGCAGGACGGAGGCGACTCGGCCCTGAGAACGTGGAGCCGTGGGGACACTGGGGCTGCGCGTGGGACACGCGGGGACACGTGGGGTCACACGGGGACACACGGGGGGCTCACGAGCGCCCTGCCGGCCCCGCGCGCAGGGCCTGGAGCGCACGGAGCGCGAGGGCTTCGGCGGCGGCAACACGGCCTGGGAGGAGGAGAAGCTGGCCAAGTACAAGCACAGGTGAGGGGGCACGCGGGGCGGCACGGGGCCCGCGCGGGTGTCCCCACGCGGCCGTCCCCACGCGTGTCCCCGCTGTGCACAGCGAGACCCGGCTGCTGGAGGTGCTGGAGAGCGTCTGCGCGCCCGCCGACTTCGCCTGCCACCAGCTGCTGGAGCGCAGCGAGGAGCACGTGGAGCGCTGGTGGTTCCACGAGTGAGCGCGGGGACGGGGACGGGGACGGGGATGGGGCGGGTGGCACCGCCGCCGCGCGGCCCCGGCCCTCAGCGCCCCGTCCCCGCGTCCCCAGGCGGCAGCAGCACCCCGACTTCTTCCAGTGGCTCTGCATGGACAGGCTGGCCGTGTGCTGCCCCGCCGGCACCTACGGCCCCGAGTGCCTGCGTGAGTGGCCTGGCGCGGGCAGGGGGGTGACAGGCTCCCTATAGGGGTGCTGGGGCTGGCAATGGGGTGACCGGCTCCCCATAGGGGTGTTGGGGCTGGCGGGGGGTGACCGGCTCCCCATAGGGGTGCTGGGGCTGGCAATGGGGTGACAGGCTCCCCATAGGGGTGCTGGGGCTGACGGGGGGTGACCTGGCTCCCCATAGGGGTGCTGGGGCTGATGGGGGGGTGACCGGCTCCCCATAGGGGTGCTGGGGCTGACGGGGGGGGTACCGGCTCCCTATAGGGGTGCTGGGGCTGGCAGGGGTGTCACCCGGCTCCCTATAGGGGTGCTGGGGCTGGCGGGGGGTGACCTGGCTCCCCATAGGGGTGCTGGGGCTGACGGGGGGCATGACTGGCTCCCCATAGGGGTGCTGGGGCTGGCGGGGTGGGTGAACCGTTTCTCCATAGGGGTGCTGGGGCTGACGGGGGGGGTGACCGGCTCCCCATAGGGGTGCTGGGGCTGGCAATGGGGTGACCGGCTCCCCATAGGGGTGCTGGGGCTGGCGGGGGTCCCTGAGCCGCCGCCGTCTCCTTGCAGCCTGTGCCGGCGGCCCCCGGCAGCCCTGCAGCGGCAACGGCAAGTGCGACGGGGACGGGACGCGCGGCGGCACCGGGCTGTGCGTGTGCAGCCCGGGCTACGGCGGGCCCTTCTGCGCCGAGTGCGGCGACGGTTACTACGAGGCGTCGCGCAACAAGAGCCACCTGGTGTGTGCCGGTAGGTGTCCGGTGCGGGACACGGCGGTGCCGCCGGGCCGGGTGCCGGTGCCCATGCCCGCCCCGTGCTCCCCATTTGCAGAGTGCTACTGGGCCTGCGGGCGCTGCACGGGGCCGGAGGACTCGAGCTGCCTGCGCTGCAAGCGGGGCTGGGTGCTGCACGAGCGCCGCTGCGTCGGTGAGTGCCGCGCGCGCCGACGGGGACAGGGCTCAGGGTGCAGCTCGGGGCGCCGGCTGGGGACGAGGCCCTGGGTGCTGGAGTGGGGATGGAGCGGAGGGTGCAGCCAGCCGCCCCCCTCACTCGCCCCGTGTCCCGCAGATGTAGATGAGTGCGGCACGGAGATGGCGCACTGCCGAGCCAACCAGTTCTGCGTCAACACCGAGGGCTCCTACGAGTGCCGAGGTGAGAGGACCGTGCGGGGTGTCCGCGCCGTGATGCACCCGGGACCCGCTGCCTCTCCCCCGCCGCTTGGGAGGTTGCCCATGGGCCTCCTGGTGACGGTGCTCAGTGCCCTGGCAGCCGGGCTCAGTGTCCTCCCCTCTGCAGACTGCTCCACGGCCTGCATCGGCTGCATGGGCGCGGGGCCGGCCCGCTGCAAGAAATGCAACAAGGGCTACTGGCGGGATGGAGCCAAGTGCCTCGGTGAGTGGCCTCCCGCGGGCCGGGTGCCGCTGCTGTCCCCGCGTCCCCTGCGCGAGCGCCGCGTCTCTCCACAGACGTGGACGAGTGCGCGAGCGCCGAGGAGCCCGTGTGCAGCGGCGCGCAGGAGGTCTGCGAGAACACGGAGGGCGGCTACCGCTGCGTGTGCGCCGCGGGCCACGTCCGCAGGGACGGGCAGTGCGTGGAGGACAAGCCGCCCGGTACGGCCTGGCCCCCGGGGCCGGGGTGGCAGCGCGGGGCTCTGCGCGCCCTGCTCTCCCCTCACCCGTGGGTGCTCCCCATGCAGACGCCCCCGAGAAGGGCTTCTTCGACGACGTGACGGAGGACGAGGTGGTGGTGCTGCAGCAGATGTTCTTCGGCGTGGTGATCTGCGCCCTCGCCACGCTCGCCGCCAAGGGCGACATGGTCTTCACCGCCATCTTCATCGGGGCCGTGGCTGCCATGGCCGGCTACTGGCTCTCCGACCGCGGCGACCGCGTCCTCGACGGCTTCATGAAGGGTAGATAGCCCTGGGCACGGCCACGGCGTGGGCACGGCCCCCGCGCGCGGCCCGGGGCGCGCGGCGCTCGGAGCAGGGCTGGCCGCCAAGGCCGGATCCCGTGCGCGGAGCTGGGGGCTGCACCCGCCCTGCATGAGACCCCCCAGCCCTTCCCTAGAGTAGGATCTCACCTCTCCCCCGTCCTGTGGAACCAGTGCTAGGGCTCCCGGCCTTCCCTCCTTCCCACCGGGATCCGGCAGGGATCCCCCTCCCGCAAGCGCAGCCCTGCCGAGCGCCCGGCCGCTGCTTTGGCACCGCCACGTGCCAAGGAGCAGGTTGTCCCCTGCTCGGGTTGTCCCCTGTCTGGGTGTCCCCTGAGCTGGGGCTCTCGGTTCCTGGGGAGCCCTGCGCTGTGTCCCGTGGGTGCCTGGGCTCTCGGTGCCCTCGCCGCCCTGGCACAGCTGGGATGGGTGCCCAGAGCGGCCGGCTGAGCTGGGCGGGATGTGCCACACGGGCCCCTGTGCTCTGCATCCCGCCCTGCATCCCGCTGTGGCCAGGGGGATCTGGCCAGGCTCGCGGGACGGCCCTGCTCCCGAGTGCAGGGAGAGCCCTGGGTCTGGGGCCTCGTCCGTGCTCCCGGAGCGGGAGCAGGGAGGTGCCCACACCCACAGGGTGGGCAGGACCCCAAAGCGCCCCGTGCTGCTCCCTGGAGCCCGGCTGTGCCGAGGGTGGCTCGGAGCCGGGCACGGAGCGGTGGCCGCGGCGCTGGCCGCGGTTCAGGCTGCTGCCCCTGGGCGCGGGGGAGCCGCAGTGTCACCACGGGGCTGGCACGCGGCGCACGTGGCAGCACCCGGGGTCCCCTTGGGGCAGAGGCGGCCCCGGCCCGTCCTGCCGCGGTCCCCGGCCCCGCTGCCCGTGGCTGCCGCCCTGCGCGGGGCCGCGGGCGCCGTCCGGCCCGGCCGCCCTGTCTGCTGCATGCGCCTGGCCTCGCCGCTCTCCGTCGGTGTGTCCATCTGTCCGTGTTGTCCACATCTCAGGAAATAAAGCTCCCTGTTCACCCAGCCCGGCTGCTGGCCCGCTGCCTGGGGCCTGTGGGAGCTGCGTGGGGGGCACGGGGCCAGCAGGGGCGTCAGCAGAGGCCCCAGGGCTGCACTCTGGAGACATAAACTTTATTTCTCTCTTTTGGCACAAATAGACCTGGCTGAGACCAGCTCCCCCCTTCCCTCCGCCCGGCCCCACGGGGGCTCTCCCCAGCGCGGGACGCGGCCCCACCAGCCCCACGGAGGCAGAGGCCGCACGGTGCCAAACGGCGCCGGGGAATCGGGGCAGGAGCGGGGGGCAAGGAGAAAAAGAAGCCCCAAAAAGGTGCAGGGAGGGGGTGCTGCCCCCCGCTCACAGCTCAATGGTGTCGCTGGAGAGGCTGCGCGAGTCCACCTGCTTGCTGAGCGCCAGGAAGCTGCGCCGGGCCTCGCGCTCCGAGTCGGGGGCGCGCGCGGCGGCCGGGCGGGCGAGCAGCGGC
>NW_020456198.1:6003844-6006265 GCF_003342845.1 Nothoprocta perdicaria | reverse complement strand
AGCCCCGCGCCGGCTGCGCATCCCGGCTGCTATAGCAACGCGCCGCGCCGGCACCGCCTGCACCCGGCGCTGCGGCAAGAGGAGCCCTGCGCCCGGCCGCCCTGCATGGGCACCCGCTGCCCCGGCCGCAGCGCCCGCGGTGCCCCGCAGCCCGGCGGGGGTGCACGGCAGGACGCGTTACTGGCCGTGTCCCCGTGCCCGGCGGCTCCCGGTGTGTCTGGGCCGAGCCAGCCCCCAGGCTGGGGGTGCAGGGCCTTGGCACTGCCCTTGCCCCCTGCTAGCCCCCACCTGCGGGCACTTAGCTCTAATCCCCGCAGGCACTAGATTAGGGCTGTCCCTGGGCACAATCCTGATTGAAGGTGGCACCGCGGCCCGGCCGGGCAGCCCAAGATAGCCAATGTCCCCCCATCCCTCCAGTGCCAATCCCAGAAATATCCCCAAACCGCCCCCCCCCCACCGTGGGGCTGCCCAGCAAGGGGGTCTCACGCCGCCCCTCGTCACCTGAGCGCCTGGGGCCGGGCGTGCGTGTGGCGGGCACGGCCACCTCGGTGCCGTTCTGGGGGACCAAGGCGCCCCGGACGCGCTGCGGGGACCCCAGCTCCTCCTCGGGCGCTGTCCCTGCGGGTCAGGATGGAGCTGGGTGGTGGCACCAGCGGGGACCAGTTAGGGGGCTGGGGGGGGCCATTCCTACCTGCACGTGGGGTCCTGGGGGCGGCCGGGCCGGAGGCTGTCGGTGCTGCGGGGCGGGTGGCCGGGGCAGGTGCTGGGGTGCCCGGGGCGGTGGTGCTGTGTGGGGCGGTGGTTGTGTGGGGGGCAGCCGCAGTGTGTGGGGCAGCCACGGTGTGCGGGGTGGCCGTGGTGCGCGGGGTGGCCATGGTGCGCGGGGCCACGTGCCCGGTGGTGCCGTTGGCCAGCGGGGCTCTCCGCGTGCTCCGCTGATGGAGCTGACCTGGGAGCTCCATGGTCCAGGTGTCGGCCCTGCCCTCCAGGGCCGCCTGCCCCGCTCTCCCTGGCCCCCAGACTGGGGAGCTGGGATCAGAGCTGGGCACCGCGGAGGGGGGCACGGGGATGGAGCGCGGGGGGCTGGCAGGGGCGCCCGTCGCCCCCCCCTCAGCCAGCCCTCCCGGCACGGGGCGCAGGGCGATGGTGGACATGGTGGGCTGGGCGCTGGGGGTCCCCGCGGGGGCCAGGCCCTGGGGCTCAGCCGGCCCTGGGGCGCCGTGTCCCACGTCCATGGGCACCGTGAGGGGCACCCGCATCTCCGTCCGGGGGCTGGCCTGGCCCTGGGCCTCCCGGCCCTGCCAGGTGATAAAGGGCTCCTCTATCAGCTCCAGCGTGGGGCCACTGCCCCTCCGAGCCCCTATGCCAGCGCTTGCTGATGTGGCCACTGCCCCCGGCGCCTGCAGGGAGTCGTCAGCCCCTGGGGACACCGATGTCGTGGGCGTCCTGGTCACAGCCCCCAGCGGTCGGGACCCCCACGTGGGGCTGGCGGCTCCCCAGCGCTCGCCGTCCGGGTCCCCGGCACCACTGAACTGCCCCGACGTGTCCCCCGGGTGGGCCGAGCCCGGCTGGCGGTGTGCCCAGGAGGATCCGGGGTCCCCCAAGGCCGGCAGGGTCTCCTGCAGCGGGGGGCGGCCGGCGGGGGCAGCGGGAACGCGGGCGGCCAGGAGCAGCGCGCAGGCGACGAGCGGCACCGTGGCCATGGCGAGCACGCGGCCGGCCGGCAGCCCTGCGGGAACGGGGCGGGAGGTGAGCAGTGCCCACCGGAGCAGGAGCCGCAGCGGCACCGGGAACCGGAGCGACACCGGGAGCCGGGGAGGTGCCCACGCAGCCGGGCGAGCAGCCCGCAGCTCCCACACACACGGGGCCCTGGGGCACCTGCCGGTGCCCGACGGGCATGTGGCACCAGCACCTCCGCCCTGCACCGCGACTCGGGGGCTGTGGGCTGGACCCCCGTGTGCCCCGGGTCCCTGAGGAGCTCAGGTGCCCGGGATGCTGAGCAGGGCCCATGGCCACCCACGGCCCCACTGTCCCTCCTCCCGGCTCTCCCTGGTTGTCTTCCCAGATAGCCCTGTCCGAGCTGCCCCGGCTCTGGCTCGCGCCTGTCCTGGCTGTCCCCCAGGCCCTTCCCAGCTGTCCCTGCTGCTGACAGTCCCCAGTCCCATCCCCTGTGTCCCCATCCCTGCTGTCGCCTTCCCCGGCGTTCCCATTCCCACGTCCCCATCCTTGACGCGCCCGTTCTCACGTCCCCATCCCCGGCATCCCCGGCGTCCCCGGTGTCCCCAGCACGGCCGGCGGGCCGCGGTCCCTGCACACGCCGTTCACCTTGGCGCGTCCCCGCTGCATCCCGGGGGATGCCCGGCTGCCGCGGCGCCCGCACCCGGGCCGGGCCGGGGCTGCGGCGGCACCGCGGCGTGCGGG
>NW_020456198.1:5973220-6003331 GCF_003342845.1 Nothoprocta perdicaria | reverse complement strand
TCGGGGCCAGGGCTCGCGCCGGGGCTGGAGCTGCCCCGGGGGCGCTGGGTGGACGCGGGGCTGGGGCCGGGGGGCCACAGGGCAGGTCCCGGTGCCCGCAGGGCAGGCCCCGTGCGCCGGGACAGGGGACGCCCAGGTTCGCCGTGGGGCAGCCGGCTCTCCATGGGGCAGGGACTGAGCCCTGTGGGGCAGGTCAGGACCGGGCAGGGGCAGATCCCCGTAGTCCCTATGGAGCTGACCTGGGGCAGGCAGGACAGGCCCCCATGGAGCAAGGCTGGGGCAGGTCCCGGTCCCCGTGGGGCAAATCCCCAAGGGGCAAATTGCTGGGGGAGACACAGTTTCCCCATGGGGCAGGCAGGGCACAGGCAAGTACCCATGGGGCAGGTTCCCTTGGGATGGCAGCAGATCCCCTTGGAACAGCAGCAGGTCCCCACAGGGCTGCAGGACGCTGTTCGTTTCCCGATGGAGAAGCCGGCATGGCAATGCACGTACCTCGGGTCCCCCCCAAAACGGGGACTGTTGTGAAAGCAATAGCAGCCTCACGGCCAGGATGGCAGCACTGCGGGCACTGCCCTGTGTGCTGGCCCTGCAAAGTCCCCCCTACTGCCCCTTCCTGCCCCACATCTCCCGCCCGCCCTTCTCCAGCCCCCAGGACACTGCAGAGCTCCAGCAGACACAGGGCTAAAGCAGAGAGGGGGCTAATTAGCTATCGATCCCATCTCGGGAGCCTCAGTCCCTGCTGTGACTCAATTTGGGACCTTGGTGACAGCCTGGTCACCAGCAGGGAGACCCGCTTGTGGCTTAGCTGTTGCACGTCCCCAAACAGCACAGATATCCTTGGCAGGACACCAGCCCGCCGGACCCCTGGGCTGCAGGCAAGGGTCCTGCTCCGGTCCTGCGGCACTCGGTCCCCAGCCGAGCCCGGCCAGCTCGTTGCATGCACGTGTGGCCAGCACAGCAGCTCCCGCCTCGCTTGTGCAGCTGCTGCAGCAGCATCCGCCACCCGGACGCTCCCGGGACGCTGCCCTGGCCTGGGCACAGCCTGGAGCTGCATTGAGCCCAAGGGCGGCCGCGCGTCGCGTCCCTCATCCCTGCTGCAGGGCGGCCGGGCACGGAGGCAGCCCCAGCGCCAGCCCTTCTCCCTGCATCCTGAAGAGCAGCCCCCGGGAGCTGCCAGTCGGGTTGGAGCAGGAGGACCCCGTGTCCCGCAATCCAGGGGGGATCCTCCCTGCTCCATGCACAGGCATTTCCGGACGCAGGGCCGCGAAGCTGATTTCAGCCGCCCTGGGAAACCCAGGCAGTGCCGGCGCGCCGGCCCCACAAAGCTCGCCGGGCGGGCAGCTAATCCCGGGATTAGCGCCGGGGAGGCGGCGCGGGGAGCGCCGGGGCCCGCGGGGCGGCCGTGCCCGGGTCCAGCCGCCCTGGTGCCGTCAGCGCTTTCCCCTCTGCCAAGCGACTCACCGGCACGTGAAGGGATTAGAGCCCCCCTCGCTCGGGGCAAAGCCGCCCGTCTGCCCCGTCGCCGTGCCCACCAGTGCGCCAGGGCCTTTCCCTGCTTTTGGCCATCCCGTTCCCTGTCCCGGAGCTTTCTCCCAGGGAGCGGCCTGGATGGAGCCTGGGATGGTTTAGGGAAAGCTCCCCCGCTTAATCCTTGCCACCTTGGGCTCTGCAGCCGCTGTTCACATCTCATCTTTTGTGGTGGTACCGGGGAAAGGGCTCTGGTGCCGGGGAGCTGCACGGTCCCCACGCTGCCACTTTTGTACCCCGAGGCCCTGGGAGGAATTGCCGCTCATGCCGGCCGTGTTGTGGGAAGTTTCCCTGCAGGCTGAGGAAAGCCAAGGAGAGGAGCTGGGTGCAACAGGACCCGGCCAGGCGCAGCCTGGGGGTTCAGCGTGGGAGCCGCTGGCCGCGAGGGGCTTCGTCCCCCTCGGCCGGGGCGGAGGGGACTCGTGTTACGCTTGGTTCCCAGCCTCCTGTTGGTGTCGGGCACCTTTTCCAGCCGTGCTGCTCCCGACCCCGCTCGCTGTTCCTGCAGGGGTGCAGTGATCACTGCCCCGGCCGTGCCGATGAAAGGCGCTGGGTGCGAGCCCTGTTGGCACCCAAGCGATTCCGCTCTGTGTCCTCACTCGGGCGCCGCGAGCTGCACACAGGGGCTTGCGGCAGAGACCTCCAGAGGTCCCTCCAAGCTCAGGGATCGGCTCCGGCACGCCGGGCTGGCGGCCAGCACCGTGCCAGGGCGCGCGGGCCGCACGGAGCCAGCGGGAACCGGGGGCTGCCGCAGCCCCTGAACGCGGCACAACGAGCGAGCAGGAGCAGGTTTTGCCCAGCAAAGGAATCGCGATGCTGGGAACTCAAGCAGGAGAAAAGTCCAAAGCGAGTGAACCCCCAACCAGGCATCTGCAGCCATCAGCGGCCTTGGGGGGACCCAGCACCGAGTGGGACCCGTGGGAGAGCAGCAGAGCCCCCATAACCTGGGGAAGAGCCCCCCAAATTAACCATCCCAGCTCCAACCTGGGGACACAAAGAGCTAAGGAGCAGCTCGCTATCAGGCTCCCGAAAGAGCAATACGAAGAAACTGGATTTTGGTGAAGAAACAACTTGTTTATTAAATCCAGGAAAAGAAGATCCCAGTCTTCTCTCACAGAAGGACAAACCTGGACTTTTGCATTTGAGAAACCTGTTTTGTAAATAGTGAAATGCTTCTTTTGCCAGTAACAGCTCGGATCAAAAATCAAACATGATAAAAACCTTCGGAGCAGTGGAAACTTATAATACAGGCTGGATATCCTGGAAAGATTTGCTCTGCAGGAGCTGGGGGTGTCAAATTATCAAAGTGCCCTAAATATGTCAGTTTAGATGATCGGAATAATCCTTGCTGACTTGAAAATATGTGTGTCTGGAATGATTCCTAACGAGAAAATTATAGGTTTCTAGAGGAAGAGAAATATCCAATAATTTCTTTATCTGTTGAATACGCGTGCCGCATCTGTTGGTTTGTTCTTGAGAACCACCATCTTCGAAGCATGTTGGCTGAAGAAGTTCTTGATTAGTTAAGAGACACACAAGCCAAACTCGACAGAAACTGAATGAAGCGACTAAGAAGTTTCAGCCAAAAGGGAGAAGAAATGCAACAGCTTTTGTCCGCAGGGTACCCTGCTTTCCTCAGCTAAACCTGTGACTGCCCAGAGTTCATACATAGCTCTCGGGCAAACCTTAACCTTACTGAAATCAGCGGAAACAAAGCTCACTACTTCCTAGGATCGAAAAACTGGAACTTTTGAACAACAGGGCCACAAAGAACAAAGCCCGGAGCTGATGCCTCCACCACAGATATTGTTGTGTGTATTTGAATTAACCAGATCTGAACGCTAGATGTGGTGGCAAGGGCTGCAGCCGTGTGCCCAGGGTGTGCCAGCCGTGTCCTCCGTGGCGAAAGCCTCACAAACACAAGAGGCGCCGGGGATAGAGCAGCGTGGATCCCATCCGCTTCCCTCGGATCCTTGTTATCCCTATGATCCACCAAAGCGGGCAGTAACATTTTAAAGCACGCGGGGCACGAGGCTGCTGTGTTTCAAGTGCTTAGGGCTTAGAGGAAAAACGCATCCCTTCTCTCTAGTCCCTGCCAGAACTTGCTCAGCTACGTGGGAGGCCTGGGAAATCAAAGCACTGAAGAGCTAACACATCCAGAGGGATAAACGGTGCCTGAAATGGCCACGCTCACACTGAAACCCCCAAAACTAACCAAGAAACTTCAATCAGAATAATCGCTATCAAAGACCAGGGAGCAACAAGCCATATTCTGCTGAGCCAGCGAGGCGGCAGGACGGGGTTTATTGGAGCTTGGGGGACTGAGGCGGCTCACCCGCTTGTCCCCTGCTGTGCTATACAGGGAAAACAGGTTTTCCTGGGGAGAGGAATCCCAGAAATTCCTCCTAGTGCTGGAGATGTTTGCTCCCTTCTGCTTTTCCAGGCCTTGCTTTCCTTTGTTGACAAGCTGCTGCACGTCCCCATCGGAGCGCGGCCCTTGCAGGGCGTTCTTGGAGGGCCTCTGCGGAACCGCGCCGAGCATCCGCTCACCGGGAGCTGCACAAACTGCCTCGGAGCTCCCGGAATTAAGAGTAACCGTATATCTGGGAAAGCCGTTCTTCCTGGAGCCTTCCAGCTCCAAAATCCTGTTTGCCATCCTTTGCTTCATCCTGTTGTCAGAGCACCTGGGAAGCTCTCCTCTCCTCCAGGCGGGACACGGTTTCTTCCACCCCGCTGCCTTATTCCGGGGGATCTTTCCCAACTTCTGCCGTGCTTTGGACGAGTCTGCGGACGAGCTCCTGTCCTTGTGCCCAGACATGTCCTTTTGCACAGAAAGGTGGCAAACCTGAGGCTGTCCCTCTTGTTGTGATTGTGTCACGAGGGTGTTAAAGCCTCTCGTGGCCCTCCTGACCGCCTTCCGCAGGGGTGTTGGTAGAGATTCCTCCTGGGGAATGGGACGGTGGTTCTTGCAGCTCCTTCCAGCCACGTGGGTGCCAGCACAGCACGCGCAGGAGCTGCCAGCACAGCTCTGTGTTCCCAGAGCGGACTGCACCTCCTGCAAGGAAGCGTTTGCTGTGCCACACGGCGTTGGAGCAGCGGGGCTGACCTTCCTCCCTGAAGCCACATTTAAGCTCCAAGCGCCATCCCCCGTGAGCTGCTGGCTCGTGCGGCAGCCTCCCTTCTGGTGTGCCCTGCAGGGGGACCGAGGCTGAAGCGGGGAGCTCCAAGCCCTCCTGCCCTGGCAGCACGTATCCTCCTTACCAAGAGCAGAGCCCTGCCGCAGCCCAGGGGAGGTCTGGGAAGCGCTGTCTGCCACGTGCAGGGGCAGTTTGCCGGTGGAAATGAGGCTCTGCAGCTCGGCTAAGGTGTTGGGGAGCTTCAGGAGGCCCGACTGCTCGCACAGCTTCAGGTGCTGGTCACTCAGCTGAGCTGGCAGCGACTCCAGGCCCTCCTTCAGCCGCTGGACACTGGATTTCACCTCCGAGATCTCCTCATCTTTCTGGGGAGCAGAGAGGAATAAACAACACATTAGAAGATGCAAACAAGGAGCTGGTATATGGTATATCAGCTAGACCCCTTGAGTATGAACTCAAATATCATATTGGATGTCCCTGTGTAAAAGCCTATGCTCAAACTGTCCCACAAAAGTGACAAGTGTCACTTGGGGTTGAGATGAACTCCCAGCAGCGTTGCCTTCCCATGCATTGGGATGACACATCCTTGCAAAAGCAACCCCTGCAGCAGCGTTTTTGCAGGATCCAGACCTGTCCAGGACCCAGAAAGTCTCCGACCATCCGTGCTCTCGTCTCTGCCAATTATTCCTTTTTGGCCTCTTTCTTTTCTCTCTCTGGGGAAACCACTCCTGCATTTCTGCAAGACCCTTCTTCAGCAAAGGGGCATTTCAGCAGCAGAAAGCAGCACTTCCCTGGGCACCTGCCTCAGCAGGGCACTGCACTCTTACTATGGGGATTTTATCAGAGCTTACAGCACTGTTAACAGCCTCTTGGTAAGCATTAGCATCTCACCTAGAATTAGCATTTTAATATCTTTCCCCCTTCATTAGAATAGGAGCTGACAACTTTCTAATCCACCATTTGAAGATAATACAATATTCCGTTAATATTTCGAAGAAATGGGATAAACTCAGCACCACAATTCAGAATAAAAGATTAATCCGTGTACTTACAGCTGCGAGTCTCCTCTCCATCTCCAGCAGTGTCTGCTCCATTTGGCTTTTATCTGTCAGAGCTTTCAGCACGGAGCCACAGTGAGTTTGAAGAGCATCTTGCACTAAACGGGCAAATCAATAAAAAGCACATTTGGTCTTTCATTTGTAAATGGGAATAAAGTACTATCAATACTAGAGCTAGTTCCTCCAAGGTTTGGCATGAAATACTCCACAGTGCTGTGTAACCACAGTGATTCGTGGGCTGAAATCTCCCAGAGCTGCAAGCAAAGAACAACAAGGTCCAGGTTTAATGCAGGGCACTCAAAATTTATAAGAGGGTGAGGGAAGATCCATCCGTATTTACTGTGCTCCTTTAACACGGCAGTTGGAAAAGGAAGGCTCTGCAAGCTGAAAACCTGGCTGGCTCAGCACAAGGAAGGCTGAAGCTTAGTTTTCTATTAAAAAGCAAAATAAATATGCTCCTGGGAAGGGAATCCCAATGTAATGACCCACTTCTTCAGCTAGTTGGTGGCAAATATGAACCTGAAAGGGTGATGGGAATCATAATGGGAAGAATATATGATGGAAATGTGTACGAGGCTGGTGATGGGAGGAAGGCTGCCTTAAGGAGCAGCAGGGAACTACAAGGGAGTGTGGAAAGCGCTGGGGTTCCCAGCCACGGGACAGTGGCCGCGCACAACTGGGTGCTGCTCTCTTGGGGAGGGAATTTGGGGAGATTTTCTCATTTTGCACCAACGCAAAGGCCGCTGGCTGCTTGTTGTGTCAGGCTGAGCTCTGTGGTTGGGAACAGCCGGGCGGACCTGCTCCCAGGAGAAGGGGATTGGAAACAGGCTGTGAGTCACGCGACCCCATCCGGCCACCGAGCAGCTGCGGCTGGAACAGCAAAAGGCCACCGGGGTCTGGTGGTGGCCTGACCCTGGTGGGGACACAACCCCCGGCGTCTTCAGTGGGAGCGCGATGCTCTTGGCCACAGTCAGTCCTGCTGAAAAACTGCTCGAAAAGAGGAATTTGGTTAAATAATTGAGCCGCCGCAACAACAAAACCTTCCTGCGGTAACCGCTGCTCTGCCTAGCGCGCCGCAGCGCAGGAATCGAGTTGACAGCGTGGGCGGGGATGAAAAATCCTCGGCAATCGTGCCGCAGCGTTCCTGTAAAACCCGGCTTGTGGTGCAGCGAAGGAGGAGCCGCTTCCCAAACTTTTCCCATTGCTCTTTTGAACAATGTGGGAAGGTGGGTACTGATGTGGGAAGGTGGGTACCGCGAGGCGGTCGGCTTCCCGGAACGCTTCCCGGCTGCATCCCAAGAGGATGCAAAAGAGTCCTGCCAAAACAAAGCCTTTTCCGGCCACCCCGCCTGGATAATCGAACCTCCGGAGTCCTGGAGCGTGGCTGTGAGGCGGAGAAACGGCAGCGTAAAGCCGCATTCCAACAAGTGGCTACGTGAGCTCTGCAATTAATTAATCCTCTTTCGCTGCAGCTTCAGCACGTGGGATTGACTTGGGTGAGCAACTAGCAAGGAGAGGCTCTGCCCGCACGTGCAGCGTTTATCCCTGCGCTTTTCCGTGCAGCTCCTCCGACTCCGGAGCAGCCAGGAGGCCCTCTCCTCCCGCCAACCATTCCCATTAAACTGGCAGGGACTTCGTTTTATCTCGTTGAGCTCTGCCCTTCTGTCAGGCTCTAATGGAATTGGCCAAAGAGTCAAAAATTATTGGGGGCAGACAGGCAGAATGGGATCATATAAGTTTGCTTTCTGTAAGAAATCAGGGACATTTGAAGAGTACATTTGGGGAGGAAGAGAGGAAAGAGGGATGCGTAATTATGGGCTTATTAGTTTGCCCTTATATTGCCCAAGCTTTTAGAATAGACCTTGAAGGAAAGAGTAATCAAGAGTATGCAGGAAAATGCAATAAACGGGACAAGGCTTTATAGAAGGAAGATTGTGTCTGAATAATATAATATCCCATGATAAGAGAGCTGACTTCGTTGCCAAAGGCAATGCAGCAGCCTCTCTCTGGATTTAAGCAAAGCTTTTCGTTGGCAAGCATCATCTAATGTGAATAAAGCTGAGGAAAAAAAAATATTGAATGGATAAAGACTCAATTAAAGGGAAAACATCAGCTCTTGCGAGGAATGTCCTGAGGGGACACCACTGTTCTGCAGGGTGCTTCTCAAGGCCTGCTCATCGGCCAGACTTATTTAAGTCCCACTGCAGTAATCTGGTGCTAAAACCAGTACCAGGGACTGGACTGTGACACCACAGCAAGTGGGTGAGATGCAGGGGGACACGAGCAAAGACCCACAAGCTGGGAGCGACAGGAATACCTGTTTAAGACCAGTATGGTCAGAAGCCCAGGGTAGTTGTAGCCACGGAGGTGCAAAGCAAGACTGAACCGGGCACGTGCAGAGAAAAGCTAGCAGGTAATTAAGTGATTAGGCGATAATCTCCTCTTATGAAAGGAGATCGAAAGCGTTCAGCTTCTTCAGCTTAGCCAAAGAGAGGTGTGTGGTGGCACGAGGCTGCCTGTCCCGGCGAGGGAGCCGCTCGCTGGGAGCAGGCTTCTGCCAGGGGGGACTCCAGTGCTGGGTGCTGATTTTACCTCTATTTGCCTTCCTCCCAAGCCCTGTTGCATGGGCTGCCATCGGGGAGGACGGACGCTGCAGTTGCCTCCTTTGTGTGTCTTCCTCACCCACTTGGAGACAGACAAAATCCTGCACCGAGGCTCGGGGGAAGCTGCTCCTTGTGTCGGGATGCCCTGTGCAGGAGCAAGGCTCATTTCTGAGGACTATCTGGGCATATTTCCCCTTATAGCCTCTCTGTTGTTGCAGGCAATTTGGTTGGCCTGATTTTCCATGACAGTTTTCAGTTTTTGTCTTTGACATATTCATCTTTGACAAACGTCTTTGACATTTGTCTTTGGCGCTGACATATTTAGATTTGTTTTTTCATCAGCACCCGGGGGATCGGAGGATTGGCTCCTTCAAAAAGCAGGGAAGCAGCATGGACGCAAGGAGCAAACACCTTCCACGTCACTCCACCACATTCCTCCTCTCTGTAGTGAGGATCTAGAAAGGCCCAAATTCGAAAGCTTTCCTCCTCTTGCTCTGCTTCCCCACATGCTTAATTTTAGCTCTGCATTATTTTTAAAGCTTTCTGGTTTCCCTAGTCTGTCTGTTCTTCCACAACATGGGATCCTTCCTCTAAAAATAGCACCGCATGCACCGGGCTCGCGATCTGCACACGCGTTTGACTCAGCACGGCGCGCTGCAGGCAAGCGAGCAGCAGCGAGTCCTTTGAAAGGCTTCCGTAGGAGTATCCTGCAGAAAAACATCCAGAGCGGAGGAGCTGCCACGCCAGAGGAGCGTTGAGACTTGTCAAGCACTATTAAACAGAAAAGAAGACCATGTTTTATCTAGACTTAATAAAACAAAATAGCTTTGAGACAAGCTAGAGCAGATGCAGGACCCTTTTAGTCAAATCTCTTGTCTTTGAAGGTGAGCAAGAATAGCTGCCTCAGAGGAAGTTTTCTTTGAATAAAACCTGCAGCAGATACTTCTGGACTAACCTGTTATAGAGGAAAAAGCTCCCTTAGTTAATGGATGGTTTATGCATAGACTTCTCTCTCTCTCAAGGTATTTTACTCCAAACAAAGCAGTGTTTTTACAAAGTGGATATGCACTGTGTTTTGATTCGCTAGAGCATTGCCTTTGAACCCTCCTGGTTTACATTAATAACATATGGAATGTCAAATCTGTCACGAGTTACTACCCTGTGAGGCCCTGGGGCAGGCCCGGGGTGCCCTCGCTGCCTGGGCTGGGTCTGCCACGATGTTGTGCACAGAACTGCCAGCAAATCAGCCCGGGCTCCTGTGCAGCCGCTCTCCCAACAGCTGGAAAGGACAACCAGGGAGGGAGCATCACTCTCCAAGCCTGGAAAGATGAAGCAACGACTGCTTCTGCTGCGTATCCATCAGCAGTGCCGATGAAGCCCTTCCTGAGATCTGCTCTGACAGCACAGCAGCTTTAAATAACACTTTTGAGGGTGGTTGACTCCTCTGTGCCTGGCTTCAGGAGGGGAAATGGGAGGTGGTATAAACCTGATGAGACACGAGCCGTGAAAATGCCCCCGGGGCTCAGCAGAGCGCGGCGCTTTTGGCGTCAGCAGGGAAGTGAGCCCGAGCTGTGCCGGCGCGCGGGACGGTGCTGGCGCGGCTGGGAGCTGCTGGACGTGCCCCAGCAGCCGCTGTCACGGCGGGTAAGGTGCCCCCTCGGCGTGGGTGCTGATCTGCGGCGAGGGGCAGCTGCTGCAGGGCACGGTGGGATGATGTGTCCCGGAGCGCAGCAGGCTCTGATGGAGACACTGGAGCCCAGGGTTTGGCCTTGAGGGGGGTCATCATTCACAGAGGTGACCACACATCCCCTCGACATCCCTGGCAAGTCATTCCCAGGACCTGACTAAATCCAAGCAGCTCTCCCTGCTAGTCGCTGTGCAGTTTGCAGGGGTCTCGCCTACCAGTCTGAAACCTTTTGACTTATCCATCCACAGAAACGCAGGCTGCAAGGGGACAGGTCCTCCTGACACAGCAAGCAAGGTCACATCCCACTGCCATAAACACAACGAATTCCCCCGGAGCCTGGGGAGTCTCCAAGCAAGCTGCGTTTGGAAACTCCCCACAAAACACAGGCTATGGCAGGGAGTTGCCTCAGCTTGTGCCTCTTTAAGGGCAATATTGCCCACGTTATTCTATATAAGGTGGAAGAAGGGAGAGCACAGGGCCTGCTCGCCTGCTTCCATCCATGTGTACATCCCCGGCACTCCGAGAGCAGCTGTGCTTCCATGGAAGCTGCCCAGGCAAATGCTACCCCATCCCCACTGCCAGACACAGCTCTACCCACTGTGTGCATGCACATATGGAGGAGCACTCAGAGGAGAACAGTTTCTAATCTCATTATATGGAGTGTGCCAGTGTGGCAGCAGCTAGGAACGGTTTGGAAATGCATCCTGAAAAATGTGTGCTGTTTCATCCTAGCGCAGGGGCTATGGAGGCTGGGCCCAATGTACTTGCTGCCCACTGCTAAAAATGAGGCTTGTGGTGCTCCGTGACTCCGAGCCTTGACTTTACTTACGCCTTTCTTTACTTTTTATGGCTCTTGGAATGCCCTGGTGCACTTCTCTCCTCAGAGAGGGCCTCTTCAAGTCCTATATTCAACTCCCAAGCTTGAAATCCTACACTGCCAATGATTTCACATGTTTTTCCCTGTCACCCACATCCTCAGGTACTTCTGAAACACCCACTGGCATCCAGGACTTTATCAGCTCGGTACTTGGGTTTTTATCACTTGAGTTTAGGAATTTCATACTAGTCTTTTTGAAGGAATTGCCTCAGCTGGGATCCTTTCAGGGCAGTAGCACAGATATTTATGTGGCGGGAACTTAATTATCCATCACTGTGATACCAGTCAAATGGCAGTGTTTATCAGCAATTAACCAGTGACAGATGAACCTCCCAGAAATATAAAAAGAACAACATTGTGGAGTGTGCAATGATTTTCATTATATATTCAACATTCTGCAGCATGATACATTACACAAAGCGCCGATTTTTCTTTGCAATTGCTTTGAAAATCAGCAGCAGGCACCTCTGGGAGGTTTCTCATTTCATTCAAAGCACATCTATTTAAAATGGGTAGCAGAAGAAGCAGGGCAGCTGAGCAAATGGCATGGAAGGAAAACAGTGAATCATGAACAATAGGCTTGATTTTGAATACCCTGACAACAATTTCTGTGCAAGAGGTGCACAGAACCAGGCAGAGCCCTACCTCAGAGTGGACAGGCACGTAGGAGTAATTAGGAGCTGGGCAAATGTGTAATAGGAAGCTTGTTGTGCTGGCCAAAACGGACAGATCCTTGCTTACATTATGGTCCCACCAAGAGCACTCGCCAAGCACTGCAAGGGAGTGTTCTTAGTGTAACAACATCGGTATTTCACACGTCCAGCCTCATGAAGAAGGCATCAGGCTCCATTCGTTTTGCTCGAGAGGCTTGTATTGACTAACAGGTTATTTGTCTGTACTGTGCTTCGTGAAAGCCATGTTTCAGCACACAGTAAATGTTGTGGTGCTCCTGTGAAGGTCTGCTACCTCTTCAACTCATTAGAAACAACTCACTTCACTTTTTCTCGGCCTCATCGAGCTGGCCTCTGGTGCTTGCACGGGGCAACACAACTCTCTTTACAGCCCTGCCAGAGTGCTGATAGAAAAATAAACCTAGCATTAAAAATTACTGCACTTTCAAAGGCTCAGATCTAAGCCAAGTTAGAAACCATTTCTGTGAACAACTCCAGAGCCAGAGTTGTTCAAAAGTGTTGCATATAATTGACTTTTTCAAGAGGTTACCCCTTTATCAAGGAGAAATGTATTTCATGCTTTGCTTCTTACCTGAGAAGAGATAACCATTATTTTGCTGAAATGTAAAGTATAATCACCTCAAGCATTGGGGAGACATGGAAACTTTGATCTATGCAGCCAAACTTGAGAAGGCTGTAAAACCTTAAGAAGGCTACTCGGGATCTCAGTTATTGGTGCTGTTTAATTTGTGAGCCAGATAGTCTACAAATTGTCATCCTCTAGGCAGAACACAAAGCAATAAGATGCATTTATCCGTACGTGCAGGGCATCTAACCACTCCGAATTCCAGCTCTCTGACATAGCACAGCAAGAGAACAATTACACAGACAGAAAAGAGATAGTGTCTGTAGGCAAAGAAAGGGAAAAGCCAGCAGAGAAAGAATGGAAAAATAAATGAGTCTGTGCTGTGGGTAAATGTTGTTTGCTCTGCTCCCTTATGAAGAGCAGCTGTGAGTGGCATGACTTGCCTGAACAACATGTTCAGCAGCTTCACAATGCCCTCTGCTGTTAACAGAAACTACGTATAAAGCGCTTACATGTCTTGGAAATGCTCTCCACGTGATCCAAAATGGATTTGTTTCTTGACGCGAACGTTTCTTCAAACTTGTCCAGGCAGGCTTGCAGCTGCAAAAAAACAGGGAACATGAGAGAATGAATACATTGCCCTCTATTTGTTTCCAAAAAACACAGGCCCAAAATAACAACTGCAACTCTTGGAATGGAACAGCCCGAAAATGCATATTTATTGAGAGCTTAAAATGGGCTGTCCAGCTGCTGTTGCAGCCCCAAAGGAGATGTGGAAGGGCTCTAAAGGCTCATGAAATATTACAGAAATCTTAGCAAGTTTTGAAATAGTGGTATTAATCTGTAAAAAAAATCAAAAATATTAATAATAATATTAATCAAATTAGCTGTGAAAAGGGGAGGAAAATACCCTCAAACAATAAGATCACATTATATTCACTCAGTATAGAGAGCAGTCCACATTCCTTGGGTAGAAGGAAGTGAGAATTTCCATTTGCAAGTAGCTGTTAGAGATTGTTCTTGCTCCTTAGCCCCAAAGAAATTCAGTTAACTCTGAAACAAAGAAGGGGTCACCCTAAAGACAGGCCACAGGGAGGAGGGAGGAAAAATGGCTTAAAGTTGTTGGCTTAAAGTGGCTGCATGCTCAAGACAAATAGTGTCATAACTGGAATCACACCATAAATGGGAAAAAGTGCCTCTTCTGCAGCATTGCTAACTCCCCCTTATTCTGGACTCTGAATTAGAGTGAACTTACCCCGTGAAGCTTGTCTTTGATACTGGAAATAAACGTGCTTAAGACTTCACTAAAATAGAAAAAAAAAAAACGTAAACCAAAAACCAGCGTGTACAAAACAGCCATGTGAGTTGTGGGGGTAGTTAAAGAAGGTGAAGATCCCAGGAAGGGCAAGCCACGAAATGCTGCCAGGCACTGTGCATTGTCTAATGTAAGCACAAACGTACTCACGTGCAGGAACATGACCCTCTGAAGTCACCATATTTATGTTGGGAAAACACGAATACCACTACTTAGAGTAAGAAAATAAATAAATAAATATATATACACACATATACAACACATACACATACATATTTGCTTTATTCTGCTGATTTTGGCCAAGTGTTTGTGCATCTTTTGGAAGTTTCTGACTGTGTTTATGCAGTTGTGCATGAGCTGCGGGGACTTGCACTGCGCTAGCTACCCTGAAGGGGCCAGCCTGGCTGCAGGTGCTGGGATACATCAGCATTATATTTGCCCTAAAATAAATGTGGGAAAAAAAATATGGAAAAAGGCTTCAGCATCAACAAAGCTCAGACTAAGAGGCACAAATAGGGCAAATCTCTTTCTCACGAGATTATGCCCCTGGTTTCTGTTATCCCTCCTTTTGAAGGGAGGGAGCGTATGAGCTCCCTAGCTGATTAACCTATCAGACCAAATTGCCAGGACTGTTGCTAAGTGCAGCAATAACCTATTTCCTCTCTGAAGATTCAGGTCGTTTTTAATTGATCGTTTAGTGATCCAGATTTGCAACAACCAAAAGGGGCAGGCCAGGTAGAGTCTAGTCATAAAGTACAGGCAGGGCCTCCAGTGTTATGTAAAGGCAGACCCTGATCTTAATGCTCAAACTTGCAGGGGATACACACTGGTAAGTTATGCATTTATCTTTGTAAAGGCAATATTAAGTTGTTTCCAGAAAGAAGCACAATCCATTCAAAGGAGAAATAAAGGGTGATTAGGAATTTTGACAAAACATTTAAGATAATTTGTTCATTCCTCATAATTCACTTACAAAGGATCCTCTTCCTCTCTAATAGGCACTAGAGCATCTAAACTTGGCCTTATCAGAAGCAAGGTGCCAGTGCAAAAGGGAGAGAAAGAGATCCACAGTCTGATTCAGTTAAAGGCTTTTAACAAAAATGTATTTCACTGTGGATGTCACATTACAAAATGTACAGAGCTAAGAATTATTTATAGACCCACTGGGGAGTTTGCCATGTTTCACTTTTGAGATTGAAACTGTTAGCTTGTGCAATAAAGCCTTACAGGGCCTACAGGTATATTAAATCCTTAATAGCTGACAAAGATCTCATTAGCAAATGAAACTTGCCTGTTAGCAAAAGCACAGACATAAAAATCGTGTATACAACCAAAATTATAGAGATATGTGTCAATTTATACAGATATAATCACTGCATCATTCCCTGCCCACCAGGATGCTTGGCAGCGTCCTCCTCTGTCCTAGATGCAAAGGCTGCCCTAGCAGTCCCTTCAATCACTGCCAATACAGTCCACAAAAATACGAGAAATATGCTTTAATAATCAATCAATGCAGACCAAAATAAATCAACTGATGAGATAAAGAAGGACAAAGGTAAATTCAGGTTATGCTCTTGCGGGTGCTCGTGGCTTATGGCTGCCAAGTGTTACATAACCCTCATTCCAAATAACCCCTATTCTCTGATCCTGTGACTCTTTCCAATCAGAGATTATCTCAAACCCGAGAAGATACTTTTCTTGGAGAAATATGCAGCCAAGTCATGTATGACTGTTAAGAGGAGCGGAAGGAACTGCAAGGAGTGACATCTGCCTTCAAGGAAAGAATTTACTTTTGCTGTCTACCTACCGGTCATATTTGTCCTTTATTTTGTTCTTATTCACTTCAAAATTTTCCAGGATACTCTTCACTTTTCCTGCACCAAAATTCAGTAAACCTCTCTCTTTTGCATCTTCATCAAACAGCTGTGGTTTTGTCTGGTATTTGGTAAAAATACTGGGTTCGCTCTGTCGCACAAAAGGAAGGAAAACGTTAAACTATAAAAATAAGAACAACAATTAGCAAAAAACAGTCATGTACAAAGTACTTTGCAGGCGGGAGGATCGTAGTGATTGGACATGACAGATCAGATTGGACAAGAAGATTAAGAATTTCACAAGATTATGGCTCGCTCGGTGCACCTAGTTAGATCAGGCTGCCAGGGAGAGGATCCCCAGCCTGAACTCCCTCAAACTCAGGTTTTTCACTCATTTGTGCTTATTCTCAGTCAGTTGCAATCACCAGGTACATGCATCTCTTTATGATGTGCTGAGCACAGATATAAATTAATTACAGGGTTTCTCGTAACAGCACAAAAGTTCAGGGGAGAGCGAGCTGTGGAGAAGTTAAAGATGCCAGCGGGAGCTCCCTGTACATTAATCTAAATAAAACCCTATTGCACGTCCTGTGGGAGGACATCACTT
Organism: Nothoprocta perdicaria; assembly: GCF_003342845.1. NCBI lineage: Eukaryota > Metazoa > Chordata > Aves > Tinamiformes > Tinamidae > Nothoprocta > Nothoprocta perdicaria. Next base: position 5,987,452 of record NW_020456198.1, on the reverse strand, counting down.
TGCTGCCAAGGAGCAACATCAGCAGACTGCAGATCAGTTTTTCACGTGCTTCTGTACACCCCTCAGAGCAAGAAATTTAATATTAATAGGAAGGGTGTAAAGACCTTCCCCATCCTACAAACTCTGCAGACGCTCTGACCAACATGGAAATGCCTTTTCCTTCAAACATATAAACAAATGCAAATTCCACTAGGCTGTCGTTTTTCATCTTGAAGAGTGAATTTCTTTTCCTGTGTCTGATGAAAAGCCCCTGCAGTTAATGGGCGAGATCTTCAGCAAAATGCAGAGGAGAGCAGATAGGATCGGGAAGCGGATGACTGCCTAGGGCTGGCACAATTACTCTTTCCTAATCTTTGCTGTCAAGTGTCTTTATTTGGATCCAGAGGTATCTGGTGGTGGTGAAGGACCTATTTTTGGGAGGCTGGTAACATCAGAAGCCACTCGCTGTAGGAGAAAGGTTCTGACCATAGAAGCTGGTCATCCAAAAGCATTCAAGCATCTGCCACAACAGCAATGCAGCAAGTTAATTTGCAGCCTATGGAGCTAAATAAGAAAATATTGGCTATCTCTGTGCCTCTTCTAGAAGGTTAATAAAGAGAAACCCAACATTGCTCATGGAAGGAATAAATGAAATACTTAGAGAGCTGGTCTGAAGACTTTGAGAATAATTTTGTATCATTTTAGTAACTTTAAAAAGAATATAAATATAAAAATATAAAATAAATATAAAATAATACCTATCCCACTAACTTTCTATTACAATTACTAGCTTTTTAGTTGACCATGGAGATATTTTGGTTAGTTACTGCAAATGTGCACTCTTTTTACAGTGTGAAGATATTTGATCTCACGAGTTATGAATGTTTTACGGAGGCAGGGAATTTCACACCGCATTTGCAGTATTTGTCACGACCGCTGAACAGCAGCTGGGTCCCTGCACGGGGCTAAATGAGAGAGGGGGACTCACGTCCTGGGAGTTCTGCGGGCCCAGCTGGGTGCCCAGCTCCAGCGGGGCCGTTGCCGCCTGCGTGTTCTCCAGGCAGAACTGGGAGCCGAAGAGGAGCTGGGAATCGCTCAAGCTGGAGTAGTCGCTGTGCGCGCTGCCCCGAACGGAGAACTTATTGGGCCTGAAACAGAGCAGAGTGGATTGTGAATGAACCTCAAGCGGCTCAAAAGCAAATTATTGGAAATGCCAACCAGGCTGGCCACATCAGCACCCTGAGCACCCAGTGCCTTGAGAACTCGTAACCCGCTGCTATGCAAAGTCCCTGCTCCCCTGCCCAGCACATGTTCAACCACGACGTGCTCAGCTCTTTCTCCTTGCCAGGTTGGCCAGTTGTAGCTTAAGGGGCACCTTGGGGCTTGTTTATACCACGGGCCAGGTCACTACCTTTCCAAGAGACTGGATAAAAATTTGCAGTTGGGTTTGTTGGAAGACCATTCCAACAAGGTGAAACTTTTCTACAGATGCTTGATGTTCCTTGGGTGTTTATTCTCCAGATGAACTGGACACGCTGAAATCCCAACTAAATAGGTAGCAGAAGACTAGCCAAATTGATCTGATTATTTCTTATTTTAATATTTCATATCAGTTTTATACTTCTCCAAAGTTCCCCTGATTTTCCCCAAGAGTCATCCCAATAAACCCTGAAAAGATTGAAAAGTGAGACCAGATTCCCTCTCACAAAGGCTCCCCCATACAGCAGCACCGCTTCTCATTTTGTCAGAGGCTGCTTTCAATATTTTTACTATATTGAAAGGAGCTGGCGCTTTAATTTTTCACATGATTTACTCCACTGCCCCATCTCCGCAAGCTCTGATGGAGTGCTCAGGCTAGGTCCACACATACGGAATGTGGGGCTGGATTTATATTCCCAGTCCCAGTTTTTAAACTAATGGAATGAAAGAGAAGTGTTGCTTCCTTTGGTGCTGTTCCTCAGGAGCAAGGGGTGAAATCCCCAGGGGCTGAGGGTGTCTTTCCTCCACTCCGGGCCTCTCTGCACAAAGCCTTACACCAGCTTGCCTAGAGGAACAAAACTCTTATATAACATTTATTTTAAAAGGGGATGAGGGGAAAACAGACTATTTAGTTCAAATTAGTTCAAATGGAAAGGTTGACTAATAAATCACAAAGACTTCCTTCCAATTGTGCCTGGGGAATGAACAGGACTGGGAATTACAGAGCAAAATTAATGGAAGAGACTCTCAAGCACGGTCTTCCTTCCCTATAAAATTCTCCTAAAGGAGAATGGAAAGGGAGATTCACTCACAGGTCTAACAACAGATGATCACCCCAACGTTTATTAGAAGCGAAATCTGCAGTTAGTCTCCAGTTCTGGAAAGAGCCCAAACACTGAATGTACGCACGACGGGAAGAGGATTTAGGAGGAGGGGCTGGACCGTTCAGAGCCCCTCTTCTTTATTAGTGGAGTCAGTGACTGTATCATATTAATCCTTTGGCTTTGAACCCACTGAGCTGCAGGCAAAAATAGACAGATGAGGTAGGAGCTTCTAGATCCTGAAAAACTCCCATAAATCTTGAACTGAAAACTTCTCCCTTGACCTGCCTGAAGACTCTAAATCTAATTTTAAAATATCTGCCTATAACTTTTACTGTCACAGCTTCTTGTTTCCTTCTCAGCTGAGCCTTTGCTGGAAAGGAAAGCCCAAAGCCAGGGCAAGAGGAGGCTGCAGCCCCTTCCAGCAGCACTGCAGCTCCCACACCAGCCTCTGCCCTCCCCTGCTTTGGCCGAGGGAAGCTCTTGCTCCATTTGGGAAGGGTTTTTGCAGTCATTAAGCATTTTAATAGCAATACATTTCACACCCCATACCCTGCTCTTTTTCTCAGAGCCTTTATGGTACTTGCTGCCAAACCACAAGTTTCCTAAGCACACGGAATTCTCATTTCATTGAGGAGTCCTGCAGCCCCGAGGACTTCACGTGACTCCCCACCTCACCGGGCACGGGTGCCGTGACCAAAAAAGGCTGCCAGATGCTCCAGAGTCTTCCTTTTCCCTCCTCCATCCACCAGTTCCGGAATGATGACAATTCCGCACATCAGGAGGGATAGGAAACAGCTGTCCCTCCCGCGCACACCCATCTCCAAGCAGCAGATTTCTTTCTCCCCTGCGTGATGCCGCTAGTGATGAACGTAGCCGCGCCAGCATCTGACGGTGACGAGGCCACACTCGGGCCCTGCCCGCTCCACCACGGTGCAAAGGGACAAACGTGGCTTTTCTGACCGCCTGACTGCTGCTCTCGGGATTCCTGAGCTTCCTGCATGCGTGATCTGTGCTAAATATAAGCGCTTCCTAATAAACAGCGGGGAAGCATTCGGGATATCTAATCCCTGTTGGAAGTCCCGCTTAGGTGAGGCAATAGTTCATCTTGGGAGAACTCGGCTTTCTGCTGCAGCGAGCCACCTCCTGAGCCCTCCGTGCATTTGTGCCCACTGGAGGCACTGGGATCTGTATCCCGTGCAAAGAGGATTTGGGGATAAGACAAGTGCAGCCCGAAGCTCTTGTGAGCTGCAAAAGCACCTCTGCTGACCAGGGGAAACGTTTCTTTTTCCCACTTTACGCAAGGTATCGCAGCTCTCACACTTTCTGTAATACGAGCGTGCTGAAAAATGTGCAGCCCTCTGCATAGCTGGGGAGTCAGCTCGTTCCTGGGCGTCTCGCTTTCCCTCCTCTCGGTGGGAATCCCTGCTCCGAAAGGCAAGTCGCATCCTTTCGGGTCGAACCTCTTCGTTTCTTTGGGCGCCCGTTTCCACCACGCAACGTTTTACGACAGCCACATGCAAAGGTATCGCCTGCCATCCAAAGGTCTCACCTTGCCTCGAAATAGCTGGCAGATAAAACGGACCAAGAGAAACCCCCCACGCAACGCTCCCTTCTTGTGTTTCTTAGATGTTTATAGATGTGCTGACAAGCTAAAAATCTATAAATTGTCAGGGGCCCCATCTGGCAATAGAAACGATCTCTTCCCTGTTGTTTGGATCCGTCCCTCCTTGCCAACACTACGTTTTAAGAGCCACTTGGAAAAGCAAACTGAGCCTTAGAATAACATTTGCTCACGGTGCTGCAGCAGACTCCCGTAGGAGACTTTACTTCATTCCATCATCCACGCTGAACCTGTGCCAGCTCCCTTCTTCTGCAGAAACCCAGTGCACGAGGCTCGCTCACACCTTCCTCATACATCTCTCCAACGTGCCACAAGGCTCCTTGCCTGCTCCTTTACTCCTGGTGATAATCCTGAGTGGCATCAGTGCTACACAAGTGCCCTTTTCTTTCCTGATTCCCGTCCAGAAATCCTCTGAGCTCATTCTCCTCCTTTTTGTTCGGTGACCACGATTGTGTTGCACCAAATCCATGCGAAATCCTGGCAGCTCCTTTGCACCTGCTGCCCTCCCAGCTTTATTCCGTGTCTATGGGAAGCGTCTCCAGTTCTGTCCCGTGCTTCTCGCTGGCTGCCAAAGCGTTCAGAGAACAACAAGGATCAGCGTGTGCTTTGGGAAGCTTCAGCATCCAAAGGGCGTTTTAAAGCATTTTCACCGCTGCTGCAGCTCTCAGCCGTTCCCTGTCTCTTCCCTGGGAATTGCCATGGCATAAAACAATCCGTCTGTTTTCTGTCCTCTGGAAGGGAACGACTTGTTCGCTGGAAATCGCTTTGTTCATTTGGGCAATATCTAAAAAGAAATTCCTACGAACGGATTTTGTAAGACACCTTCTTGGCACGGACCCTGATGGATTAACCGCAGCGATATCCCTATAGGTTATCAGCTCAAACCCTGCCTCCGCTTCCGGACTTGAGCCTCAAATTCCTTGTGGTCTTGTCTTAATTCCTCAAGGTCGCTTTTACTTTCTATGAGTGATTCAGTTATTGGCTCCAGGGTGATTCAAGCCTCTCTAAACATTCCTCACCTTGGAAACCACATTCTGCCTTTTGTCCTGAGCAGTGAGCCTATCACCAGGGCCTCTCGGGTCCTTTCCATTAGGAGGAGATTACGGAGAGGGAAACGGAGATTTCTTTGGAGCAGCCTTGGTTACTTCCACCAAATTTATTCCTGGCCAAATTAGGAATTAGGCATCTAAAACCATTTTTTTCCCCTCTATTCTGAAGCTATATTCCAGCCCGCACACTTAAAGCTCCTCTTTCCAATTCCTCTAAGGCTCCGGATTTTTATGGCTGCTCCCTCAGACATTGATCTGGCTGCATCTTTCATTTTCTCCTAATTCTGGGACTTTCAGGCGACTTCAGGCGTCTACGTGGGATGGCATTTCATGAAACAATATTTTTTCTCAGCAGCAGAAGTAAGCTGTTATAGAGAATAATAGCTCAAGTAGGCCTTAATTTAGAGATTTTTTTTAAATGCCTCTTTAATATTTTCATCATATATTGCCTTGACAGTCTCAGGCAGGCTTTCTGCTTCTGATGTGCCTGAAAGTGGGTTTATTAGCTTCATGCCTTTAGCAAGTTACTCCTTTATTTTTCCCTCACGGAACAGAATAATTCTGGTAACTTCAATGTAAAAGAACTTACTATTTTTCTCTTTGATAAAACTTTAACTCCTCGAATGATATCTCCTCATTTTCAATATCCTCTTTACGGTGCTAATTAAGCATGCCAGTCCAGTCCCGGTCCTTCACAGTCTTGTTTAATAGCTGGTATGCATTTGTTCTGGGCTTCAACGTGAGATCTAAATAATCCCTATGCCCCCAAAAAGAATTTAACCCTTTGGTCATCCCTTTTCATTTCTTCTGAGCAAGCTCCCTGATTGATGCATCAATCTCCTTCCCCTCCTTTTTTTTAAAATTAAATATTTCTGTAGTGGATTTTTGGCCCCTGTTACTCCTGCAGAGACGTTGACCTCTGCTCATTATCACCACTTCCACAATAATATTTCGAATGATGCTTTAGTGCTCAGCTCAGGACTAAAGCAAGTGCATTTTCTTCTCCTGGGAGTTCCCTGGTTTAGGGATTTATGGTGTCTGGAAACGCAGTTTCAGCCTCATGCCCTGGTGTCGCTACACCGGTCGATAAAAGGCTAATTGAAGCATCACTGCTGCCGTGGCTGCCGGTCCTGGCCCGTGCTCATCTCCCTGAGCCCGCCTGTCTGGGGGACAGTCAGCATTTCAGATCTAATCCTACACTTTCCCTAATTAGGTCTGGTGTTTCAGTCCAAAAAAAAAAAAAACCCCTGTTGTTTATCAATATTATTAAATTGACTCTGAGCTTTCTCCACTGTACAGCAGCACTGGCATGATTTCCTTCCAGTCCCTTAAATAATTGGCACCCTGGTAGTACAGGATCGAGCTGATGATCGTCCTTCTGCTGAGTCTCCGAGATGCCTATTATGTCAACAAATACATTTAAATCAAGGTGATTCCCCCCTCTATTTCCTCAGGCTTCCAGCATTTAAAGACAAGCACCTCTGCATCCAACAGAACAAATTACAAATAACCCCCCCAGGTCTCCAGTCTGCTCTGAGACACAGTGAGCAGCACGGAGAGAAAATCATCCCTTTTCTAGGGGTTTGGCAGAAATGTTCATGACATGCTGGTGTCACCGGAGCTCTGCATTTCTGATGGACGCGGGTGACAGCTGCTCTCAAAAGCAACACCCCGCCACGAGCTTGCAAAGAACTAGCAGCACAGCTCACCTCCTGCCAGCATTATATGCTAATTTTAAGTTTCATTTTAAAGGTCCCTCAAAGACAGCGTTCTGGGAATTATATATCATACCCTGCCCTAGTGAGAAAAGATTCTAGTAACAGGGTAAGAGAGCTGGGAAAAAGTAATTAACACCGTTTCCCACTATATCAAATACTCACGCACAGGCTCACACTCCTATGTGTGAATTTTTCTTTCCTTTTAGAAATTTAAAATTTTAGTTAATTTGCCTACTGAGAGCCTGTCCCTTCCTCTTAGCATCTCAAAAAAAAACCCCAAAACCCAGGTGCAACTTACTTGCAAAAATTAAGTTGGAATGATGAGGAGCAGGTGTTAAAAATCTGTCTTTGTGGGTTTTTTTTTCCCCCGTGTGAATAAAATAGTTAAAACTAAAGGAAGGAAAGATACTGTAGCTGATAGGTCATGTTGGAGGAGGAAGGAACTCAAATGATCACCTACAGGCACCTGACCTTCTATCTATTTGCCTTCCTCCTGGATGACTCTACAGAATATTATAGGTGCATATTCTTCTCTGATTCTTCTGTTCATTCTCTGACCGGAATGAAAGTCACAGATTTCCAGGCTGCGCTTAAATGTAGCTTCTTTAAAATAAATAAAGCAAGCAAGCAAGCTATGGATACCAAGAAGACAATAGGATCCCGCAATGCATATTTATAAAGAACAAATCGTGACAGCCATAAACACTCTTTCCTCTGAATTAGCTTCCCCTTGACCCCTGCATCTGTGCAAAATTCAATTAATTCATGTTCATGTGACAAGTTCTTTTATAATGGGCAAGTAAGCTATTATTATGTTTTCATTATCATCCATCATCATGGTAATATCAGGCCAAAGAGACTGTGTAACTAAAACTGTGAATGCAGATCTTACGTAACAGGCTTTTTAAGCTAACAGCGTCTCACAAGACCAAATTCATTAATTAGCTTCTCAGGAGTTAAACAAGGGATAAATCTAGTTCTACTTTTTAGCTCTGTGATGCAAAGGAATGTGCTTTGCTATAAATCATGTAGCATTCCTTATGTATTTGCTCTCTGGATTCTTACACCCAAATAACATTTCTTGCTTCATCATATTTTGTAGATGTGGGCAGTTCTGTCTGCTCTTTGACTTCTTTTTGAAAAGGAAAAAAAAAAAAGAGCCATACATAGAAATGCAATATACAGAATAATTTTAGAGTTACATAATGTGCAATGATATTGCAAATCATGATTCATTTTATCTATCCTCTCCATAAAGCGAGAAGGGAACATTTAAGTGTCTTATCTAAGTGTTGCATAAGACAGGCCGTAAGACTTTGCCGCGTGAAATTCCTGCCCGAACCGCAGAAAAGCCGCTGGAATCGCTCTTAGCGGAGCAGCCACGGCTGATTTGAAAATTCCCCAGCTAGTGAATCCATCAGAGCGCTTAGGAGCTGAGCGTAGCGCGGGCACAATCAGAATGACAGAATGTGCTAATTAACAGGCAATAATTAACCACAGATAAATTCTAGAACTGGTTCTTGCCTCCGCGGTTCCTCGCCATGGCCGGGCGAGGGTGGCAGAGCCTCCAGGAACGGGAACACGGGAACACGCAGCAACAGGACAAGGTGGTTTTCCAGCTGCCGGATTCCCCTTTGGCCTAAGAGGAATTCACACAGCTTTCCCAGATTTCTCCCTGTTTCCAGGGGTTTCCTAAAAGGCTGCCGAGACGGGGCAGCGCAGGCGGGCGGTGATGGAGGCCCTGCGAGGAGCCAGCCTCCATCTCCTGGGCCAGCGCCCAGCAGAGCTGCCGTGACCACGAGGACGCGGCAGATGACAGGATTTTCTGGTTTAGTTGGCCGCTTTGGGCAAGGGCTTCCGCACGCTTCCTCGCACGCAGCTGGGGGTGGCTGCCCCGCTGTCGCCGTCCTGAGGATTTGAGCGCTGCGAATGTTAAAAATAATAATAATAATAAAAAAAAAAAAAAGCAGCAAAAATCGCCAGCTCTTACCCTGGGGCAGTTGGTGTGCTGAGCATCTCCTTGATATTCCAGACGTTCAAATTCATCTTGGGTGGCTAAGGGCTGGAAAAGGAAAGGGAAGGACATGGAAGGGGGCGGCCGCGGGGCCGCGCAGGGCTGGAGCTGACGTCTCTCTCTCTGTAGCCGCCGTCCTCTCCTTTTCCTCCACGCTGGGGTCTTTTCTCATGGTGTTTCTCCCCCCACAGTGCTGTCACTCACCATGGGGACAGCCCAGGCCCCATGGCCTCCCCAGGCCCCACAGACACCCCAGGCCCCATGGCCACCCCAGGCCCCATGGCTGCCCCAGGCCCCACGGCCTCCCCAGGCCCCATGGCCGCCCCAGGCCCCACAGACACCCCAGACCCCGCAGACACCCCAGCGCTCACCCCAAGGCCTCCCGCTGTGGGGTGGTCGCTGCCTCTGCCCTCGGCCACGGCCTGTGGCCCCACAGGGCCTGTGGTCGCCCCAGGGAGCGGGGCCTGGGATCGCGTGGGGGGCTGAGGGACACGCGTGGCGGGATCGTGTGTGGAGCTGGGTGCCTGGGAGCACACAGGGGACTGCGGGTCTTGGGATCACACGTGGGGCTGGGGTCCTCTGGGATCACGTGGGATTGGATCATAGGTGGAAGTAGAAGCCTGGGATCACTTGTGGGGCTGGGGATTCTAGGATCTCGTGTGGGGTTGGGGATCACACCTGAGGTGAATGTCCCAGGATCACCCGTGGGGCTGGGGGTCCTGGGAACACACGTGGGGCTGGGAGGCCCAGGATCACACATGGGGCTGGGGGGTCCTGGGATCATCCATGAGGCTGGATGTCCTGGGATCCCAGCTGACACCGGGGGTCCTAGGGTCACACGTGGGGCCGGGATTCCCAGGCCGACACCGCAGAGCTCTGGGATCCCTTTCCGGTCTCTCCAGGACATCAGGATGGCACCTGCTCCTCGCCACCCCCTTGCCCAGCCAATTCCCATGGCATTCCCAAGCTGGCAGGGACGGGAATGCAGTGCTGACCCCCTGGCACTGCTCCCGGGGAGCCCGGGCACCCCAGAGCCCCGCCGCTCTGCTCCTGGATCCTGCGCAGCCCCTCATGCAAACGCTGCCTTCGGGAAGGCAGTGATTTAATTTTGCCCATTAGGACATGACAAAAATAACCCATGATCTAAACACTCCCTGGGGAAAGATTTTCAAATATGGTTGTACTGGAAATTTTTAACTCGTGCTTTGTGTCCTACTATTCCTCAGGAATGGGATAGGGGCATGTTACTATTCGCCTAGCTTTTCATTTTTATTTATTTATTTTTTCCCCCTTGAGTTCAAAGCAGTTTTAATGCTGGATAAAATGTTTGGTCGCTGGTTCGGGAGAATCTCGGTAAGCACAGAAACACTAATACAGCTGCTGTAGCTTCACAGATGTATTTGAGAAGCGAGGCACTTTTCCGGCGTGCTCTTTCTGCCTGGCAAGCTTCTTTCGCAGTGAAAAGCCTCCAGCTTGGCGGTGTCAGATGAATGCCCTGCTTTCTGTGTGTGTCTGCTTCCCTTAGCAAATACTGCCGAAATGAAGCTTTCCCTAAACGAATAAACAAAGCAAAGCAACACAAAACTGGGGTTTTAGCCTTAAGAAGCTTCTCAGAGGGCCGCTGTGTTGGTTTTTGCCTGCAAACAGCAGTGCAAAGTCTGATATAAATAGCTGAAGTTTATCCCCATGGCCTGTTTGCGCTCGGATCATATGATTGTAGCATCCCAGAATCATTGTTGTTGGAAAAGACCTTCAAGAGGGCCCTGTAATGGGCAGCTTCCCAAAGAATAAAGTGAAGAATTGCACTCGTACTCCAGGATCAGCCTAACAGCCCATACAGCTGAGGACTTGAAGTCTATCTCTCTCCAGAGAGCTCTGCTGCAGGGAACATTAACATTTATGGCCCTTAGTGAATAGACGAAGACCTCACTGTATTCCTCAATTTGACACCCTGGGCTTTACTGACCCGTGTGCGACTTCTTTACCAGCTGCCAGCTGTGCTGGCTGTGCTCGGTCACATATGGCACTACCACCTATAGAGCTGCCTTCATCGCTTGGATGTCTATAATCACAAAGTTGGTCTAGAACGCTCTTCTCCAGAGCTTGTGGGTCCCCGTGTTCATTTGCAGCCTTTTCACCATTATTAGGAATGGATTTTCCACTGCTTTGTGCACCAGAGATAAGCTTGGTGAGTGCTTGGTGTATTATTTTTAGTTATTATGCAGAGCTCTCTGCATTTCTGATGTGGCTGGAGCTCTCCGGTTTGAGCGTCTACCGAGTTTGAGGAGTACAATAAATGAGATTTTGTATTTCCATCTCTCCCGACAACTGCAAAAAAATTTCTATGAAGAAACCTATTTTTTTAATTATGGGCTTGACAGCTTACCCCCTTTCCAGTCGTTCTCCCTCCCTCATCCCTAACGCAGCTCCGCTGAGATTAGTAATGTTGCCAGGCACTGGCTTGTACAACTACTTATATCTGGAGTAACAGACGGTGCTTCTAGCATTAAGCGCTATGGCCAGGTACTTGAAGCTTTTCATTTGGTAGAAATTAGAAGAACATGCCAGCAGATAGACCACAATGTACTTTGTGTATGTTCCTTAATTATTTTTTTCCTTCAAAGTGCATGTGATTTCACTGGAAACCCACAGGGCCCCTCCCGGCTGCGCTGTGTCAGTCTTCGAGCGTGTTCAAGGCCATCATGATTTATTTTGCCTTTTGGCTTTATTTTTTCTTTTATTATTTGGGGGTTTATTTTTATTTTCAGATTTATTTTGCCTTTCTCCATCTGTCTCTCCGCTATTGCCCTGGCTTCTTCCTTCCCCTCCTTTGAGCAGGACTCTGCTCCTATCCCTAAAAGCAGAGATAGAAATGAATGAGAAAACCAAACTTTTAGGAAAAATCACAGATTTTCCTCTGTGTTCTCTGCCTAACCCCAGACAAGCAGGGTCACCCGATGAGCTGCTGCTTCAGTGCCACCACAGCACGTGTCTCTAAAGGTTCATTATCACATAGGTAGCGCTAATGCCTCTCACTATCTCTTCTTACCAATTGCTGCTAACGCGGCTGGAGCGCTCGCTAGGAGCTGCAAGGCACATTCCTAATTTCTGCTAGTAAACAAGCAGGCGATGCTGAAAACCGAGCCGCTTGGAGCCACTTGAAGCCGGAACGCACGCCTGTGACATTTAACAACTGCTATTGAGTAATGCCCTGCTGCAGCCTTTGGCACGGAGAAGAGGAGATGCAGGGACCAAGTGGTGCTGTGGATGTGCCTGTAGCCTCTGCAAGGGCTGGACCAAACGGGGCTCAGCCCTGTGTGATGTGGGGTGCCAAACCAAGGAGGTTGTGATGAGATGGAGGCTCTCCCGTGCTCGGTCTGGGATGCTGGGATATGCAGCATTCCAGCACCCCTGGCTCCAGCGGGATGCTCCTGGAGCCTGGTGCAGGGAGATGAGAGCACGGCCAAGGCTGATTGTATCCCTGTTTTCTGAGAAGGAAAAGGAGATCCTGGCAGGGTGCAGGGGCGTCGTGCAAATGGGAAGCTGCTGCAATAACATTGCACCCTTGCACGAGGTTGAGAAGGTTGTGAGGGCATCTGATCAATATAAATACCTGAAAGGTGACTATAGGGAGGAGGGGGGCAAGCTCTTCTCAGTGGTGGCCAGTGACAGGACAAGGGATAATGGGTATAAGTTAAGGGACAGGCAGCTCCATCTCCGTGTGAGGAGGAACTTCTTCACTGTGCGGGTGCCAGAGCCCTGGCCCAGGCTGCCCAGGGAGGCTGTGGAGTCTCCTTCTCTGGAGATCTCCCAAACCCACCTGGATGCCGCCCTGTGCCTCGTGCTCTGGGTGTCCCTGCTCAAGCAGCGGGGTTGGACTGGATGATCTCTAGAGGTCCCTTCCAACCTCAACCACTCTGTGATTCTGTGACTCTGTAACGGGTTATAACTCCGGGTAATGGACCGGCCTCGCTCTCTGTGTTTCTGTTGTGTCTTGATCCTGAAGAAGCCTCGTGCGAAACCGCTAATTCCCACCACAGGTTACCCAAGCCGTGAGCAGCATCAGGCTACAAGTGAAGCTGCACGGGGAGGGATAAGAAGCCCTGCGATGCCTGGCACGCCAAGAAAGGGAACGCATGGGGCTGTCCCCCATAGGGCTGGCACCACTGTGGGGCACTGCAGGCTCTGCTGGGGCACAAACACCTGCAAGAGCAAGACCAACACCATCCCACTGCTCCCAGCCCCCTCAGCCGAGCAGTGGGGAGGGTCCCCAAGGCCAGGAGCCACCCAGCTGCAGGGGTGCCCCTCTGCGGGGCCTCGGGGCTCGCTCACCCCGCGGGCTGCCCCGTGGGCTGGTGGCCGGGACATCGCTGGGCTGTGGATCAGGGGGTCCCCATGGGGGCTCCGCTCTGCCACCCAGCAGTTTCTATAGCAACTCCAGAGGCAGGAGCAGGCAGGACTTGGCCAAGGTAGGAGCTCAGGTATCCAAGGATATTCCTCTGGAAAGGCAGGCGATAGGGCACAGACCCCAGGGACAGCATCCGAGACCTGCACCCCCTGGACCACCCAACTGCAGCCCCTGGAGCCACCCCCCATTAACACTCAGGAGGAGTCTCTGCCCTTTCCTTTCCTTCGCCTGAACCGCTTCCAACTTTTCCCGCGTGACGCCCGCAGCAGATGCAGCAGCCGCTCCAGCTGCGCGCGAGCGAATGCCGCGCTCTGCAGGCAGCGCTCGCTGCCCACCCGGGGATCACGCTGGCTGCCGTCTCCAAAAGGTCACGCGTTCACATTTGATATTTACCCACACCGCGGTGATCTTCCTCCTGCCGTGCTGCCGTTAGGAGATGGAGCCTTTCCGTGCATCTGCAGCGTCGCGGCGCGCTGCGCAGGAGGCAGCCGGGCGAGCCTGCGGTGCCGAGCGCGCGGGTGGGCGCTGGTGAGGGCTCCTGGTGCCGCTGCTGCTGCCCACCCGCTCTTCCCAACACCGGTGGTAGGGAATGGCACGAGGCTGGCAGCTGCATGCGGCCGCTTGGGCTGCATCCACGCGCTGCAGCAGGGCTGCAGGTCAGGGCCAGGGCTGGGCGTCCCGGCCTGGGCACGAGCACGGCGCCGGCCTCGGGAACGCTGCTCCCCTGAGCCACCAGGATGCACACTGGGAATGCTGGTGCTGCGCTGGCGTCCCATCCCCAAACGCTCCGATGCAGGGGCTCCTCCTGCACCCTCTCACAGCCTGGCCAAGCCCCAAATGCCCTCCCTGCCCCTGTACTCACCTCCTGGCCGCAGGAGGGGCCGGGCAGCAGCCAGGCTGCCCGGGCAGCGCACCCCGCGCCCAGTTCTCCCGCCGCAACGGGAGCAGGCGGCCGCGGCGGGGTAAAACTCCACGCGTTTCGTTTATTCGAGGCGCTACGTCACCTCCTAGGCACTGAGCTACAGGGCACCTCTGCGCTACATGAGACATCGACTGGGTCTACGACGACACGGCACGCACTGCTACACACACGGCACGGCCACGCCGCCGCCCGGGGCACGGCACCGCGCGGCCCGCCCG
>NW_020456198.1:5965925-5970125 GCF_003342845.1 Nothoprocta perdicaria | reverse complement strand
GGTACCGCACACCGGGCACTGCACACCGGGCACCGCGCACCCGGTACCGCACACCGGGCACTGCACACCGGGCACCGCCCTCCGGGTACCGCACACCGGGCACTGCACACCGGGCACCGCGCACCCGGTACCGCCCTCCGGGTACCGCACACCGGGCACTGCACACCGGGCACCACGCACCCGGTACCGCACACCGGGCACTGCACACCCGGCACCGCGCACGTTGCCCACCTTCCTCCAACAGCCTCCGCAGGGAACCAGCAGGGACCCCCAGGCCGCGCTCCCCTTGTGGAGGGGAGGCCGAGCCGAACCCCTGACCACTGCAGCGGCTCGGGGTCCTGCTATGGGTCCTGCTGGGAGAGCCCCGGCCACTGCTTGGGCCGCTCGCTCGGCAGAGCCAGGAAGATGCTGCTGGTCCCAACGTCAGGACTGTCACCTTCCTCCCCACTATGTGGAGCGCTGTGAGCGATGGGGACCCAGACAGAATCGAGCGCAGGAAGGAGGCTCACACCAGAAACTCCTCAGGAGGATTTGCTTTAAAACCAGGCAGAGGTGACATCAGACCACTGGCTCCGCCAGGGAGAGCACGGCGGAGCAGAGGGCAGTCACTGAGTGCCGCAGGCAGCGCTTCCCGGCGCGCTGGCTCCAACCCAGCTGCTGCTGCAGGAGGAGCAGGGGACACCGGAGCACCCGCGCGGCTGCTGCGGTGGCAGCTGCAGGTCCCTGTCCCCAAGCAGGCGAGCACAGAGCCACCCGGGCTGGCTGGAGCAGAGCCCCCAGGCTAAGCACGGAGCTGAGGGGAAGCGCTGGCAGCAGCGCCACTCCAGCAGCGCTTCCCAGCACGCTGGGGAAGGGACCCAGCAGAAGCAGGTCCTCCCAGAGATCCCATCACACAAGCTCCTGTGCCGCTTGAGGTTTGCGGAGAGGTCCTGGAGGTTCCTGGGACAACTGAGCGGGCACAACACACACTGGAGAGGAGGGGACAGCTCAAAGCCCAGCCTGGGACTTCAGCTGTGCAGGGAAGCAAGCAAGGAGCACCCCAGGTTTAAACACCCCCAGGCTGGGGCTGAGCCCTGGTCACGGCGTCACTGTCCGTCCCGCAGCCGCCTCGGGGAGCCGCTCTCCGCGCGCGCCAGGTATCGGTCATAGTTGTCCTCGCACCTCTGCACGCAGTGGACGAAATAGTCCTCGTCGGTAATGGCCTCCAGGAGGTGGGTCTGCACGAGGCAGATGTCGTAGAGCTCGGAGGTGGGGGCGCAGCGGGCGCCGCTGCCGCCCGGCTCCGTGAACACCTGCGGGGAGAGCACGTGTTTCCCCCGGGAACGTCCTGCGTGGCAGGGCCACGAGCTCCTGCCCTTGCTCCGGCTGTAGAAGATGGAGTTTCCCCCGATTTCCCCTATCCACCAGCAAGGGCAGCGTCAATGGAAACGAGCCCTGCTGATGCTCAGCCGCCAGCTCCGCCTGCTGCTGAGATGATGCCATCCTACCCATCTGATCCGCGTGTAGATGTTGTCATCCCAGATAGCCCAGCTGCCCCACAGGTGGCTAAGGGGGAGTTCCCTGACCGAGGAAGCAGCCCGAGGTGGTGGGGAGCAAGCCCCGCTCGTCGGCTGCTGCAGACAGGCAGGGCACCAGCCACCAACAGAGGCCTCGGGCTCCTCACAGAGCCTTCTGCAAGAATTCACCCGAAACAGCCCTGATCAGCCCCAAACCCTCCTTCTAACAGGCCTGCTCTAAGCAGTGACAACGCACATCACCAGCCACATATCCGCTTAAGAAGAGCCCAAATGCAAGCGAATATCCAGAGCATCCCTCCCCTCTCCGCTCCCTGGGTGCCTGCCAAGTGCTACGGACCATTCCGAGGCCACCGCACCCTTCCCTGTGTCCTTCCTTCCTTCCTTCCTTCCTTCCTTCCTCCCTGGGTGGTTCGGACTCTCCAGCAGAGCATTCAAACATGAGCAGGTGTCTGACCTCCAAACGCTCTTCCATCTGCACTAGTGCCCCGTTCTGCACCCGGGCACCAACGCTGCCCCTCGGACACGGAGCCCCAGCGCAGGCAGGGAGCAGGGATGACTCATCCCAGCTGGCAGCGAGCACCAGCAGGGAACACCCGCTGTGTTGTGCTCCCCACCGACAGCCCTGAGCATCGTTCCCAGCGATCCTGGTCTCTCAGGCTGGAGCGACACCACGGCTGAGCCTTGATCCCCCTTCTCATCAGTACAGGAGGGTGAAAGGGGAAAAGGAACATGCCTGAATCAGCCAGAAACACCCTCCAACCAGGGCGGCCAGGCCCTGAGGAGGAGCAGCCACATACCTGGGAGTGAACAATCGTGTCCGTGTCGTCCAGATGGATGTTGTCGTCAATAAAAATGTGGTGAACGGTGGGATCGTGGGGGTCAATCCACAGGGGCTTCCCACCCTGTGCGGAATACTGATTTCTGGCCCACCTAAAACAGCAAGCAGGGCAGCAAACAGTCGGGGAAGGACATCCCAACAGCTTGTGGAGCCGGGCAAGTCTGTGCGAAGGAAAGTGGGACGAGAGACACAGCCTGGTCCCTCTGCCTACTGCTGTCTCCCACCAGAGAAGTATTTTGTGGCCAGATGCTGCACCAGAGGGTGCTTGGAGGAAAACAAGAGGGGCACGAGGGGATGGAGACCTGGGGGAAGAGCCTAGTGAGTCTCTCTGTGTTGAAATGGGGAGAGCAGAAGTTACAGGGCGGGATGCACAGAAGATATGACAAGGTGAAGACCTCAAAAGCAGGCGCTATCTCTCGGAGAACTGGAGGGGAGAAGAAGATGCCCAACTCACTCGCCCAGTAGCCCATTTCTCACCAGTCAAAGTGGTCTTGGAAGCCTCCAATTCCCTCGAAAGAGTTGAAGTAGTCATAGAGCTTTCTTCCATCTTCGCGGGTGGAAAGTCGCTCTGACCCCCGGCTCAGCACCACCTCTCGCTCACTGCAACGAATTTGGCCAGGAGTGAGGTCCACAGAGAGCTGCAGCATCATGGAAATAAGAGAAGAGGAAAGGTTTCCAAAGCAGACAGATTGTTTAGTGTGCTGTCAGAGACAACAAGCAGCAGGCTAGAGACTCCTCATGACAGTGTGGGAGGACAGCACTGGGGAAAACACAAAAAAATAAGGAATCCGTACAACACAAACGCTTCCCCTCTTCTGGGAAATGCAAAATGAGCATCCAGCCACTCGCTCACGCTGCTTAAAATTCTGTTCCCTGTGAGCTCTCTGGGGAGCAACCAGAGAGACCTCTCAGCCTTGGTGCTCCGGCGTCCTGCACACGCAGGAGACCCCGGCCGGGGGAGTCCTGCGGTGCCGCAAAACCCCCGCTCTGCGGGAAGAGGTGAGATCCCTGGAGAGGGGCAGATCCTCTGCACAAAACCCCCGCTCTGCGGGACGAGGTGGGATCCCTGAAGAGGGGCAGATCCTCCGCACAAAACCCCCGCTCTGCGGGAAGAGGTGGGATCCCTGGAGAGGGGCAGATCCTCCGCACAAAACCCCCGCTCTGCGGGAAGAGGTGGGATCCCTGGAGTGGGGCAGATCCTCCCCACACTGCCCACGCTGCTCGAGAGCGGAATCAGCGCAGAATTCCCAGCGCTTCCCTGTCAGCGGCTCTTCCACAGAGCCTGGACGCGTTTCTCCTGCGCAGAGGCCAGCGTGACGGGACGGCGGGCACGCAAAGGGCGCTGAGAGGAGCCGGGCGCTCCGAGCTCCACGCTGGGACCACTTGCAAGCGCCGAGGCCGATGCCACGCCGGTCGGCGCCGCACTCACCGGCAGCTGGCGCAGGCCGGGGAAGCGGGGGTGCTGGCCGGCCAGGGCGCAGCGCGCGGCGCGCAGCGCGCGCGGCAGGTCGGTGCCGAAGGTGCGGAAGAGCAGCGCGAAGCGGCGCCCGTCGCGGTGCAGCGCGTCGAGCAGGCGGAAGAAGGAGGGCAGCAGCACGTGGTAGTGCTGGCCGCCCTCGCCCGGCGCCGACAGCGCCGCGTGCGGCTCGCCCGGCCACTCGAGCAGCCGCAGGCAGCGCGCGTGGAGCCCGCGGAAGCGCCGGCCCGGGCCCAGCTCCGTGAAGGCGACGTCGCGGCCGAAGCGGCTGTAGTAGCTGAGCGCGCCGGGGCAGGGCGGGTGCAGCGAGGGCCGCTCGCTCGCCCACCGCCACTCGCCTGCAAGGGACGGCAAGGCGCTCAGCGGCC
>NW_020456198.1:5954450-5965540 GCF_003342845.1 Nothoprocta perdicaria | reverse complement strand
AGAAGCGGAAGCGGGGGGCGTTTCCGGCGGTCGGCGGTGGCCATGTTGGAGCGGCGGCGCAGCGGCGGGTGTCGCGGCGGCCGGTAGGTTGGGGCCGGCGGGGCCCGGGCCCCGCGCTGCCGGGCGGGGGCGCTGCCGAGCCGGGCCCGAGCGGAGCGGAGCGGACCCCGGCGGGGCGGCCCTCGCCCGCTGTCTGCACCCAACACCTTCCCGCACCCCCGGCGCCTGCAGCCCGGCGGCCAGTGCCCCGGGGAGGCCTCCCTGGCGGCCGCCGTGCGGGCCCTGCCGCCCCGCGCCCCTCGGCGCGCCCAGCCGGTGCCCCGGGAGGAGCCGTGGAGCCCCGGGAGGAGCCGTGGAGCCCCGGGAGGAGCCGTGGAGCCCCGGGAGGAGCCGTGGAGCCCTCCTGTCCCGGGGGAGCTCGCGGCACCGCAGCCCTTTGGCGCTTCCCGAGGCCTCGTCCCCCGGCACCGGGCTGGCTGAACAACCCCCGGCCGTCCCTCCGGCCGCCGCATTGACACCGCGCGGCGCGGGCACCGCGGCCCTGACCGGCAGCAGCCCCGGCAAGGCGCCCGGGCCGTGCCCGCCGCGGCCCGGAGCTCCTCGCAGGAGCCCGTGTGTTCTGCTGTTAAAAGCACGTCGGCAGTTCTGCTTCCTCCCTCTCCCACGTCAGCATTTCCCTCTGGCACCCTGGCCACCCCGTGCCCTGCACAGCCTCGCTCTGCCCTGTGCTCGTAGCTCCTATTTGACATGGCCCACCTCCCCCTTCACCAGCGGTGCCGCCTCCAGCGCTTCCTTCCTGCCTCTGCTCCCCAGCCGGAGATGCACGGAGTGTTGCCAGAAGCGACGTTATCCCTTCTCCCGATCCCCCTCCTGCTGCCGTGTCTCCGGAGCGCGCGGGGGAGACGAGCCCGTCGCGGGGACCCCGCTAACCCCCGTGATGGGTTAAACCACAGGCTGTGTCTGCTCTCCGTGCCGTTCCTGGCAGCCTGTCCACGAGCCCCGTGTTTCTGCCACGGGGTTAACCTGACACAGGAGCTGTCCCTTAGTCGCTCTGCTCACGTGCTCGTTTTCCTGTTGGGACCTTCTCACCTGCGCCCTGCCCTCTGCAGAAACACCAGCATTTCCCCGAGGAAGATTCTCCGCTGAACACGGCTGATGAGGTTAAGACAGTGAGGAATTCATAACCTCTTGCCACTAGCTGAGGAGTTGGCTGGGCAACCAGCGCAGCGTGCGATAGTCTGAGTCCTCACGGGTTCCTGCCTCGTTCCTCAGCTTCCTTTATATTAAAAAGAGCAATTATTGCTTCTGTTTGAGGCCCATAGTCGCCTAGTGCCTGTTTTGGTGAGGCAAGCGCCGTCCCTCCGGCTGTTACACCAGGCCCTGGTGCTCTCTGCTTCCTCCTTGCTGCCCTTTTGAGTTTCCTGCTTCCTTCTCGCTTGGCAGCTGGGTTGACAGCAGTTTGCTGGGACAGCGTCTTGTGGACCATTGCTCAGACATGGGAGAAACAAGGAGCAGAGCTGTCTGTCCCTCTGCAGCGCTTGGCGTCTACGAAGCGCGACTGAAACAGCCTCCAGCTCTGCTCTCAGCTCTTCAGAAGGATGCTGCACATTTGGCAGGGATTCAAAATCAGTTTTGAGCAGAATCGGATAGAAAATTGAACGTGACACTGGGATAGACTTGAGGAACTCGGGCTGTGTGGTTCACTGAGGAGTGTTGCCGTGGCTTGGTCGTGCTGTTCTCAGTACGTGCACAGGGAAAAGATTTATGGAGGGCTGCTTTACAGAGGCAAAATGAGATCTGATTGCTAGAAGCTGAGGCTTATCACTCTCGAGCTGGAAATGAGCTGCACGTTTCACTGAGTTAAGCACTGGAACTGTTCATTCTGGGATGGGTTGGATGGGATTGCCTGAAACCTTTGGGGTTTGACTTACTTCAGCAGCCTAGATGCTTTAGTTTTACTGCCAAGACAGAACAGTGACAGATTTGAGTTATGCACAGAATCAGACCTGATGTTTGCGAGTAGCCAGGTCTAGTCTTAATGGTTTCAGGCCCCTGCTTAAAAATGTGAGGTGATTCCAGTTGCCATAAACTAACTGTCTTCTCTCTCCTTTTGAGGTGTCCCGGGTTGTTTTTCCAGTAACTTGGATCTTTCGAAGCACCTCCTTGCCTAATGCCATGAATATTGCAGTGAACAATGTGGAAGAAAAAGCTGTCCATTCCTGGTCGAGAATTTCCTCTGCGGGACAGAAAGTGCTGGAGGAAGCTCTCCGAGTCTTCAACCCGATGTCTAAGGACCTCTCAGACACGGAGACCCAGCTGGTGGCATTTATTCAGAGCCTCAAGGAGGAGGGCTACCAGCCCACGATTCTGAGGAGTAAAGATGTGTATGGTTACAGTTCCTGTACAGCAGACACCCCTAAGCAAACCAAAGGGAGCACGCAGCGGGTTCCCACCGCCGCCACAGCCACGTCTGACCCTGCTAAAGCTCCAGCTCGGAGCACTGCAGCTGTGACAAAGGTGTCTCCGTCAGCCACGGGCGTTTCGGTGACCTCCAAGGTCTCTGCTAAACCTGCCTCTAAGGCGAGTTCCACAAACCTGCTGCTGAACTCCCTCAAGCAGACGAGGTCTGGCACGTCCAAGGCCTCGGCAGTAGGTTTTCCTGCCAACATGTATCCCGAGGTGTATCCAGCAATGAGACTGTCTGTGGTTCTGGAAGCCCTGGTGCCTCTCAAAGCCACCGCGTCCTGCTTGGAATCCAAGTGCAAACAGGGACGTCTGGGAATCTCGCCCTCGGACCTTAAACTCCTGCAGGCTTCGAGCCCACCAAGGGAGTCTTCCTCGGGCAAGGCCTCTAAAACAAAAGAAACGAAGGGGAGTAAGCGCTTGATGAGGAGGAAAGCACCAGATCCCACCAGCCTCGCGCTGAACCTTCTGAAGGGACCAAAGGGCGGCGTGCTGCAGGAGAGCAACGCTTGCAAAGCCTCGGGCGTCCTCAACGGGAGAGTCACAGGGAGCTCCTCCCAAGGCGGCACCGGCACAACGCAGCCCAAGGCTTTGAAAATCAAAGCTAAGGAGGCTCCCGTGGGGAAGACGGAGTGGAAGGACAGCAGCAGCCACCAGGAGACTGTCGGACCGAAGAGGAAAAGAGCTGCAGAGGTGAGAGAAGCGCCGCAGCAGAAGAGAGCAAATACCATTCCTGTCCCAAATAAACCTCAGCAGGCTCAGAGCACTTTGAATTTGCTGAAATTCCAAGCAATCAAGGTGGACAACTCTTCCGATGACGAAGTGAGGAGGAGAGCACAGAAAATTCTTAGGGTCAACCTGTCCCCCGTGATCCGAATTCAGCCCTTGTCTCATTCTCACAGTGTCCCCTGAATTTCTTCACTTTGTCACTTCTTTTTTTCTGTAAGTATGAGCCAGGCGCCAGAATGCAGAGAAATTTCAGAGCAACTTTGGATCTCTAGGTGACCACACGTCGACTTAACACCTGCAGATGGAGCAGTCCGCTGTTTCTGGCTGTTTCTACCAGTGCTGTGCAGAGCATAAGGACGAAGCCACGTTTACGAGGACGGCATGGGCACTCCTTGCCCCCGGCAAGCCGAGCAGGTCAAAGCGTTCGCTTTCTGCGGGGTCTTTTCGGAACGTGCCAGGCTGTGCTCTCGTGCAGAGGGAGAACACGCGACTTTCTCGTGACATTGATGCACTGTGACATTTGCTCTTTTTCAAGCTGTACATGTACTGGGTTTATTTTGATCAAATTTTATAACTTTATTATCTATATAGCTATATAACTATATATGTGCATATTGCCCAGCACCTGTGGGAAGATGCACTTCCTCCACCCCTCTGGGATTGGGTTCAATAGCTTTTGCTCCCCTTCCCCTTCAGCCAGTCTTTTGTTGAAAGGTGCCAGGATTTCTTTGTGATTCAGTGTTGCGACGGTCTGGTCTGGGCTCTCTCCAGCAGCTCAGAAGCAGGCAGAGTTCCAGCCACTTGTTTGACTCCAAAAACGCCATGCCATTCTGGAGAAAGACCAGCTGATAGTTGAGTATTGTTTTAATTGTACTTTTGGTATTACCACCGCACAGAAGCAGGGGGTGTTGCTGGGCTGTTGCCTGCAGGTCTGCCTGACACTTCCAGGTGCCTCCTCCGTTTGTTGGTAGCAGAAGCTCTGAACTCGTCCTACAGGTTTGGCCCCAAAGAGCAGTTCTGTTTTAGATCCCAGTGCTGTTTTGCTCCCTTGTCCCGCGGGTGCAAATTTAGAAAATGAACTTGTGACTGTTGCCAGTTTAAGAGCTGGGACTGTTAATAGCAATTACTGTCTCTTTCCTGCCCACAAATGAAGCGTTTTGCAGTTGCTGAATGTTTCAGGAGCAGATTTTTGGTGCCAGTAGAGAGGAGGCCTGCTGTGCTAGAAGGTATTAGATACATCCTGCCTCTCCCTGGGTTCAGTGGGGTATGTGAGGCTGAATCAAAACAGAGGGCTGGGGAGGAAATGTGCCAGCACTTAAAACAAACATAGCGAGTTTTATGCTATCAGTTTGTGGGAGTAGGAGAGAAGTTCCCCACCAGCACTGACATATCATGATGGGCATCAGCTCTGCTGCTTCTGGGATGTCTCGAGAGGGTTTGTGGCAGGCGGGCCAGCTCTCCGGCCCTGCCTGTGCCCGGGAGGCACCGTGGAACCGCTGCGAGGAGGGACCGGGCGCGAGCAGGGACAGGGCACAAGGAGGGACAGGACACATCTCTCCCTGCACGCAGGGGATCCCGCAGTCCCGCAGCGGCGGGAGGCCGAGCAGGGGCCTGGCTCTGTGTCCAGACCTCTGCAGCAGCAGTAATCCCCTTGTTCTCTCTCCAGCTCGAAGGACCAGCTGCCTGACCTGGTAGTCTCTGGTTATGGGCTGAAAGGCTGAGCTCCTTTGGGAAACTGCAGCTCCCTGCGGTTCCAGCTCCTCTCTAGCACCTATCTGGATTTCAGTGCTTTGTGAAAAGGGTCAGTATCTGATCCCAGCGCACAGAGGAAAGCCGAAGCATGTAGAGCAGAAAAAACACCAAAAAA
Organism: Nothoprocta perdicaria; assembly: GCF_003342845.1. Classification (NCBI taxonomy): domain Eukaryota; kingdom Metazoa; phylum Chordata; class Aves; order Tinamiformes; family Tinamidae; genus Nothoprocta; species Nothoprocta perdicaria. The sequence continues at coordinate 5,960,481 of NW_020456198.1, read as the reverse complement.
CACCCCAAGGGAGCGAGAAACTGAGTCTTGAGGCAGAGCTGTGGCTCTCCCTACACACCAGGTAGGCAGCACTGGTAGCAGGGTGGAGATTTTCCCTCGGGAGCCGGTTGCAGACTCTCGATCACGCGCTCGGGCTCTGTGTTGTGTTTGCATAGCTGCATTCCTGTCAGAGATCATAATTTGCTGCAGTGTTTGAGGCTGGCCCGGGAATGCCGCTGGTTGGCTGGAGAGCAGGAGGAAATATTTTCTTCTGCTTCTGTGTTTTTGAAATGCCCTGGCAGAGAGATCCCCTTTCCTGACATGCTGGATGAAGAGAGGTCCTGCATCGCTGCTGCCCAGCCAGGGTTGCTTTGTCTCTTTTGTTTCCATCCCTTCAGACCCTTCTCATTCCCACGCTCTCAAATGCCAGGTCTTCAAGCCTTGCACTGGGGTTTCTCTTCAGGCTCTTTCCTGAGGAGGGCTCTGCTCTCCAGCCGGTGCTGCGGAGGCCTGACAGGCTGTTCCCGTGGCTTCCCCTCACTCCCAGCCCCATATAAGGGCACCCAGAAGTGTCTCCAGAGCCTCTTTCTGTGCAGCGAGCAGCTGTCCTAGCTGAGTGCCTGGGCTCTGGGGGAAAGAGCAGCTGAGCTTATGCTGAGGTTGCTTTTCCTGCTGCCTGCAGAGCCTCCGGGAGGCTGGGCGCCTGAGGCCAGCACACCAGGTCACCTCCCTGGCCCTTGTCACACTTCTCTGTGCTGCGTTGCTCCCTGCCTCCTTGCAGGTCCCTGTTGCCTCTTGTGTTTCACCAGTCTGAAGCTTTGCCAGCCGCGGCGTTGGCTTGTCCTGCTGCTAAACACACCGCGCAGAACGTAGCTGCCTTAGCCCGGCTCTGCCTTTCTAGGCACTGAGCTGAGCTCTGAAAACACCTGCTAGTGACAGCTCGCCCGGTGTCCCCCCAGGCCACCAGGGACTTGTCCGTGACCCATCAAATCCCTGGCAGCTTTTCTGCTCATCTGTAACGAGACCACAGGGCACCTGAGCTGACTGGGCAGCACCGGAGCTCTCGGCGGCGCGCAGGTCTGGGTTGCTGATGTCCGTCACGCTCCTTCTCTGCCTCCTGATGTCTCCTCCTGTGTGGGTGCTTTGCATTTGGCTTGCAGGAACGCAGCTTGTTAACCACAGAGGGTTTTGATAGCTTCTTGTGCCAGTGTCACCAAGCGCTGCCTGGCAGCCGCTTCCCAGCGAGCCCAGGGTTGGCACCCGGGTCCCTGCGGCCGCTCAGTGGTAGGTCTCGCTGCGCTCGGTCTCGTGGCCGTGCCCAGGTACTCCTGGCATCTGGGCCCTTTGACACGCACGTGCAGGAGGCGCAGAAGGGGCCGTGTTGCATTGCCTGCGCGTTGGCTGGTGTGGGGAACATCAAGGGCTTGATCAAAACAAGTCTTAAGGCTTCATCTAAACAGAGATCTCAAGTGGTCCCTTCCAACCTAGTTTTTCTCCATGACTACGATTAGATCATTTGCCTTCCAGGGATCCTCAGCAGCAGGAGCTGGCACAGCAGGTAGAGAATGTGTTGCCCGGGGGGCTGTGGTCTCTGCCCAGTGTGCGCCTTGTTCAGACCTGTTTCTGTATTAGTCATTTTGCATTCATCCAAGTGCCTAACCTGGCCTGTGCCGTTCCCGGGCACCGAGACAGCCAAGAGCTTTGGACACGCTCTCTCAGGAACGTGTTCCCCACGTGGATTTATGCCCCTGTCACCGCAGGAATGATTCAGAGTGGAGAGGACTGCTCTGCACACTGAGCTTGTGGAAATCGTTTCTTCTGTTCAGCTGCTGAGCAGCAGGAGTTTGTGCTTCGCCTGCAGCACACCAGCTTGCTGGGTGCGTCAGATGCCCGTCAGTGAGACCTGCAGGGAGAGCAGCTTTTCCAGCAGGCAGGTGAAGGGGGATCTGACATCATGTACCAGGTTGGAATCAATTAGCAGAAACACTGATTTAAGGCTCATGTGCACAGGGATCAAGTCTCACCTTCTGCCTCTATTTTCAGCTGGATTCCTCCCTGCAAGCCACGTAACGAGGTGCTTCTGTTTCCAAACTGTGTTCTGCCCCAGAGCCAGCTGCAGCAGTGACCCACATGCAGAACTTCTTAAACCCTCTTCTGCAGAATAAGAAGGGATTCCCTTGTTGCTCCTGTTTTCTAGCCCACTGGCAGAACTCTAAATGTCCTGAGATTTTAGTGTAGGAAGAGGTGTGTCCTGCAAGGTATAGGAAGTGCTGATGGAGCTGCATTCCTGTCGGAGCGGAGCATCCTGCTGCGGCCAGGATCCCGGGACGAGCGGAGCCCTGCTGCGCTCGGGACCCCGCACAGCGGTGAGGGACTGCGCTGGCATCCCCGCACCCTGCCCAGCACCCCTCGTTGTGCCCTGGTGCAGAGCGCAGCAAGTCTCAGAGCAGCCCGTCACCCGTGCTGTGTGTGCTGCGCCCTGGTGCTGCCGGAGCCCCCCTGGGCACTTCCCCGCCGGGGGAAGGTCCCTCTGCCCCATCCGTGGTGTGAGGGGGCTCTGTCCTGTCTGTTGGGCCTGAGCACAAACATGAGCAGCAATTTGGCCCCTTGCCTTGTGTCTCTTGAGCTGGTTCCACGGCCAGGCCTTGCCAGCGGGTGGGAAGGTGCCCGTCTCTGGATGCTTCCCCTAGGTCGAAGTGTCCCGTCCTGTCTGGAAGCAGGGCCTGGCACCAGCCCTGTGTGCTGCTGCAGGACAGACTCTCTTCTCTGCAGCTAACAGCAGGGAGGTTTGGGTGGGTTTCCTGGTTTCAGCCGTGCTCTGCAGAGCTGCTGCCGCGCTGCGTGGAGCACTGCAGCTCAAGCACCTTGGTTTGTGTGGGAATGCCCCGTTTCTGCCTTGCCTTCTGCAAAGTGGCACTGGCCTTTCGGGCCCCGTGCCAAGGAGACACCTTTCTGGGAGCCGAGGAGCTGCTCTGGGGCAGCTTCTCCTGCTCAGAGGCGCTGCAGCCCTTTGCTTTCGAGCAAAGGCTGGGACGTCCTTGGGGAAGGTGCCAGGCCAGGCTGCCCCTGGGCTCCGTGCTCGGGTTTCCTTCTCCCTGCAGCCTGCCCAGAGCTGGGTGCTCTTAGCCAGGTGCCTTGCAGACTCCGAGGAGAGACCTCGTCACGAGGCCAGCCTCCACCCAGCTGAGAACCAAACAGTTCTGTGGACGTGACAGGCCTTATTATGGTCTGGGACTCTCCTCGCTGTCCTAATTAGCCCTTTCCCTTCCTGTGGCCCCAGGCAGCCCCTGTGAGTCTGCGGTGCTGGGAGGGAGGGAGGGTCCCCACACCGACCCCCCTGGGCCCGGCTGCACAGCAGAGCGCTTGGAAAGGTGCCCCAGCCCTCCGGAGCAGCCGGCCGGGAAGGACGTGATGAGCATTGGAATGGGTCGCGGGGACGCCGCAGCCGGGCGGGACGCCGCAGCCGGGCGGGACGCCGCCGTTCTCTGCTCATCGCTCCTGATGCAGCGTTTCTGAGGAGCGTTATTGCCACGGCGGCGGGGCACGGGCACCGGGCTGGCGCTGCCCGGCCCCGCCAACGCCTGTCTGCCACACGGCATCTCCAAGAGATCCGGCTCCGCCGCTGCCGCCACGGCTGCTCCCGAGGGTCGGGAATGCTCCCGAGGGTCGGGAATGCTCCCGAGGGTCGGGAATGCCGAGCGGCGCGCCGGGAGCAGGGACTGCTCGTGCCAGCGGCCTCCCTGTCCCCAGAGCGTCCCCAGAGCGCCACGGCGGCGGCTGTCGCCCCATCCCATCACCTTGTTCTCGAGTGGACTTTATACTGTTTCGTTTGGTTGTGTAGAATGTTTCTGAAGCTCTATTAATATTTAATGTTTGAGATGAGGCCGGGCTGCTCCACGCTCAGTGTTGTATATTTTGGAATGGCAATGTTTAGCGAAAAGGCAGCGTTAGTATTATCCCGCTCTTAGGGAACGGGACAAAAAAGCAGACTGTCTCTTTTCTTACATGAAGTGAACTTTTTGTTATGAAGTCCTAGCAGGTGTCCAGCCCTTCAGTAAAACGGTGCTCAGAACCACCCGACGTGTCCAGCTCCTCTTTGGGCCCTGCCAGACCCGGCTGAGCCGCAGCCGAAGCGACGTTCCCGGTGCTCCTGGCTGCTCCAGCGCCGCCCCTGCCTCCCGCTCCCCCATTCCTGCCCAGTTACCAAAATCCAGTTCAAAGACGCCTGGCTCCGGGTGCAAAATGTTCCAGGCGAGCGCTGCTGGGTGCTGAACGTGGCGTAAAGCTGCGCTGCAGGTTAGTTCCTTGCACGCGTCGGGCTGCCTCTGCCATGGGGCCGTGTCCTGCCCACCCGGCGCCCTGACCCGGCACTAACGGTGCTGGCACCGCGGCCTCGGAGCAACCTCGGCTCTTCCCGGAGCCGCCGGGAACAGCTGGGAACCAGCAGCCCTCCTCGCTGGCGGCGCCCGGGCCGGTCGGGCACCGAGGCCGGCGCTGCCTGGGCTAGTTCCCTTGGGAGGGAAGCGGTTAAGTGGCTTTCCTGCTTAATGAGGATGTTCCGGATGTGCCGGACGCCTGCTGGGATCAAGCAGGAGAGCCCAGGCATGAGGGGCTGCCCTGGAGCAGCTCCGGCCGCATGGGGCCCCACGAGGAACCGGGAGCACCGGAGGAACCGGGAGCACCGGCCCTTCCCGGCCCTGCCGGTGACCGTGCAGTCCCCGCTGCCCAAAGGCCGCCCGTGCCCGAGGTGCCCGCTGCGGGAACGCGCCGGGAGCGCGAGGCGGCCGGGCACAGCAGGCGGGAGCAGCTGGCGACGGGCCCGGCCTCGGCGCGCGGGGCGGCCTCGGAGCGGGAGCTGCTGCCAGGCGGATGCGCCGGGCCCCGCTCCGGGCTGTTCCGCACACTCGGAGCGGGAGGGCTCCCTTGCCTTGTGAGACCCTCAGGAAGGCAGCGGCGACGTCCACCGGAGAGCTGCGGAGCCGGGGAGCTGCGGGGTACCGGGGACCTCTCCTCCCGCGGAGGATCCCGTGGATCCCAGCGGCTCCGGCGGTAGCTCTCGGGATCAGCAAGTGCCCTGAGCCCCCCCGGCCTCTGGCAGCGCCCGGGCCCGGTGCCCCCGCGCGCCCAGCGCCGGCTCTGTTGCCTCCTGGCCGGCCCTGGCGCTGCCGGCTGCGGAAGCGCCGCCGCCTCGTGCCGAGGGCGCTGTGCTCCCTTGCTGGAAGGGCCATTTCCCACCCTTCACTTCCCACCTCTCCCAGAGCATCTGCTCTGCTGCGCTGGGATCTCCCGCTCATTTCTGCCCGAGGACCCTTCTCTGTTGCTTTTAATTCCCTTTGCGAGGCCAAATGTCTTGAAAAACCCCATTGCCATCACCTTTAGCAGGCCGCTTCGGCTCTCCCACAGCAAACAAGGGTTGCTCGGCAAGATCCCATTGATACAGGCACGCTGGCCGGAGCCAATGCCTCAGTACCAGTTAATTTCCCACCATGGGAGCCTCAGGAAAGCCCCTGGCTGCCCGGAGCGCCTCCTCCACGGGCTGAGCCCGGCTTTATCTCCCCGCGGCCCTGCCGGCCGGCGCGCGGCCAGGCCTCGGCCTTGGCGCCGAGCACGCGGCCCCTCTTCCTTCCTTCAGCCTTGCCGATAAAAGGCACCGTCGCGGCGCAGGAAGGAGCTCCGGGGCCAGCCCGGCCGCTCCGAGGGATCCCGGCAGAACCCGAGGGGTAAGCGGGGCAGCCCGGCCACGTTGGCGCTGCCGGCACGGGCAGCGATCGGGCCCTGGCCCGGGGGTCTCCGCGCGGGCACCCGGAGCCTCCCGGCGGCGCCCGCTCGGGATGAGCGCTAGGGAGCACGGAGGGGCCGGCCGGGCGCGGAGCTGCTCCCGGCCGCCCACACCTGGCCCTGGCCTCACCTTGGCGGGGCCGGGCGCGGGCAGGGCCCTCCCCTCGCCTGGCACCGGCTGCGGAGGAGGAGACAGGCGCCGCCGGGCGCCCTCCTCCAGGAACAGGCGGCCGAGCCGCGCGGCCCCGCTCGGGGCTGGGCCCCTGCCGCCCGC
>NW_020456198.1:5950834-5953795 GCF_003342845.1 Nothoprocta perdicaria | reverse complement strand
AGCCGGTGCCAGCCGCGCCGCAGGACGCCAGGTACCGCCCGGGCCCGGCGCCCGCGGGGCTCGGGGACCCTCGTGCCGCACGCGGCCCCCTGCCCGCCTCTTGGAGGCTTCGAACGGGCATGGCGCCGGGATGGGGGGCCCAGGCGTCCGGCGGGGCTTTGCCCAGGACCCCCGTTGTGCCGGGCCGGCCTGGCTGCCGCGCGGGGACAGGAAAGATGTGTTTAGGCAGCGCCGGGGCCAGGCTTTGATCCAGCGCTTACGCGGTTGGAAACAGGCAGCTGCAGCGGAGAAGAAAGCACAAAAGGCGACTCCAGCCTAAATTTAACAGCGGGACCTTGGCCAGCTGTGGGGTTGGCCTTGTCCGGCCTGCTGCACTGCCGCTGGCTCCGGTCCCTGGCGCTGGGACCCCCGGGGACAGCGGCACCTGAGCCAGCAGCACTCGCGGGGAGGGATGCAGGGCAACCCCGAGCAGGGCAGGGGGCTGGCACGGCCGGGACAGGGCCACGAGGTGCTCGGATTTGGCCACAGCCCCCGGGACAGGGCTGAACCGCCCTGGCCCCTCTGCTGCCGCTGGGGGCTGTGCGGGGGTCCCGGCGTGCAGGACCCCGCGCCCGGCCCCGCTGCAGCGCCCTCTCCGTGTCCCCAGGCCCACGGCTGCCCATGGACCTGCTGGCGCTCGCTCTGCTCCTGGGTAAGCGCTTTGGCGGCGCTGGGCACGTCGCGCGGTGCCCGCGGAGGCCTGGGCGCTGCGGGTGCAGGGGGAGCGCGGGGAGGGGAGGCCCCCGCGGCAGGGGCGGCCGCCGGGGCTGGCGCTCGGCTGCAAATCCCAGCGAGGGCCGTGCTGAGCCCGGCGGGATTAGCGAGCGCCTGACCCGGCTGCCCGGCACGGCGCCGCGGCCCCCCGCCAGCACGCGCAGCTCCCCTCATGTGCCTGCGCACGCGGGGCGCGCACGCGGAGCACACGTGCACGCACACCGCTGCACCCACGCGCAGCTCGTCAAGCACCCATCCCCTGCTCCACGCAGCCCCTTTGCACACACAGCCCCTCTCTGCGAGCACCGAGATCCCTCGCACGCGTGCACGCACGCTGCTGCACGGATGCATGCACGCACAGCTCGTCAAGCACCCGGCTCCTGCTCCACGCAGCCCCTCTGTGCGAGCAGCGAGATCCCTTGCACATGTGCACACACGCTCTCCGCTCTCCCAGAGCCTGCTGCCGGGGGCCCTTGCTCCCAAGTTGTCCCTGTCCCTGCCTCCCGTGCTCATGCAGAGCCCCGGCGGGGCCCCCGGCACCTTTCCGGGTCATGGAGCTTTGTGCTGCATCAGCGCGCGGGGCCGCGGGGCCGGCTCAGGGAACACCGCGGTGGCTTGGGCACCCGCACGGGGGTGGTGCAGCCCGTCCCGGTGCTCTCGGCAGCCGGGGTGACACCCGCGGGCGGCGCGGAGGAGCCCGAGCTGTCCCACGGCTGCGCCCAGGGCAGCTGCTACCCGGCCACCGGGAACCTGCTGGTGGGGCGCGCGGACCGCCTGAGCGCCACGTCCACGTGCGGCCTGCGCGCGCCCCAGGAATACTGCATCGTCAGCCACCTGCAGGTGAGCGCGGCACCGCGGGCGCCGCGGGGCCCGGCACGCGCGCGCCCAGGCGCCAGCCCCGCGCTGAGCCGCGGCGCCGCGCAGGACTCGGAGAAATGCTTCACGTGCGACTCGCGGGAGCCGTCGCGGCGCGAGAGCCACCGCATCGAGAACGTCATCTACCTGAGCGGCCCCGGCGGCGAGCGCACGTGGTGGCAGTCGGAGAACGGTGAGGCCGTGAGCAGCCTGTGGGCGCGGGTGGCTGGGGAGCCATGGTGTGGGGCACGGGGCAATGGCCGTGACCGTCCATCCTGCAGGCGTGGAGCACGTCAGCATCCGCCTGGACTTGGAGGGCGAGTTCCACTTCACCCACCTCATCATGAAGTTCAAGGTAACGGAGCCAGCAGGGCCCTGCTAGCGGCATGGCACCGTGTGGCACGGTGCGTTGTGCCACGGTGCAGCCAGGGCTGGAGCACGGCCCAACACGGTGCGGCACGGTGCGGCAAAGCCCCGCGTGCCCATCGAGGTGCAGGCCTGCACGGTGCCCCGGTGCTGCACGACGCTCTGCGGCCGCGGGCGCTGTGGGGCCCGCGGGCACCGTGGCATCCTGGCGTCCCGCAGACCTTCCGTCCCGCGGCCATGCTGGTGGAGCGCTCGGCCGACTTCGGGCGCACGTGGCGCGTGTACCGCTACTTCGCCTACAACTGCTCCAAGCTGTTCCCGGGCGTGGCGGGGCAGCCGTCGGGGCGCCTCGACGAGGTGCTCTGTGACCAGCGCTACTCCGAGATCGAGCCCTCCAGCCACGGCGAGGTACGGGGCGCCCGGCGGCCGGAGCGGGGCCGGGAGCTGCCGCCACGTCACCTTCATCCGCCCCTCGCTGCCCCCAGGTCATCTTCAAGGTGCTGGACCCGTCCATCCCCGTGGAGGATCCCTACAGCCCGGCCATCCAGGGTGCGTGCCGGGGCAGGGAGGGATGGAGGCGAAGGGGTGGCACGGTGGGCGCTGACGCTGCCCTCCCCAGACCTGCTGCGCGTCACCAACCTGCGGGTGAACCTCACCAAGCTGCACACGCTGGGCGACAACCTGCTGGACTCGCGGCGGGAGATCCGCGAGAAGTACTACTATGCCCTGTACGAGCTGGTGCTGCGCGGCAACTGCTTCTGCTACGGGCACGCCTCGGAGTGCGCCCCGCTCAGCGGCAGCGCCCCGGACACCGAGGGCATGGTAGGGCGAGCGCGGCGCCGCGGCGGTGCCACGCAGTGCCCGTGCTGTGCCCCTCACCGTGGTGTCCGGGCAGGTGCACGGCCGCTGCGTCTGCAAGCACCACACGCAGGGCCTCAACTGTGAGCGCTGCGAGGATTTCTACCACGACCTGCCCTGGCGCCCGGC
>NW_020456198.1:5945372-5949544 GCF_003342845.1 Nothoprocta perdicaria | reverse complement strand
TGGAGGGATGGGGATGGAGGAGTGTGGGATGGAAGGATGGGATGAGGATTGGGATGGAAGGATGGGATGGAGGGATGTGGGATGGAGAGGGAGGGGTGTGGGATGGAGGAATAGGATGAGGATTGGGATGAGGGATGGGGATGGAGGGATGGGAATGGAGGAGTGTGGGATGGAAGGATGGGATGGAAGGATGTGGGATGGAGATGGAGAAATGTGGGATGAAGGAATAGGATGAGGGGAATGTGGGATGAAGGGATGGGATGGAGGGATTGTGATGAAAGGGTGGGATGGAGGGGATGGGATGGATGCCTGGGGAATGAAGGGACGGAGGGATGGGGGCCCGGGCCGTGGGGCGGGCAGGGGCCGCGGCGGTGCCAGCCCCACGTGTGCGTGGTCAGCGTGCCGCTGCGACCCGCGGGGCACCGTGGCGGGCAGCTCCCCCTGCGACCCCATCAGCGGCGACTGCTACTGCAAGCGCTTCGTGGCCGGGCGCTCCTGCAGCCAGTGCGTGGTGAGTGCCCCGGCCCCACGGCGGGGCCCGCCTGCGCCAGCCCCACAGCGCTGCCCCACACGCCCTCCCCACGGCGGCTCCCCGTCTCGCTGCAGCCCGAGTTCTGGGGCCTGAGCTACGACGTGGGCGGCTGCCGGCCCTGCGCCTGCGACTTCGGGGGAGCCTACAGCAACCGGTGGGGTCCCCGGCGCCCCTTGTCCCCTCCTGGGACGGGACGGGGACAGGGCTGGCGGGGGGGAATGGGGGACGGATGGGGACAGGCATGGGTGGCTGCGGTGGGGGGACACGGATGGGGAGGAAGGAAGGGCTGGGATGGATGGGGACAGGGTGGGATGGGGCAAGGGTGCAGGGATGGGACAGGGAGGGAGGGATGGGACAAGGATGGAAGGATAGGGAAGGGATGGAGGGATGGGGCAGCGAGGGAGGGGTAGCGAGGGAGGGATGGGAACAGGGAGGGAGGATTGTGGTAGGGATGGAGGGATGGGCATGGGGAAGGAGGGAGGGGATGGGCCTAGGGGGCGGCTGGATAGGCTGGGATGGAATGGATGGATGGATGGATGGATGGATTGATGGATGGATGGATGGATGAAAGGATGGAGAGGGGGAGGGATGGATGGATGGATATACGGATGGATGGATATACGGATGGATGGATATACGGATGGATGGATGGAAGGATGGAGGGATGGAAGGATGGAGGGAGGGAGGGAGGGAGGGAGGGAGGGAGGGATGGATGGATGGATGGATGGATGGATGGAGGGCTGGCTGCCCCAGGTGCTCCATGGAGGACGGCGCCTGCCCGTGCCGTCCGCACCTCATGGGGCGGCAGTGCGACCAGGTGGAGCCCGGCTTCTTCTGCGCCCCCCTCGACTACTACACGTACGAGGCCGAAGAGGCCACTGGCCACGGGCCTGGCCACCCGCAGCTCCCGGTGAGCCCCTCGGCACGCAGCGCCCTTCAGCGGCGCCGCTGCCCCCCGGGGCCGGGCTGCGGCCCCGCGCGCGGCTGCATCCCGCAGCGGCTCCGTCCCGCAGGGCGCCGCGCGGCCCGAGGCGCCGCCCGACTGCCCGCAGTTCTACAACGGGGAGCCCGGCGGGCGCAAGGGGCGCGCGCGGCACCGGCGCAGCCCCCCGCGCGCCCCGTCCCGCCGCGGCCGCCAGCAGCCCCCCAAGGTACCCGCGGGGCAGGGCATGGGGCCGGCGAGCGGCCGGGTCGCGCCGGGTTCGGCTCAGCCCTATCCGGCCCCGTTTCGCAGCCCGACGTGGAGGAGGTGGCGCGGGACGGAGCCGGGCGCATGGTGACGTGGACGGGGCCGGGCTTCGCCCGCGTGCGCGACGGCGCTGGCCTCACCTTCCGCATGGACAACGTGCCCTACCCCATGGAGTACGAGATCCTGCTGCGCTATGAGCCCGAGGTGAGCGCGGCCCCGGGCGCCGGCGCCTGCCTGCGCCGGGGGGTCCCCGACCGCCCCGCCGCCTCTCGCCGCAGTCGGCCGAGGACTGGGAGGCCGTGGTCAGCGTCAGCTCCCGGGCGCTGCCCACCAGCCCGCGCTGCGGGAACCTGCTGCCCTCCGAGCAGCTCTACCGGGAAAGCCTGCCCCACACGCAGAGGTGAGGGATAGCGGCGGGATGGGGCGGCATGGGGATGGGAATGGGATGGGAGTGGGGATGGGATGGGGATGGGGATGGGTTGGAGATGGGGATGGGTTGGAGATGGGAATGGGTTGGGGATGGGAAGATGTTGGAGGTGGGAATGGGGACTGGTTAGGGATGGGGGTGGGATGGGATGGGTTGGCGCCAGGGATGGATTGGGCATGGGGACAGGTTGGAGGTGGGAACAGATTGGGGATGGGAAGATGTTGGAGGTAGGGATGGGTTAGGGATGGGGACGCATTGGGGATGGGCATGGGATGGGTTGGGGCTGGGGATGGATTGGGCATGGGGACAGGTTGGAAGTGGGGAGGGGTTGGGGATGGGGGTGGCATGGGGATAGGGATGGGAATGAGATGGGGATGGGGTTGGAGATAGGATGGGGTGGGGATAGAATAGCGATGGTGGAGATGGGGATGTGGATGGAGATGGGATGGGGATGCGGACGAGGACAGACCTACCATACCTCTCCAAGGTGAAGGATGGGGCTGGGAATGGAGATGGGGCTGGGGACAGGAAGAGCCCAGCCACCCAGCCAGCAGTGCTGGGCAGGGACGGTGGTGGCCCTGGGGCCAGCGTGGGAAGGGGGTCAGTCCTGTGCACACCAAGGTGAGGGATGGGGACGAGATGGGGATGAGGACAGAGGGAGGTGGCCCGGTCCCGCTGCACAGAGACGTGTGACGGCTCCCCCCGTGCTGGCACCGGCCCCTGCGCAGGTACGTGCTGCTCTCCCGGCCCTTCTGCTTCGAGCCCAGCACCCCGTACGAGGTGGCCGTGCGGCTGCAGCGCGCCGGCGTCGCCCAGCGCCACCCCGGCGCCTTCATCCTCATCGACTCGGTGAGGGGACCCTGTGCCCCACGCCGGGCGCTCGTGTGGATGGGGTGAAGAACAAGCACCGGGCGGGCAGGGACCCCAGACTGCTCCAGACTGGAGCTGCGCTGGGGCTGGGGACGGGCAGGGAGGCGTCCGTGGGGATCGGGACTCATCAGGGATCGGGACACTCCGTGGGGATGGGGGATTCATGTCCCCCATCGGGATGAGGGACAGTGGGGACCTTGAAGGGCTGGCGCTAGGGCCATCGATGGGGATAGTGATGGGGCTGGGGATACTAACCGGGGTTATCGATGGGCACGGGGTTGTCAGTGGGGATGTGAGTGCATCCGGGTTGCCGATGGGAACATCATTGGAGCTGGGGATGCGGATGGGGCTGGGGAGCGCGGCAGGGCCGTGCCGCCCGCCAGCGCCCGCTGTGCCGCGCAGCTGGCGCTGCTGCCGCGCGTGCCGGAGCTGCCGGGGCTGGCGGGCGCCGGGGAGGCCGCCGCGCGGCGCCGCCACGAGCTCGAGCGCTACCGCTGCCTCGAGGCCTTCCGCATGGTGCCCCTGCCCGCCCTGGCGCAGGCCTGCGCCCGCCTCGTCTGCAGCGTCTCGGCACTGCTGCACGACGGCGCCCTGCGTGAGTGCGGCCGCGCGGGGGCTGCGTGGGGACGTGGGGTTGCACCCGCTACCGTGGGGCACGGTGGGGTGCAGAGGGGCAGGATGGGGCCGTGCCCCTTGCGGGACGGTTGGGGTACCCAGTGCAATGGGTCAGGATGGGGCTGTGCCCACTGCAGTGGGTGGGATGGGGCTGTGCCACAGGCGGGGGGCAGCAGTCCCTGGTGCAGTGAGTTGGGTTGGGGCTGTACCCATTGCAATGGGTCTGGATGGAGCTCTGCCCATTGCAAGGGGCAGGGGTCCCCAGAGCAGTGGGTCAGGATGGGGCTGTACCCATTGCAATGGGTCCGGATGGAGCTCTGCCCATTGCAAGGGGCAGGGGTCCCCAGTGCAGTGGGTCAGGATGGGGCTGTACCCATTGCAATGGGTCCGGATGGAGCTCTGCCCATTGCAAGGGGCAGGGGTCCCCAGAGCAGTGGGTCCGACGGGGCTGTGCCCGTGCGGGCAGCGGGGCGGCCCCGCTCCACGGCGCTCCCGCCTCCACAGCCTGCCAGTGCGACCCGCAGGGCTCCCGCAGCGGC
>NW_020456198.1:5943604-5944932 GCF_003342845.1 Nothoprocta perdicaria | reverse complement strand
ATCTATCCATCCATCCATCCATCTATCCATCCATCCATCCATCCATCCATCCATCCATCCATCCATCCATCCAACCATCATCCATCCGTCCACTTGCCACCCTGCAGCCTGGGGACGGACATGCTCTGCATCCAGCTCCCCCACCCATCTGTCCGTCTGTCCCTCCCGGGGGAGTCCCCCTGTCCTGCACGGGCGCCGCTCGGGCTGGCAGCCTCTGCTGTGCCTGCCCGTCCACCTCCTTGGCCACCCACGTCCCCTCAGCGCCCCCGTGTCCCCCTGCCCCGCAGCGGCTGGGTTGGCCATGCCACATGTCCCGGCCAAGTGCTGACCCAGTGTCCCCCGCAGCCTGCGCCTGCTCGCCGGAGGGCTCGGTGTCGGCGACGTGCGACGCGGCCAGCGGGCAGTGCCGCTGCCAGCCCGGCGCCGTGGGCCGCCAGTGCGACCGCTGCCAGCCCGGCCACTGGGGCTTCCCGGCGTGCCGGCCCTGCCAGTGCAACGGGCACGCCGAGGAGTGCGAGCCGCGCACGGGCAGCTGCCTGCGCTGCCGCGACCACACGGACGGGCGCCACTGCGAGCGGTGAGCGGGACGGGCGGCGGGACGCGGCCCCGCGCCGGGGGGTCCCACGGGACGGGCGGTGGGACGCTCACCCCTGCTCCGCGCAGGTGCCAGGACGGCTACTACGGGGACCCGGTGCTGGGCTCGGGGCAGCAGTGCCGGCCCTGCCCCTGCCCCGGCTTCCCCGGCACGCGGCTCTACCACGGCAGCGCCTGCCACGCCGACCGCGACACCGGCCACATCGTGTGCCTCTGCGCGCCCGGATACGACGGTGAGGGGCGCCGCGCCGGGGCGCCTGCACTGGCCGTGCTCCGGGGGGTGCCGCGTGAGCCCAGCACCCATGGGTGCTGCTGCTGCCCGCAGGGCCGCGCTGCGACCGCTGCTCCCCCGGGTACTTCGGGGCGCCGGAGATGGAGGGGGGCGCGTGCCGGCCGTGCCAGTGCAACAACAACATCGACAGCAGCGACCCGGGCGCCTGCGACCCCCGCACGGGGCACTGCCTGCGCTGCCTGTACCACACGGCCGGCCCCCGCTGCGCCGAGTGCCAGCCCGGCTACTACGGCAATGCCCTGCAGCGCAGCTGCCGGCGTGAGCGGCCCCGATGCCCGAGCGCGCCGCGGCGGGGACCGGGGCCATGCAGGGGGTGGGGGACCATTGAGGGGGTGGGAGCTATCGGGGGGTCAGGGCTGTGCAGAGGGTTGGCGCTGTGCAGGGTTTGGGGTCACCTGTGGGTTCAGGATCATGCAGGGGGTTGGGGCTGGTGGGGTTCGGG
>NW_020456198.1:5940719-5942429 GCF_003342845.1 Nothoprocta perdicaria | reverse complement strand
GGGCTCAGGGGCATGCAGAGGTAGGGGCTGTGGGGGGCCTGGGGCCGTGCAGGGGTTAGGGCTGTGTGGGCTCAGGACCCTGTCCCGGGTTGGAGGCAGTGCTGGGGGGCAGAGATGCCAGGGCTGGGGTCGCCCTGCCCGCCCCCAGCAGCGCCCCGGCCCACGCGGTGCCCGCCCCGCAGGCTGCGGCTGCGACCCGCGCGGGACGCTGGCCTCGCACTGCGCCGCGGGCGCCTGCTCCTGCGAGCGGGCGTCGGGCGCCTGCGCCTGCCGCCCCAACGTGCTGGGCAAGAGCTGCGACCGCTGCGCGCCCCACTTCTGGGGCCTGGGGGCGCCGGGCGGCTGCGAGCCCTGCGGCTGCCACCCCACGCACGCGCTGCACCCTGCCTGCGACGTGGTGAGTGCCCCGCGGGCGCCGGCACCGCGGCCGCGTCGCCCCGCGGCTGAGCGCCCGGCGCCCGCTGCAGGTCACCGGGCAGTGCCACTGCCGGCCCGGCTTCGGCGGCCGCGACTGCTCCCAGTGCCGGGAGAATCACTGGGGAGACCCCGCGCTGCAGTGCCGAGGTGGGAGCGCGCCCGCGGCTCTGGGGACAGGGCACGTCTGTGGGATGGGGATCATGGGGAAAGGAGGGGCCTTGGTGGCACGGGGGGCCTGGGGGTGCAGGAGGTGCTGGGGATGTGGGCGTCTGGACCAAGAGGACAAGGTGGGACCCTGGGGACGTGGTGGGAATTTGGGGACACGGGGGCTTTGGGATGCGGTGGGATGGCGCAGTCTTGAGCATCTGTGGGGTCATTGGGTTCCCTGGGGATGTAGTGGGAAACTGGGGACACAGGGGCCTGGGGACATGGTGGGATGCTGAGGTAGTGGCAATCCCCAGGGTCATGGTGGGACCCTGGGGACATGAGGGTCCTTGGGGTGATAGTGGGATCTGGAGGCATGGTGGGATGCTGAGGTCTTGGGATCTCCCTTGGAACATGGTGGGAAATGGAGGACATTGGGACATGGGAAATGGGACATGGCGGGACCCTGGGGACTTTATGGGACTCAAAGGGATCACAGTGGGTTCCCAGGGACACGAGGGACCCTGTGGGACACTGTTGGTCACCGCGGCCATAGCGGGCACAGCGTGGCGGCGGGGCACGATGGCGCGTGTCCCCGCAGCGTGCGAGTGCGAGCCGCTGGGCGCCGCGAGCCCGCAGTGCGAGCCCGAGAGCGGGCAGTGCCAGTGCCGGGAGGGCTTCGGGGGGCCGCGCTGCGACCGCTGCCAGCGGGGCTACCAGGACGCCTTCCCGCGCTGCCCGCCCTGCCACCCCTGCTTCGGGCGCTGGGAGCCGGCGCTGGGCGCCCTGCGCGACGGGCTGCAGTGGCTGCGCGCCGAGGCGCGGGCACTGCGCGAGGGCGGCCCTGCGCCGAGCCCCCAGCGCCTGCGGGCGCTGCAGGACACCCTGGGGCGCCTGGGGCAGCTGCTCGCCCGCGGGGACGGCCCCGGCTCCCCGCTCCTGCGAGAGCTGGGCGACCGCCTGGACGACGCCAGGTGAGCGGGCGGCGTTGGGCTGGGGCAGGCGCCGTGGTGCCCGCGGTGCAGGGCGCCTTGGTGCCCGCGGCGGGGCCCTGAGAGCCGGCTGCGCGCAGGACGGAGCTGGATGACTTCTGGAGGCGGCTGCAGGAGCTGGAGCAGCACGTGGAGCAGCTGGCGAGGAGGGAGCTGC
>NW_020456198.1:5937051-5939954 GCF_003342845.1 Nothoprocta perdicaria | reverse complement strand
CGTGGCCGCGCGCGCCCTCGGCAGCGCCCACAACGCCTCGCGGCAGCTGGATGAAGCACTGGGGCAGCTGGGCGCCGCAGCGCACAAGGTAGGGGCGGCATGGACCGCGAGGAGCAGCCCCACGTGTGTCCCCCGGGCATGGCCTGGCCCGGCGTGTGCCCCACGGCACATCTGTGTCCTTGCTGTCCTTTGGATATACTCGCCTTGCCCTTGGGGGTACCCTTGTACCGCCTCCTCGTGCCCCCTTGCTCACGTCCCTGCTGCGCCTGCTCTGCGTCCCTCTTGTGCCCTTTCCGTGCCCCCTCCCACGTCCCCCGGTGCCACCCCGCAGATGCAGGAGGTGCAGGAGCTGGCGCGGGGCGCGCGCAGCTGCGCCGAGGAGGCGCTGGGGCGCTCGCAGGCCGCCCGCACGCGCACCGAGAAGGCCACGGCGCAGCTGCGCGACTTCATCCGCCGCATCAAGGCCTTCCTGGCAGGTCGGGCCGGGTGCAGGGCGGGCGCCAGGCGCGGGGCAGCGTGGCACCGGTGCTGAGCACAGCACTGTGCCCTGTCTCCGCAGAGGAGGGAGCCGACCCAGGCAGCATCGAGCTGGTGGCCCGGCAGGTGCTGAACATCTCGCTGCCCAGCAGCCCCGGCAGGATCCAGGAGCTGCTGCAGCAGATCCAGGAGAGCATCGCGCAGCTGGACGGCGTGGACGCGGTGCTCAACAGCACGGCACAGGGGCTGGCCGCGGCGCGCAGCCTGCTGGCGCGGGGGCAGGAGGCCAGGCGAGTGCCCGCGCAGGCGCCCGCGCGGCCCAGCATTCCCGTCGGAGAGCAGCCAGCACCAGGACGGGGGCTGGAGCCGGTGTCTCCGCAGGGAGCGTGCGGAGGGCGTGCGGGATGAGCTGGCGGGCACGCAGCGGGCGCTGCGGGTGGCGCAGGCCCAGGCGGCGGCGGCCGGGACCGCCTTGCAGAGCGCCAGGGACGGCATCCGCGCAGCCGAGAGCCGTGCCAGGGAGGTGCGGGAATGCCGGGGGTGACGGGGCTGGGGCTTCGCGTGCACTGGGAATACTGGGGCCGTGGGCACTCCAGGGACCAGGGGTAATGGGGCTTGGGGGCTTGGGCTTCGCGTGCACTGGGAATACTGGGGCCACGGGCATTCCATTGGTGGGGACTGTGGGCATGCACGAGCAGGACTGGTGTTCTGGGCATGGCAAGGGGGTAGGGCCGGCAGCATGGGTACACGGGGGTAATGGTACCATGGGTACAGTGGGGTAAATGGGGCCAAAGCCTAGGGCGTATTGGGGTAATGGGGCCGGTGCCATGGGGATATTGGGGGACTAACATGGCAAATGCCATGGGTGTGTTGGGGTAGCAGGCCAGTGCCACGGGTGCATTGGGGGAATGGGGCCCATGCCATGGGCACATGGGCCGTGCTGTGCGCATGCCGGGGGGTGCCCCAGGTGCGCTGGGAACACCAGGCTGGGTGTCAGGCATGGCCGGGGGCTGGGTGGCCGTGCGCGCCCGCAGCCGGTGCCCCGCTCGCCCAGGCGGAGCGCAGGCTGCAGGCGCTGCAGGGGAAGCAGCAGCGGGCGCAGGAGCGGCTGCGGGAGCTGGCACAGCGCGTCGCCGCCGTGCAGCAGCAGAGCCGCGACAGCCGCCGCTTGGCGCAGCAAGCCGAGGGCCGGGCGCAGCTCGCCACCGCCGCCGCGGGCACGCTCAGCCAGGTGAGGCCGCGGGGCAGAGCCGTGGGGCACCGCGGGGACCTGGCCTCACCGCGCCGCTCCGCCGGCAGGACCTGGTGCAGGTGACGCAGCGGTACCTGCTGCTGAAGGGCCGGGTGAGCGAGCTGCACGGCGTGTCCCCGGGCGCGCGGCAGCGCGTGCTGCACATCACGCAGCAGGCCCAGCACCTCCTGGACAAGGCCAACAGCAGCAAGAGGAAGCTGGAAGGTAGGGGCGCCGCGCGGGGCCGAGGGGCGCGTGGCGGCGGGTCTGCGCCCAGGCCCCCACGCTGCCCGCCCGTCCCCAGAGCTGGAGCAGCACTTCGGTGCCAACGAGCAGGCCATGGCGGCCAAGGCGACGCGGCTGCAGGCGCTGGAGCGGCGCGTCTCGGGGCTGCTCCAGGAGATCCGGGAGAGGGCCAACGCTTACGCCACCTGCTAGGGCACCGCGGGGCTGCCGCTGGCTGCGGGGGGGGCATCCCCGGGCCCCCCAGCCTACCACTTGGGGGGCCAGCCCGGCCCCACGCGGGATGTATTTCCCGCATTGTCCCACGCTCTGCCAGCTGCAGCTGGGGTAGTGGGTGCACTGCAGGGGGGTGAGGGCTCCGGGCCCCCCCGCCTGCGTGCTGGGCCCCCTGCCCATGCGCCCTCAGCCCCCTGCCCGGGGAGGGTGCTGCCCTGCGCCCCCTTGCCCGCGGGCTCCCTCTGGCATCGCGGCGCCTCCAAATAAAGCCCCGAGCAGCGGTCGCGCCGTGTCCCGTGTCTCGCTGCGCGCCCGGAGGTCGCGGTCGGGGGTCGGGGAGGGGGGCCCGGGGCCGGGCGCTGCCCCCCGCCCGGCCGCGCGCGCGGCCGCCGCTCCGGCGGGATCCGTCCCGCACTTTCCGCGCAGCCCCGGGCGCAGCGCCCGCAGCCAAGTTTGGAGGGGGCGGCTCGGGGGGGCGGGCGCGGGACGCGGACACGGGACGGGAGGGAACGGGACGGGACGGGAGGGGACGGGAAGCGGCGCCCGGGCACCTGCCGAGCGCCCTCCAGCCCCGCCGAGCGCCCCGCGGGCAGCGCCGCCGAGAGCGCCCCGAGAGCGCCCCGAGAGCGCGGCCATGCGCGGCCCCCGCGCCCTCCTCCTCCTCCTCCTGCTCCTGCTCCTGCTCCTGGGCGGTGAGTGCGGCCCGCCGCGGGTCCCGCGGGGCTGCGGGGCCGGC
>NW_020456198.1:5924535-5935896 GCF_003342845.1 Nothoprocta perdicaria | reverse complement strand
CTGGCGTCCCGCAGACCTTCCGTCCCGCGGCCATGCTGGTGGAGCGCTCGGCCGACTTCGGGCGCACGTGGCGCGTGTACCGCTACTTCGCCTACGACTGCGCGGCCGCCTTCCCCCGCGTGCCCCGCGGGCCCCTGCGCCGCGTCGACGACGTCGTCTGCGAGTCGCGCTACTCCGACATCGAGCCCTCCACCGAGGGCGAGGTGAGAGCCGGCAGCGCCAGGAGTGAAGCAGGACATGCACTCAGCTCGCAGGGATGGGTTGTGGTGGGATAGGATGGGAATGACACAGAGCAGGGCATGCACTCAGACAACGGGGATGGGATGGGATGGGAGCAGGAAATGCACCCAGCTTGCAGGGACAGCGTGGGATAAGATGAGATGGACACAGATCAGGGCTTGTCCACAGCTTGTGGGTGTGGGATGGGATGGGATGGGATGGGATGGGATGGGATGGGATGGGATGGGATGGGATGGGATGGGATGGGATGGGATGGACACAGAGCAGGGCTCGCCTGCAGCTCACAGGGATGGGATGGAATGAGATGGATTGGGATGGGATGGACACAGATCAGGGCTTGTCCACAGCTTGTGGGGATGGGATGGGATGGGATGGGATGGGATGGGATGGGATGGGATGGGATGGACACAGAGCAGGGCTCGCCCTCAGCTCACAGGGATGGGATGGGATGGACACAGAGCAGGGTTCGCCTGCAGCTTACAGGAATGGGTTGGGATGGGATGGAATGGGATGGGATGGCCACAGCTCAGGGCTTGCTCACAGCCTGCAGGGACAGGATGAGGTCAGAGCAGGGCGCACAGCTCGGCGGGATGGGGTGGGTGTGGAGCGGCCCGTGCACGCGGCTCGGCAGCGCCGGGACGGGTTGGGATTGCCTCGCGTGTCCCCTCGCCGCTCTGCCGTCCCCGTGTGTGCAGGTCATCTACCGAGTGCTGGACCCGGCCATCCCCATCCCGGACCCCTACAGCGCCGACATCCAGAGTGAGCGGCCGCCCGCGCGGGGCTCCAGCCTGGCGGCTCTATTTTGGGTGCAGCTATTCCGGGTGCTCTTCCCCGGCTCTGAGCTCCTCCAGTGGGGTGGGGACGGATCCAGCTTGTAGGGACTCAGTGTCCCCCTGCATCCCAGCCCCCGGGAGCCACAGGGGCCGCACTGGGGGCTGCAGCCCTTGGGAAGAGCGGAGGGTCAGACTGCGTCACAGCGAATGCTCGGAGCACAGAGGGATGGGCCTGCAGGAACATCGGGATGGGCCTGCGGGAATGTTGGGATGGCGGCGCCTGCCACTGGGCCGTGCCAGAGCTGGGCCCGGCCCCAGCGCCGAGCAGGAAGGGATGGGCGGTGGGAAAGGCTGCAGCGGAACCGGGGATGACATGGAGGGGGTTAAGCAGCCCGGCTAAATTTAGGCTGGGAGCAGGAGGAGGGGAGGAATCTGCAGGGCTGGCTTGCTGGGAAGCTGCATCCCGGGGGAGCCGTCCCGTCCTGCCGGGGCGCCGGAGCAGCGTGAGGTCATGGACGCTGTGCACAGCGCTGCCCACGAGCACCCCCAGCCCCAGAGCCCCCCAACCTGCCCTTGCCCACCATGCAAAACCTCTGCCAAGCGAACAGGGCAGTGCCCATCCGTGCAGCTCCCAGCCTGGCAGCGCAGCCCAACGCACCCGGGTTGCAACGCGCTGCTGCGGCTGTGCAACAACGCCGGTGTCTCCCCGTGCCAGACCTGCTGCGCGTCACCAACCTGCGGGTGAACCTCACCAAGCTGCACACGCTGGGCGACAACCTGCTGGACTCGCGGCGGGAGATCCGCGAGAAGTACTACTATGCCCTGTACGAGCTGGTGCTGCGCGGCAACTGCTTCTGCTACGGGCACGCCTCGGAGTGCGCCCCGCTCAGCGGCAGCGCCCCGGACACCGAGGGCATGGTAGGGCGAGCGCGGCGCCGCGGCGGTGCCACGCAGTGCCCGTGCTGTGCCCCTCACCGTGGTGTCCGGGCAGGTGCACGGCCGCTGCGTCTGCAAGCACCACACGCAGGGCCTCAACTGTGAGCGCTGCGAGGATTTCTACCACGACCTGCCCTGGCGCCCGGCCGAGGGCAGCAGCACCAATGCCTGCCGCAGTGAGTGCTGCCGGAGCGGGGTCCCACCGTGGGGAGCCTGGGATGGGCTGCACCGGACCTGGGGGTCCTGGGTGCTGGGCTGCGGTTTGGGGGGGGGTACGAGGACCCAGCTGGCCGTGTTTGGGGGTGCTGCCTCTTGCAGGCTGTGCTTGGGTTCAGAATCCTGCATGCTGCTGTTGGAGGAGCCTTGGGGATCAAGGGTGCTGCATGCCGTGGTTTGGGGCACCAGGGTTTGGGGTGCGGGTGCCATGTGTCGGGTTTGGGATCAAGGTGCTGTGTGTTGGGTTTAGGGTGCGGGTGCCACGTGTCGGGTTTGGGGTGCGGGTACCACGTGTCGAGTTTGGGGTGCGGGTGCCGCATGCCGCGCGCGGTGCCGTCCCCGCAGGGTGCGACTGCAACGAGCACTCGCAGCGGTGCCACTTCGACATGGCCGTGTACCTGGCCACGGGCAACGCGAGCGGGGCCGTGTGCGACGGCTGCCAGCACAACACCATGGGCCGCCGCTGCCACCTCTGCAAGCCCTTCTACTACAAGGACCCCAGCAAGGACCTGCGGGACCCCGCGGTGTGCCGAGGTGGGACAGGGCACTGGGCAGCCCCCCAGGGTGCCCGCGGCCGCGTCCTGACCCTGCCTGTGCCCGCAGCCTGCGACTGCGACCCCGAGGGCTCGCTGGACGGCGGGCTCTGCGACGCTGCCGACGACCCGGCGCGGGGGCTCATCGCGGGGCAGTGCCGCTGCAAGGAGCACGTGCGGGGCCCCCGCTGTGACCGCTGCAAGCCCGGCTTCTTCGGGCTCAGCGCCAACGACCCGCAGGGCTGCCAGCGTAGGTGGCACCGGCAGCGCCGGCTCCCCGCGGCGCCGTGCCGGGTGGCTCGGCCCGGCCGGACACCGCGGCGCTCTCTGCGCAGGGTGCCAGTGTGACCCGCGCGGCACCGTGGCCGACGGCAGCCGCTGTGACCCCGTCAGCGGTGAATGTCTCTGCAAGCGGCTGGTGACCGGGCGCAGCTGCAACCAGTGCTTGGTGAGCGGGGCTGTGCGGGGTGCCCGTGTGCGGTACCGTGTGCGGTACCACGTGCAGCTGCCCTGGCACCGTGCACGGTGCTCGGAGACGCGGTGCCGGCGCCCACTGACCCCCTTGCTCCCACAGCCCGAGCACTGGGCTCTGAGCCACGACCTGCAGGGGTGCCGGCCCTGCGACTGCGACGTGGGAGGTGCCCGTGACAACCGGTGGGTTTGGGCCGGGGGCAGCCTGGCGGCGGGCGCACGGCCCCGGCGAGCGCGGGTGCTCCGTGCTGACGGCGCCGTCCGTGCGCCAGGTGTGCCATGGAGACGGGGCAGTGCCGGTGCCGCAGCCACATGGTGGGACGGCAGTGCAGCCAGGTGGAGCCCGGCTTCTACTACATCAACCTGGACCACTACACCTACGAGGCCGAGGATGCCCGGCTGCTGCAGGTGAGGGGTGACGCTGTTCCTGGCGCCTCGGGGTGAGGTGGGTGCTGTGGGGGCTGCAGGGTGCCCAGGCACCTCTTCTGCAGCCGTGTGGTGGGGCAGAGGGTGCCTGCGGCCGAGATGCCCTGCGGACTCCTGTCTCACGAGTGCCGCTTGCGCCAGGGCTCCGTGGTGGAGCGCGAGCCCCTGGTCGGCCACCCGGCCTCGTGGACCGGCACGGGCTTTGCCCGCGTAGCGGAGGGCAGCTCGGTGGAGTTCCACGTGGCCAACGTGCCCTTCTCCATGGAGTACGACGTGGTCATCCGCTACGAGCCCCAGGTGAGTGCCCGGCCGCGCTGCCGAGCCAGGGCTGCGGGCGACCCTGTCTGGCGAGGCGTTGAGTGCAGCGACCTCCCCGTTCTCTGCGCGCAGCACCCGGAGCCCTGGAAGGAGGTGAGGCTGTGGGTGCTGCGGCCCAGCCCCGTGTCCGCCAGCAGCCCCTGCGGAAACACCATCCCGGCGGACGACCAGCTCTCCACCAGCCTCCCGTCGGGCGCCAGGTGGGTGCCCGGGCTGCGTGGGGCGCCCGGGGGCTGGAGGCTCCCGGCTGCCCCGGCCTCCCTTCTGCCGCCCCACAGGTACGTGGTGCTGCCGCAGCCCGTGTGCCTGGAGCAGGGCGTCTCCTACACCCTCCGCCTGGAGCTGGGCTGTGCCACAGGCCGCCGCGAGCCGCCCGCCGCCAGCATGCTCATCGACTCGGTGAGGGGCGCCCGGCAGCTCCCTGACCGCGGGTGCTGCACGGGGGGTGGCTGTGTCACACACAGGGAGCATCCCGAGGGATGAGGGGAGCGCGGGGGGCTGATGCCCTGTCCCGCAGCTGGTGCTCCTGCCCCGTCACTCCTCGCTGGAGATGTTCATCGCGGGCGACCCCGGCGCCATGGGGCGGCGGGAGACCTTCGAGCGCTACCGCTGCGGCCAGCACTTCCACGCGGCGGGGAGATCACCCGTGGGCGAGCCCTGCTCCAGCCTCCTGCGCAGCCTCTCGGCCCTGCTGCACGACGGGGCGCTGCGTGAGTGGGGCCGGGCGCGCGGGCACAAGGGTGCGCGGGCACCGCGGGCGCTGCGCTGATGCCGCGCTCTGCCCGCAGCCTGCCTCTGCGACCCGCAGGGCTCGCTCAGCGCCGAGTGCCGGCCCCAGGGCGGGCAGTGCCAGTGCAAGGCCAACGTGGCGGGACGCCGCTGCCACCGCTGCTCCCCGGGCACCTTCGGCTTCGGGCCCGCTGGGTGCCGAGGTGAGTGTCCCGCGGTGAGGAGCCCTGCGGGCTGCGTGGGAAGGGGTGCCCAGGTGGCAGTGTCCCCAGCATGTCCCGCGCTGCGTGTCCTGCCTTGCAGCCTGCCAGTGCAGCAGCGAGGGGGCGGTGAGCAGCGTCTGCGACAGCGCCACGGGGCAGTGCCCGTGCCGCGAGGGCGCCCACGGGCTGCGCTGCGACCGCTGCCAGCCCGGCCACTGGGGCTTCCCGGCGTGCCGGCCCTGCCAGTGCAACGGGCACGCCGAGGAGTGCGAGCCGCGCACGGGCAGCTGCCTGCGCTGCCGCGACCACACGGACGGCGAGAGGTGTCAACGGTACGCGGGGCACCGGGGATGCGCTCCCAGGGCACGGTGCCGCCCGCCGCCCGGCACCCACTCGTGGCCTGTCCCCAGGTGCGTGGCTGGGCACTTCGGGAACCCGGCGCTGGGCTCCGGGCAGCACTGCCGGCCCTGCCCCTGCCCGGAGGGGCCTGGCAGCAACCGCCACTTTGCCGCCTCGTGCCACCAGGACGGGCAGTCCCAGCAGGTTGTCTGTCACTGCAGCCCCGGGTACACAGGTGGGTGCAGCCCTCAGGGCACCCCACAGCGGCAGCCGGGGGTCCCCTGCCCTGGCTCCGGGCACTGCCCATGTCCCCGTGCCGGCAGGTCCCCGCTGTGACGAGTGCGCGCCCGGCTACTACGGGGACCCGCTGCAGTTGGGCGGGCGCTGCCTGCCCTGCCAGTGCCACAACAACATCGACACGAGCGACCCGGAGGCCTGCGACCGGCGCACGGGGCGCTGCCTGCGCTGCCTCTACAACACGGCGGGACCCCACTGCGCCGAGTGCCAGCCCGGCTACTACGGGGACGCCACGCGGCACAGCTGCCGGCGTGAGCATCTGTGCCGGGGCCTGGCATGTCCCCGGCGTATCCCTGGAGCCCCACACGCCTGCAGCTGCCTCCTGCCCATGCACACTGCGGGGTGCCCTCTGCCCAGCCCCGTGCTCTCATCCTTTGCCCATCCTGTGCCCATCCCCATCCTCACCTCATCCTGTCCCCTCCTGTCCTCACTTCACCCCCATCTATCACCATCCCCAAGCTGTCGCTGTCCCCATCTCCATCCCATCACTATCTCCATCCTGTCGCTGTCCCCATTCTGTCCTCATCCCCTCTCCACTCCCATTCCTGTCCCCGCTCATGCCTCAGTGCCCATCTGGTTCCAGGTTGCTCCTGCAACGCTCTGGGCACCGACCCCAGCACCTGTGGGCCGCACGAGTGCCGGTGCGACGGGCGCAGCGGGCAGTGCCACTGCCTGCCGCACGTGGAGGGCCAGAGCTGCGACCGCTGCCGCCCCAACTACTGGAACCTGGGCAGCGGGCAGGGCTGCGAGCCCTGCGCCTGCCACCCGCAGCACGCCCTGGCACCCGCCTGCAACCAGGTGGGACACCGCGGGGATGGGTGCTGGTGGCCGGGCGCAGGTGGCAGGGTGCCAGCCTGGGCCTTGCTGTTTCTTTCAGTTCACGGGGCAGTGCTCGTGCCGGGCGGGCTTTGGTGGCCGCACCTGCGCCGACTGCCAGGAGAACCACTGGGGCGACCCGCGGCAGCTGTGCCGAGGTGAGCGCCGGGGCGGGCACGGCGGGACGGCCACCGCGCTGAGCCCCCGGCACCCTGACACCCGCTGTCCCCACAGCCTGCGACTGTGACCCTCGTGGTGTTGCCAGTGCCCAGTGCCACCGCGGCAGCGGGCACTGCGACTGCCGGCCCGGCGTCTCGGGCGTGCGCTGCGACCAGTGCGCCCGGGGCTTTGCCGGCGCCTTCCCTGCCTGCCATCCCTGCCACCCCTGCTTCGGGGACTGGGACCGCGTGGTGCAGGACCTGGCGGCGCGCACGCGGGCGCTGGCGCAGCGCGCCAGCCTCCTGCAGCACACGGGCGCCGCCGGCGCCTTCGAGGGCACCTTCCGCCGGCTGCAGGACAGCCTGGCCGCCGCACAGGCCATCGTCGCCGCCCGCAATGCCACCGCGGCCACTGCCACGCATCTCGTGCGCACCATGGATGCGCTGCGGTGAGCGCCGGCGCCGCGCGCGGGGCCCGGGCAGACCCGGGCCAGCTCTTCACCCACTTTGCGTCGCAGGCAGCAGATCGAAGAGGCCACCGAGAGGCTGACGCAGCTGGAGGGGCAGCTGACGGCCACCCAGGACAGCAACTTCAACGCGAGCCACGTGCTGAGCACCGTGGAGCGGGGCGCGCGCGCCCTCAACCACAGCGTGCAGGAGCTGGGCCAGCGGCTGCACACCCTCAAGACGTCCAATTTCCTTGGTGAGCGGAGCGGGCGCCCCGTGCCGGGGCCAGGCCGGGCGGCAGTGCCACAACTGGGGGTCCCACGGTGCCCGTGCCACCCCCAGGTGCCTACGACAGCATCCGCCAGTCCCACGCGGAGTGGCGGGAGGCCGAGCGGCGGGCGGACGATGCGGCGCGCGCCCCACACGGCCCCGTGAGCGCTTCAGCAGCCGCGCGGCACCGCGCGGAGCAGCTGCTGGCCGCCCGCCGCGACGGCTTCAACCGGCGCAACGCGGCCAGCCGGCGGGCGCTGACGGAGCTGGCGGCGCGGGCGCGCGCGCTGAGCCTGCACCCGCTCAACGAGAAGGTGAGGGGCGATGGGCACGGAGCCGGGAGCGCTCCCGGAGCCGCTGCGAGCCCGCGCTGCCCTGCAGGTGTGCGGGGCCGCGGCCGACGTGCCCTGCGCCGAGAGCCCGTGCGGAGGAGCCGGCTGCCGGGATGAGGACGGAGGCCGGCGCTGCGGGGGCCTGAGCTGCGGCGGGGCCGTGTCCACGGCGGACAGCGCGCTGGCCCGGGCACGCCATGCCCACGAGGAGCTGCAGCGCGGCACCGCCGACGTGGCCCAGCTCTCCCACAGGGTGCGTGCCGCGGGTGCCGCGGGCGCCACGCCGTGCCGGCCCACACTGAGGGTCTGTGTCCCCCGGGCAGGTGGCTGAGGCCAAGGGGAAGGCGGACGAGGCCCGGCTGCGGGCGCAGGCGGCCCTGGACAAGGCCAACGAGACCAGGGCGCGCGTGGAGCGCTCCAACAAGGAGCTGCGGGAGCTCATCAGCCACGTCAAGGCCTTCCTGAGCCGTGAGTGCCGGCATGCCGCGAGGCTGCCCGGCGCCGCGGTGCCCGCGCTGCCTTGCACGCCACCGCCTGTCCTGCGCTGCATGTGGACCGTCCAACCCTACTGCATTGCCCCGTGCCCCACAGCTATCCCGCCCCACGCTGCCCTCCCCACTGCCTGTTACCCCCTGCCCTGTCCACCCATGCATCCCCAACCCCTTGTGTCATCCCCGAGCCCGCGCCCCTCTGCCCGGGGGGCACCACACGGCACTGACGGCTCCTGCCCACAGAGGAGGGTGCCGACCCCGAGAGCATCGAGGTGGTGGCCAGCCGCGTGCTGGAGCTGTCGCTGCCGGCCTCGCCGGCGCAGATCCACGGGCTGGCCGAGGAGATCAAGGCGCGGGTGCGCGGGCTGGCCAGCGTGGACGCCATCCTGGAGCAGACGGCCGGCGACGTGCGCCAGGCCGGGCGGCTGCTGCAGGACGCGCAGAGGGCCAGGTGAGCGCGGCGCCGGGGGGCACTGCCCGGCACACCGGCCCCGGCCGGCGCTGAGGCCGCGGCCGCCCCCGGCGCAGGTCGCGGGCCGAGAGCGTGAGGAGCACGGCCGGGGCGGTGCGGCAGGCGCTGCAGGAGGCGCAGCGCGCGCAGGGCACGGCCGAGGAGGCCATCGGCAGCGCCACCGGTGACATGCGGCACAGCGAGAGAGCGCTCGGCGCGGTAAGGGCCTCCGCTGTCCCCTCGGGAACGGTTGGAGCCCTGCCCGCGTGGCCCAGACACCCTGATGGTGTCGGTGTGTGCCACGTGGACACCTTTGTCCATCCCGGCC
This sequence comes from Nothoprocta perdicaria, assembly GCF_003342845.1. NCBI lineage: Eukaryota > Metazoa > Chordata > Aves > Tinamiformes > Tinamidae > Nothoprocta > Nothoprocta perdicaria. Next base: position 5,927,122 of record NW_020456198.1, on the reverse strand, counting down.
CTGGGGCGCACTCATGCCATCGGTCACCACCATGCAGACGATCTTGCGGTGCCCCTGTCCACTGCATGAGCTTCCTGGCAGACCAAGGTGGCCATGCTTGGCCTGTGGGCACCCTTTCAGTGTCCTGCCGTGGGGCACCCTCATGGCCTTGATCCCCATCACATCCTGGTGTCCTTCCCCACCGTGCGGGCTCCCCCATCCTTGGTCTGTCACCCCGATAGTGCCATTCCCATGCGCGGTCACCCCGGTGGTGTCCGTCCCCACCACACGGGCACCCCGGCGGTGTCCGTCCCCACCTCATGGTGCCAGTGCCCAGATCCAGGCGCAGATGGCGGACACCGAGCAGCATCTGGCCAGCGCCACGGAGCGGGTTGGGCTGCTGGACGGGCAGCTGGACGCGCTCAAGGTGAAGCGAGCCAACAACAGCCTGGCCGCCGCGCGCGCCGAGGACGCGGCGGGCGGCGCGCGCGCCCGAGCCGACGAGGCCAAGCAGGCAAGCGAGCCGGGACGGGGGCGCACGGCGGCACTGGGGGGCCAGCGGTGACAGCGGCGCCGACGCTCCCGTTTGTCGCGGCAGCTGCTCGAGGGCCACCTGCGGGACCGGTACCGCACGGCGCAGGAGCTGGTGCAGCACCGGGCGCAGGGCGCGCTGCAGGCGGGGAGCCGGGCGGACGAGCTGCGCGCCGAGGCTGCGGGGCTGCTGCGCGAGGCGCAGGACAAGCTGCAGCGCCTGCGAGGTGAGGGGCGCCGGGTGGCACCACATGGGTGGCACCATGCAAGTGGCTCCACATGGGTGGCACCGTGCAGATGGCACCATGCTGGTGACACCGCACGGGTGGCACCATGCAGGTGGCACGGTGCAAATGGCACCATGTCGGTGGCACCACATGGGTGGCACCATGCAGATGGCACCGTGCAGGTGGCACCACACTAGTGGCACCGCATGGGTGGCACCATGCAAGTGGCTCCACACGGGTGGCACCATGCGGGTGGCACCACACAGGTGGCACCATGCAGATGGCACCATGCTGGTGGCACCACGCGGGTGGCACCGCGCTGAGCACCCCCGTGCCCCGCAGTGCTGGAGGAGGCCTACGAGCACAACGAGCGGGTGCTGGACACCAAGGCGGCGCAGCTGGACGGGCTGGAGGCCAGGATGAGGGGCATCTTGGAGGCCATCAACCAGCAGGTGCAGATCTACAACACCTGCCAGTGAGCGCCCGGTGGACCCCACTCGCCCCACGGCGCGGCGGGGCGCGCGGCGCCCCTCAATAAAGCTACAGCACGAGGCTGCCCGCGTCCCGCCGCTGCCCGCGGGCCCTGCGCCGGCTGGGGGGCGAAAGGGGGTTTGGGGCCGTGCTGGTGGTGGGGTGACACGCGGTGGGGTGGCCGTGCTGTAGGGTGGCCATGGGGCTGGGGTGCTGCTGTGGGGCAGGCAGCGTGGAGGACGTGGTAGGGGCTGGCGGGGCTGTGTGGTCAGCATGGGGCTGTGGGGTGAGTGACAATGCAGTGGGGTGACAGTATGGGACTGTGGGGTGGTTGTGGGATGAGTGACACTGCAGCAGGGTGACAATGGGACTGTGGGGTGGTTATGGGATGGGTGACACCTCAGCAGGGTGACAATGGGACTGTGGGGTGGCTGTGGGATGGGTGACACTGCAGCATGGTGACAGCATGGGACTGTGGGGTGGTTGTGGGGCAGGTGACACTGCCGCACGGTGACGAAATGGGACTGTGGGGTGGTTGTGGGACGAGTGGCACCACAACAGGGTGACAATGGGACTGTTGGGTGGTTGCAGGACGAATGACATCGCAACAGGGTGACCATGGGACTGTGGGGTGGCTCTAGGATGAGTGACAACACAACAGGGTGACAGTATGGGACTGTGGGGTGGCTGTGGGGCAGGTGACACTGCAGCAGGGTGACAGCGCAGAGCCGGAGGATGGCTGGAGGGTAGGTGACACCGCAGCAGGGTGACAGCATGGGACTGTGGTGTCTGTGAGCGGGTGGCACCGCAGCAGGGTGGGTGACGAGCCATACATGAGGGGTGGGTGACAGCGCGGGTCGTGTTGAGGCACCGCGGGGCAAGGTGGGCACGTGGGGCGGCACTGCGGCCGGAACACAGTGTGGGGCTGTGGGTGGCAGAGTGGGACAGCACTGGAGGCCGTGGCCGTGGCCGTTGTCCATGGCCGTGGCCGTTGGCCGTGGCCGTTGCCATTGGCCGTTGCCCGTGGCCGTTGGCCGCGGTTGTGGCCGGCCCGTTGCCATGGCGACGGCGACGGCGGCGCCCGGGGCCAGAGGTCGCGCCCTTGCGGGGCGGGCCGCCCCCGGCGGCGGCGCGGTGACGTCACGGCCGCGTCGTTGCCATGGCGCCGCCGCTCCCGGGGAGGGGGCTCGCGCTAGCGGGTAGCCCCCCGTCGCTGGTCACATGACCGCTGCCCCCCCCCCGGCACGCTCCCGCGTCACGTGCTCCCGTGAACCGGCTCCCGGAAGTGCGTCACGGCTCGGGCCTGTCTCCGGAGTGGGCCCCGCTCGGAACTTGGGCTCGAAAGCAGCCGGAGCGGAGCGGCGGGCGGGGCGGCCGTG